>NC_134691.1:67777105-68138771 GCF_050947455.1 Rhinoderma darwinii
CTATAATTTGCTTAATGTATATGTCAAGAAAAGCTCATGTGGATCTTATAATAGCCTATGAGTGAAAGATGCCACTGTTTAGCATAAGTCACAACCTCTGTTTAACATATGCTGTACATCGGGACCTTACTGTATGCCACTATAACTTTATAGATGACCGCTTCCCTCCAGTGGAAATATGGACGGTACAGTATTCATGGGGTATATTTACATGTAAGGGGGTAAATCGTAAACCTATATTCTCCCCTTACATAAAAGACTATAGGAATGTCTTGTAAATATACTGTCTCATATTGTGCCCCAACCTGTTTATATTTAGTTCAATATATACAAATTGTCAATGTAGTATGGTCTGTTGTAACTAGATGTCACTGTTGTAATAGTCATATTTAGAGCTGTCTTCCAGGAAGTGGTCAGTCTGTGGCCCACCACATGGTGTGCAGAGGTACCCTGTACTGAGAGAAAGACAAGATTAGGTCAGAAGGGGCTTGATAACAGGGAAACCAAAGAATATGTAAGGATGCTGGAGATGCACATATCAGAGATGAAGCGGTTGCAGCAGGCTCTAACTTAAAATCTTGGATGCATGGTGGAGAAGATGGGAGGTGCAGAAAAAGAACAACCATGGGTACAGTGGGCTACAGTGTGAATAACAGGGGGAGTGTGATTTGACCCAGTGGGACAGTTGTTAGGCAGGACGTTGGGAGTAGTAGTCTACTATCACGGTCTGGTCACGGTGTTCACGGTGGCAGGGCCCATCTCTACTAGAACTCCCACACTCTTAGGAATGGTACAGTGATAAGGGGGTTGCACTTAGGTGATGGTGGCAGTTTTTCCCCCCCAGAGCATGCCTTGTGTAAAAGTCTCCTGACAGGTGGAAGGTGCGGTGCCCTTGGTGGTGTAATGCAAATGATAGGCAGAAGACCGTAGTAAACTTCACGCTTTCTTTACTTGACAGCAAATTGTAAAGTACTTCCAAGTTGGAATAGTAGAAAAACCAAAGCACTCTATAGAAATGATGGACATAGGAATAGATTTTCTCAAATCATTGTTTTTTAATTCAAAGTAATTCAACTTTTTGTCATGTTGTTCTTTGTCTTTTTGTCAAGCGATTTTCAAATGATGTTTCAGCCCATCCCAGGCCTTTGTCACAATCGCTGTTTTTGAATACAGAAAAATAAATATAACATAAATAACATGATCACTTGTTTCTATATCGACATAATATAATTAATTACAACATTATTATATATCAAGACATAATGCAAAAATAGACCATAATAGGGATTATTTGTATAATAAATATTTTCAATGACAAATGCAGAGAACATGAGTCTATCTGCTTTCCATATTTATAACGGATGTCATCATGAATTATGAGAATTGGTGGAGTTCAGAGACGGAGAAACTCTACTCAATAGAAAAAAGGTAACATTACCATTACTATTAATATATATGATTAAGGCTGGATTCACACGAGCATGTTCGGTCCGTAAAGGATTGAACGTATTTCGGCCGCAAGTCCCGGACCGAACACACTGCAGGGAGCCGGGCTCCTAGCATCATAGTTATGTACGACGCTAGGAGTCCCTGCCTCTCCGTGGAACTACTGTCCCGTACTGGAAACATGATTACAGTATGAGACAGTAGTCCCGCAGCGGGGCCGGGACTCCTAGCGTCGTACATAACTATGATGCTAGGAGCCCGGCTCCCCGCAGTGGGTTCGGACCGGGATTTGCGGCCGAAATACGTACGGACTGAACATGCTCGTGTGAATCCAGCCTAAGCACTACAATACATATGTCCTAGGAATATACATAAATAAACTTCCAACTTCCAAGTAGGAGACCCACAGTTCTTATAAGGCCTAGTTCACACAGAGTTTTTTTGCAGGAGGAAAATCTGCCTCAAAATTTCTTCACTTGCCGCGTTATTTGCATGTGAATGTAGCAATCTGTTTCTCTGATGCAATTGCTCAACTAGTGATTCCTCTGGCAGGCAGTTCCCAACTAAGGGATGCACAAATGTCTTGTATTTTCTGCAGTTGCTATTAGGGAGGTGCAGTTTGTTGGCTGTTGTCTTGGCTCTCTGTCATAAATGTGCGCCTGTAAAACCCTTGTGATGTTCAATTCGCAATCGGAACTTAACAAGGGAGAGGGGCACCATTTGTCTCCCAATAGTTAGCTGTGGGCTGAAGGTTTTAATTGTCAGCCGTGGTCCTAAGAAAAAGGCTGTCCTGAGTTCATGCCTGTTAAGGCAGAAATCACACAATCAAGCAGTTTTTGTGGCAGTGTTTTTGAGCCAAAGACAGAAGTGGATCTAATAAGAGAGTAAAACTATAAATGAAAGACTGATATGTCTCCTCCCTTTCAGATCCACTCCTGTGTTTGGCTCAAAAAAAATGCCACATTGACTGCGTGTGTGATACAAGCCATAGGCTATGTCCACACGGCTTATTTTCATCCGTTTTTCGGGCCGTAAACGGCCAAAAGACGGCCGAGAAATCTGAAGCAGAGCGCCTCCAAACATCTGCCCATTGATGTCAATGGGAAAAACGGCATTCTGTTCCGATGGGGCGCATTTTTATGCGGCCGTTTTGAGAAAAACGGCGCATAAAAAGACGCCCCGTAAAAAGAAGTGCATGTCTCTTCTTGAGCCGTTTTTGGAGACATTTTTCATTGACTCTATAGAAAAACAGCTTAAAAAACGGCCGTAAAAAACGCCACCAAATACGTGAGTTGCTTAAAAAACCTCTGAAAATCAGGAGCTCTTTTCCCTTGCTCCTTATTTTCAGAAGTTTTTTGCTAAGCGTGTGAACATACCCTAAAGGCATACTTGAGGTATGCCCTGTAGCGTCCATGACCATGGGCCGTCGGATTTACTCACCTCCCGATGCCTGCAGCCATGGATCCGTAAGCGCTGGTCCCCATCTCCTTCCTAGGAGACGCCAGCGCTCACTTCCGATCTGGTCTGCTGTGTCCCGTAGAGTGCGCGCCAGCCACGTCCAGTGTCTTCTGCCACGTCCAGTGTCTTCTGCCACATCGGATACTGCCCGCCACATCTGGCGCTACCTGCTGAACCGACCTCCATCCGTGCTGAAGCCACAGCCACTGTCTGGACTAGTTCAGATACCCAAGTGTTATCAACTACTATAGACTTTCATATAGACTGTGACCTGGTCAACTGCCTCTCCGCTACGGCGGAGCGGCCTAGTGGGTCCACATACACTGTGACCGTGACAGTACGCTCAGGCCATGGAACCCGCTGGCCAGCCCAAGACCGCAGTCCAGGGGATACAGATGGAGATGCATGACCTACGCACACGTGAGGATCAACTCCTTGAGGCTGTGAATTCTATCTTGGTCCGTCTGGATCTACTCACTGTTCCATCTCCGGTTCTTCCTCTTCAGGCTGTTGCTGTGCCACTGCCCGTTGCTTATCCTGTTTGTTCCGGATCCACAGTTCCTCTGCATCTTCCTCCTCGCTACGACGGTGATCCCAGAGCATGTAGAGGATTTATTAATCAATGCACAGTTCATTTTAGGCTACTGGCTCATCTCTTCCCCTCCGAGGAGGCCAAGGTAGCATTTATCATTTCCTTTCTTGCTGGCAAGGCCCTCGCATGAGGGAACCCATTCTTGGAGCAACAAGGACCTGTATCCTCGGACCTAGCCTTGTTCCTGCAGTCCTTTCATGCCGTGTTCGAGGAGCCGGGTCGAACATCCTCTGCTGCATATACTCTATTGACCCTCAAGCAAGAGGGATCCACAGTAGGGGAGTATGCGATCTACTTCCGTACCCTGGCAGCCGAGCTGGCATGAAACAATGAGGCACTGGTGGCGACCTTCTGGCAGGGACTGTCCTCTCAGATCAAGGATGAATTGGTAGCCCGTGACCTTCCTTCTACCTTGGATGCCCTCATCCTGTTAGCCACCCGGGTTGATATGAGAATCCGGGAGCGCACCCAAGAGGTTCGACAGGAGAGCCGGGTCCACAGACCAGCACCCTCGGTCCAGAGACCACTATGGCCTTCCCCTACTGCGCTACCTGAAGAACCCATGCAGGTAGACAGAGTCCTGTTGTCTGAACAGGAGAAGCAGTGCAGACGCTCCACTGAACTATGTATGTATTGTGGCCTTAAGGGTCATTTTGTGCGCCAATGCCCACAGAAACCGGGAAACTCCAGTACCTAGGGTTGGTTGGAAAGGCAACTCTAGGTGGAACGTCTCCAAACGTTAAAACCTCTCCCGAATTGTCGATTCCTGTGGCCATCATCTCCAGAGAGACGTCACATGCCTCCTCCGCCTATCTTGACTCCGGAGCAGCTGCTAATTTCATCCAGCAGGATCTAGTGGATCGTTTGCATCTACCCACAGTTCTTCTGGAAAGACCCCTGGCTGTTGCCTCTCTGAATGGTCTACCATTGCCCGATCAGATTGTGTTGATCACGGAGCCGTTGACACTACGGGTTGGAGCTCTTCACTCGGAGTAGATCGCCTTCTTTGTACTACCTAAGGCTATCAATCCTATCCTGCTGGGTCTACCATGGCTTCGCCTGCACGGCCCGGTTCTTGACTGGAGTTCCAGAGTAGTTCTTCAATGGGGTTCCAGATGCCATAAACATTGCCTGTCACAAGTCCGTCCTGTTATGCCCCCTCTGCCTCAGTCACTCTCCGGTCTACCATCTCAGTATGCCAGTTTTGCGAATGTCTTCTGCAAGCGAGAGGCTGAGACGTTTCCTCCACATCGGAATTATGACGGTCCCAGGGGCGTAGCTAAAGGCTCATGGGCCCGGGTGCAAGAATTCAGCTTGGGCCCCCCTACCACTCCCCAACACCACCATCATCATCAGACCCCTGCGCGCGCCTATGCCCAGACACCTTGCCCAACAGCCCCCATAGTATAATGCCCCCACACAGTATAATTGTTATGGCAGGAAGGAGGTGAAGGGAACAAGTGAGCCCTAATCTACCCACCGCCCTGTCCCTGCCTACTTGCAACGACCCGCCCTAGGTGACGGGGTACAACTTGGTGGCGGTCCCTACGCTGACTAAGTGCAAGGGGATACAAACAGGGAACAAGCAAGGGAAGGGGCAGTAGCCCACGGAACACCGTGAGGAAACGGAGTGGTGAACGAGCCAGTCAGGATCAGGATGTAGTGGAGTATACAAACGCAGAGCACGGAGCAGGAAGCAAGCCAGGGGCAGAGCGAAGCAGGATAAGCGGGAACTGAAGCAAGGCAGAAGCACGGCAGAAGCAGGCTGGAGCAAGGCAGCAGTGGGGCCAGGAATCCAAGAAGAATAACAAGCAATGAGGAAGAGAAAACAGCAGGTATAAATGGACAGGGGGCGGAGCTAACTTCGACTGACCAGGCCGCGATAGGCTCTCCCACTCCAGAGCCTGCCACCCTGATTGGTGGAAGCAGGTGTCAGTCTAAGAGGTCTGGCCTCAGGTGTCGACTGATTAATCCTGAGAGTATCCACAGACGTAGTGCCTGGCCGATCCTTTACAATAATGCTCCCATAGCTGCCCCCACACAGTATAATGCCCCATAACGTATAATGCCCCCCCATAACAGCCCCATACCATATAATGCTCCCCATACAGTATAATTCCAACATATCAGCCCCCATTCAGTATAATGACCCCATCTTATCAGCAAATAAATACACCAGTTCTGAATGGCCTCTGAGTCTCCAACACCACTAAGCAAGGAGCATGAAGACCAAGGATCTTTCCAAACCGGTCAGAGACAAGTTGTGGAGAAGCATAGATTAGGGTTGGATTATAAAAAAAAATATCCCAAACTTTAAACATCCCATGGACCAGCATTAAATCCATTATAACAAAATGGAAAGAATAAGACTGAAGGAGCTTAAAAAATCCACAGTGGAGATGGAGTATCTGTCCATAGAACCACTATAAGCCAAATAAAACATTGCTAAAAGAAAAACATAAGAACATGTGGCAGACTACCCAAGAAGATGAAGGTTCTCTGCTCAACAAAAATGTAACTTTTTGGCCATCATGGGAAATGCAATGTGTGGCGCAAAAACAACACTTCCATTTCCACATTGAAGTATGATGCTGGGGAGATTATTTTCAGCGGCAGGGAATGGAGAACAGGTCAGGATTGAAGGAAAGATGGATGGCAGTAAATACAGGGCATTTCTTGAAAATGTGTTTCAGTCTGCCAGAGATTGAGACTAACATACTGCTAAAGCTAAAGCTGGAGTTAAACATTTAAAGGTCCTGGAGTGACCTAGTCAAAGCCCAGACCTCCAACCAACTGAGAATCTGTGGCGTGACTTGAAGACTGCTGCACACCAACGCAACACATCTAACTTGAAGGAGTTTTGTCTGGAAGAAAGGGTAAAAATTCTAATGTCTAGTTGTGCTAAGCTAATAGAGACATAGCCTAAGAGACTTGCATCTACAATTGCAGCAACACATGGCTCCACAAATTGACTTTTAGCGGTGAATTCTTATGCACATTAAAGTTGTCTGTTTTTTTGTCTTAATTATTGTTTTTAGTGGCAGTAAAACATATTTTGCACCTTCAAAGTGGTAGGTATGTTGTGTAAATCAAATGGTACAACCCCTCCCAAAAATCCATTTTGATTTAAGGTTTTAATGCATACAGGAAAAACACCAAGTGGGTAAATACTTTAGCAAGGCACTTGTAGATGGCATGGTCAACAGCGACCATGACCCCTCCATCTCATCACCATCACCCACCCCCCCACGATGCCCTTGCGGGGTGCCGATGATTGTCATGGCAGCCTGGTGTCTATTGTTAGCCCCCAGTTCTGACATTTTTGTGCTTCTATTAAACTCTACCAAAGTAATGTCAACATTGGAAAAAATAAATGGTTAAAAATCAAAACAAATAAAAATCGAAACAAAGTTTTTAATAATGTACAAAAAAAATATCAAAAGTTAAATAAAAATCTGTTTCCTATTTTTCACTTGGAGTATATTAAAAAATAAACTCAATTTGTATCACAAAAAATACCATAAGCGTTTGAACTATTACAATATAACACCACTTTACCTCCCAAATAAAATGGAATAAAAAGTGCTAAAAAAGTTGTATGTACTCCAAAATGGTATCAATTAAATCTACAAAAAAAGTCCTAAGGCCCCATGCACACGAACCTGCTTTTGCGGCCGCAATTCCCCCGAAAATCCACGGGAGAATTGCGGCCCCATTCATTCCTATGAGGCCATGCACACGACCGTGGTTTCCACGGTCCGTGCATGGCCCAGGAGCCCGGACCGCAGAAAGAACAGACATGTCTTATTACGGCCGTGTTCTGCGGTCCGAGCTCATAGCAAATAATGGCTTCGGCCATGTGCATGGCCCGTGATTTGCGGGCGGCTCACGGATGCCACTCCGCCCCCGGCCGACCCGAAAATCACGGCCGTACACATGATTACGGTCGTGTGCATGAGGCCTTACATTGCTTCAATATCAAAAAATAAAAAAGTTATGTCTCAGAATATGGCGAACATGTTTTTTCTTTGTAAAAGTAGTACATCATATTAAAAAAAAAAAATCAATAAATTTGGTATTTTCTTATCAGAATAAGGGCTTATTCAGACGAACGTTGCGTCTTTGCGCGCGCAAAAACCACTTGACAGCTCCGTGTGTCATCCGTGTATGATGCGCGGCTGCGTGATTTTCGCACAGCCGCCATCATAGAGATGAGTCTAGTCGACGTCAGTCACTGTCCAGGGTGCTGAAAGAGTTAACTGATCGGCAGTTAACTCTTTCAGCACCCTCGACAGTGAATGCCGATCACAATATCGAGAAACCTGTTAAAAAAAAAAAAGTTCGTACTTACCGAGAACTTCCCTCCCGGCCGTTGCCTTGGTGACGCGTCCTTGGTGACGCGCCTCTCTTGACATCTGGCCCCACCTCCCTGGATGACGCCGCAGTCCATGTGACCGCTGCAGCCTGTGCTTGGCCTGTGATTGGCTGGAGCTGTCACTTGGACTGAATTGTCATCCCGGGAGGTCAGACTGGAGGAAGAAGCCGGGAGTTATCGGTAAGTCAGAACTTCTTTTTTTTTTTACACGTTCATGTATATTGGGATCGGAAGTCACTGTCCAGGGTGCTGAAACAGTTTAACTCTTTCAGCACCCTGGACAGTGACGACTATCTCCTGACGTCGCACACCGGAAATTTTTTTGCCGGGTTCGGCCAAAACGAGTTCGGCCGAACCCGGTGAAGTTCGGTTCGGTTGTCCGGGTTCGCTCATCTCAAAGACACTCCGTTTGGATGTTTGTAAACAGAAAAGCACGTGGTGCCTTTCTGTTTACATTCATCCTTTTGACAGCTGGTGCGCGAAACAGGCAGTTCGCACGGACTTCAATGGGTGCGTGATGCGCGAAATACGCGGAGATATTGAACATGTCGCGCTTTTTGCGCAGCGGAAAAACGCTGCGCAAAAAGCACGGACTGTCTGTACTGCCCCATAGACTTGTATTGGTATGTGCGTGGCGCGTGAAAACCACGCGACCCGCACGGACCCAATACACGTTCGTGTGAATCCCCCCTAAAGCTAACGAAAGCATTTTTTGCAGATACCGAGTACTTTAAATGGTATATTAAATGGTGCGATTTAATAAAAACTACAACTCGTCCCGCAAAAAAAACAAGATTTTATGTTATGGCTTTTGTAAGGCAGCAAGAAAAAAACAAAAAGGAAAAAATGGCTGCAGCGCCATGCGGTTCAACTCCTTGTCTTTTTATGTATGGTATAAGATTGCTAGAGGCTTTAGGTGAGGCTAGAAGTGGACCCTAAAAGGCTTCAGGTACTGACGGCAAGAAAAATAATACAATTTTTTGTGGTAATCCTTGTCTGGTTGGCCATTGAAGCTTTTGTTCCCCTTTATAACTCTGCAATAATTATAATCCATGCTCTTGGGGCCCTGTATAACATCTTCACCCACACAATGGATCTCTTCCCAAACCCAAGCCTTTCTAGGGCCCTCCACAAAAAACTCGACTCTCCCTTATCAAAGGCTTTTATAGTGTCAATGGGTCACAGGGCATTATCTCTTTCCTTACAGCTAGTTGACTGTATTTTGGTAAATACCCTGCGGATGTCTCTGTCGTTGATCTTCCAGGCCTAAATTCACATTGATTCTGTAATTGAGTGATTGAGTAATATATTTGACTATAATGTATCATAAATTCCTCCATAATCTGGTGTCACCTATATAGCACTCTTCCATCTCCCCCTATAGCCCCGATAACTGTACTGGAGTTGATATATTTTTTTTCGTATTCGCCAACAACCAAGTTAGTTTTGCCCTATCCTCAAAATATCTAAGACTCCAGTGAAACTTATCATTTTGGGCCTCATATAACTGAGCTTCTTTAAAACCCCTTCCCAACATCTGCCGTATATATATATATATATATATATATGGCGCTGTCGAGAAGCGGTTCCCACAAACCGTAGTACAGAGTACCGCAGAAGCAGAGCCCGCACCATGACCTCCTGGTGTCAGCTGTATGTTACAACTGACACCCCGCTGTAACGGCCAGGACTGGATCTAGCCTCCGATACAGCCGATTAACCCCTCAGATGCTGCACTCAATAGCGATCGCAGCATCTGAGGGTGTTATAGCCGACCGGTACCCCAAGGATGAGATCGCTGGGGTGCCGATGGGTGCAATGGCAACTGGAAGACTAATACTGGCCTCCCGGTCTGCCGGCAATGGAAGCCTCCTAGGAACCGCCCGGAGGTGGGCCCTAAAAGGCTTCCGGTACAGACGGCAAGATGGCACTGGCTCAGAAGCTGTATGTTACACCGTGCTGTCAGCTAGCTCTGATCCCTGCCATTAACTCCTTAGATGTAGCAATCAAATGGGATCACAGCATCTTAAGGCTTTGTAGCCAAATTGGCACACCTGTGATGCGATCACAGGGGTGCCGACTGATGCCATGGCAGCAGGAGGCCTAACAATAGCCCCCTGGTCTGCCAATTATCGGCTTGCTGTCAGTGAATGATGGACAGTTCTAATACATTACACTACATATGTAGTGCAATGTATTAGAAAAGCAATTAAACAGTTGGACCTTCAAATCCTGTAGTGGGACTAAGAAATAAAAAACAAATAAAGTAAAAAATAGTTGTAAAAAATACAATAAAAGTTTCAAGTAATAAAATAAAATAACTAAAATCGCCCTTTTTCCCTTATCAAGTCCTTTATTATTGAAAAAAATAAACCATACATATTTAGCATCGCCGCATCCATTACGGCCTGAACTATAAAAATATTATGTTATTTATTCCATGAGGTGAATGCCATAAAAAAAACAAAAAAAAAACATTGCCAGAATTGCTGTGTTTTGGTCACCTTGCCTTCCAAAAATTGGAATAAAAACTGGATTTGAGGATAGATGGTAGGTGGTCGGTTCTCTATCAATAAAATAATCAACCCTAAATCCCTCAGGAGCAAGTACTTCCCTAATCAATTTTTGGAAGAACTTTAGAGCATTAACCCCCACCACTCTTTCTTAAAACCGAAAACAGCGGCTGTTATGACGTTAGGCCCTGTTCACAAGGAGTTTTTTGACTAGCTTTTTTGTTATGGAAACCACGCCGCAAAACTAGTCAAAAACCGCCCGAAAATCCCTCCCTTTGATTTCAATGGGAGGCGGATGAGTATTTTTACCGCGAGCGGAAAAACCGCATCACGGTAAAAATAAGCGATATGACCCATCTTGAGGCGGTTTCCGCCTCCAAAACCCCATTTCAATCAGTCAGAAACGGGAAAAAAATGCCTCGACGAGTGTTTTGACGATTTTTTGTCAAACCACTGTGCAAAAAACGTCTGGAGCAGTTTTTGCAGGAGAAATTTTCCGCCTGCAAAAAAACGGCTCCAGACGTTTTTATGCACAGTGGTTTGACAAAAACCCTTCAAAACAATCGTCGAGGCGTTTTTTTTCCCGTTTCTGACTGATTGAAATGGGGTTTTGGAGGTGGAAACCGCCTCAAGATGGGTCATGTCGCTTCCTTTTACCGCAACGCGTTTTTTCCGCTCGCGGTAAAAAAAACTCGTCCGCCTCCCATTGAAATCAATGGGAGGAATTTTCGGGCGGTTTTTGGCGAGTTTTGCGGAGCGGTTTCCACGCAAAAAAACTTTTTTTGCATCCTTTACTTCTTTCAAGAGTTTTTTTATCTCACCCTCAAGATTTTATATTCTTTGCTCCGCATCTCTCAACCTCTTGCTGTACTTATGCATGTCTGCTTTGATGAGATTGACGTACTCCTTAACATAGCCAATTGCTTTTCTACCCTGGTTAAAACATTTAGAATATCTCAAGGAGGGCTCAGCTTGTTTACAAATCGCCTCCTCTGTATCGCCATCAACCTCCAGTGACATACTATTACCCTCATCGTTATCTATCAATTGTAACTCAGTATGTTCACACACCGCAGATTGCTACGGTTTGATGTCTGTAGTTTATCTGAGGTGGACTTTAAGCCGAGGGGACTGTAAGTATTGTCCATCTTTCTTGCTGCTTTCGCATTGCCTTTTTTCTTATTTGTTTCTTTCATTCTCCCCGCTGGCTGGGCCTGTGGGCTTCCTTTGTTCTTCTCTTCATCCACATATGAAGTGGAGGGGTTGCTCCTGGTCTAATTCATGTTTGACATTCCAGTTCCTTGCCTTGTCACGGTTTACACATTAGATGTAAACAAAACAAGAGTGGGTCAGTAATAGCACAAGCATTAAGTCCAATACATTACTTGCTTGCTTCTCACTGGTTAATTCTCTCCACCTACATCGTGGGAGATAATGGCAGCAGCCTTAAGGTCCAACAATGTTCCTCCCACATCTAGCAAAGTCTTATGACTACTGCCCGCCGCTGAACAGTTCTCTACATCCATATTATAGGCTGTATCAACAGCGGCTTGAAAGTCCTATGTCCCGCCAATGCTTTGCACAACATCAATTCCAAAGTGGAAGAGAAAGCTGAATTTACAAAGTTCTACTGTCCTTCTAGCTTTCATATGTTCACTAGACGCCTGAAAATAACTGCTTCAGGGAGTACATATAACCAGGTTAACTACTGGGCACTTTTTGCCACTTCATACATACAGGTCTGTGCTTAATGGTCCACTCTCTGCGCCATCATCTGCAATGCCAGTACTGTGCTCCATGCAAGGCTCAAAGACAGCATCCAACCTCATGATCTTTATCTCCCATCAGGTCTTACAGGCTGCCACTCTGCATCTATTCCAGGGCCCTGAGCTTTTAGTAGGGGACTCATTCCCCAAACTTCAGGGACTGGGCCTTAGCACAGGTTCCATGCAGTGCTAAGGTGACGAGCTGTCGGACAGATGAGTCATCGTCCTCACTTCAGCCTCAGGATGTGCTGACACATGCTGAGAGGGGTTACGTGCGCTCATTGCTCACACACCGTCCATAACCGCTTCCCATTTTGCAATTTGCCGCTCCTTTTTTTTTAACAAAACTTACCTCAAGGAACATATTTTAGTTGCTAGGGCAATTTCTAATTAAGCTAGGGCTACATAGTGTATGTCTTGTGAATTTGTCATAGTAAATTAGTGAAGTTACATATTCAGACATGAATATACACTACCGATCAAAAGTTTAGGGTCACTTAGAAATTTCCTTATTTTTCCATGCGAGAAATTGCCAAGAAACTGAAGATTTCCTACAACGGTGTGTACTACTCCCTTCAGAGGACAGCACAAACAGACTCTAACCAGAGTAAAAAGAGAAGTGGGAGGCCCCGCTGCACAACTGAGCAACAAGACAAGTACATTAGAGTCTCTAGTTTGAGAAATAAGACGCCTCACAGGTCCTCAACTGGCAGCTTCATTAAATAGTACCCGCAAAACGCCAGTGTCAACGTCTACAGTGAAGAGGCGACTCCGGGATGCTGGCCTTCAGGGCAGAGTGGCAAAGAAAAAGCCATATCTGAGACTGGCTAATAAAAGGAAAAGATTAATATGGGCAAAAGCACACAGACATTGGACAGAGGAAGATTGGAAAAAAGTGTTATGGACAGACGAATCGAAGTTTGAGGTGTTTGGATCACACAGAAGAACATTTGTGAGACGCAGAACAACTGAAAAGATGCTGGAAGAGTGCCTGAAGCCATCTGTCAAGCATGGTGGAGGTAATGTGATGGTCTGGGGTTGCTTTGGTGCTGGTAAAGTGGGAGATTTGTACAAGGTAAAAGGGATTTTGAATAAGGAAGGCTATCACTCCATTTTGCAACGCCATGCCATACCCTGTGGACAGCGCTTGATTGGAGCCAATTTCATCCTACAACAGGACAATGACCCAAAGCACACCTCCAAATTACGCAAGAACTATTTAAGGAAGAAGCAGGCAGCTGGTATTCTATCTGTAATGGAGTGGCCAGCGCAGTCACCAGATCTCAACCCCATAGAGCTGTTGTGGGAGCAGCTTGACCATATGGTACGCAAGAAGTGGCCATCAAAACAATCCAACTTGTGGGAGGGGCTTCTGGAAGCATGGGGTGAAATTTCTCCCGATTACCTCAGCAAATTAACAGCTAGAATGCCAAAGGTCTGCAATGCTGTAATTGCTGCAAATGGAGCATTCTTTGACGAAAGCAAAGTTTGAAGGAGAAAATTATTATTTCAAATAAAAATCATTATTTCTAACCTTGTCAATGTCTTGACTATATTATCTAGCCATTTTGCAACTCATTTGATAAATATAAGTGTGAGTTTTCATGGAAAACACAAAATTGTCTGGGTGACCCCAAACTTTTGAACGGTAGTGTATATGGGCTGTATTTTCTCAGAGATATTGCAATTTGCCCAGTAAAGGTCAGTATGTGTCTGGGTCAGGCACCCAAGTTGAAGTTTTGAGAGACTAAGTCCTTCCAGATCTGCGTTGTACGTGTATGACGCAGCGGGAAGGTATTTGACAAATGGCGCTGCACATGTACAATGCTATGATGGCATAGGACTCATAAACTGAGCCCGTGGCATGAGCAGTGGGTGTCAGCTGTAACATACAGCCGACACACTGCTGCAACGGCCGGGATCTCTCTGTACCCTATTGGCCCCCGAGATGTGATCACAAGGTGCCAATGGGGTGCTATGGCAAACAGAGGCTTAACAGTGGCCTCCAGGTCTGCCATCTACGGAAGCCTATTAGGTTCTGCCAGAGCTATGGCCAATAGGATTCCTGTCAGTGTAAAACTGTCAGGCATAATATACTTCAATACAGAAGTATTGAAATGTGTTATACCAGTGATCAGGAGATCGGATCTTTAAGTCCCTTAGTGAAACAAAAAAAAAAATGGTTTAGAAAAAATAAAAATTAAAAGTAAAAGAAAAAACTTTTTTTTATTATTTTTGGAAAAAAATATTTAACAAAATTATACATCATTTGTATCACTGTTTTCATAAATACCCAAACTATAAAATGAATACGTTATTTAACCAACATTGTAAAAGCTGTAAAAGTAAAAAAGAAAGCCAGAATTGATATTATTAGTCACCTTGGCTCCCAATAAATAGAATGCAAAAGTGATCTAAAAGTTGCATGTACCTCAAAATGGTACCACTAAAAACTACAGCTCATCTCACAAAAGACAAGCCTTCACACTGGTCCGTTGATGGAAAAATAAAAAGCTGTGGTTTCTTTAAACTTGGCAACACAATGGGATTTTATTGTGCAAAAGTTGTAAAATTATATATGAAAAAACTATATAAATTTAGTGTCGCTGTAATGGTATCAACCCACAGAATAATGTTAACATATCGCTTACATTTTTTTCAAAAAATGCCAGAATTGCTCTTTCTTCTTACTGCTCCAGCCAAGACAACACTGCTTTTTGTGAATGCTGTTGAGTGTCCTTCAATGTCCTTGAGTGGCCCAGTCAGAGCCCTAACTGGAACCCAATTGAACATCTCTGGAAAGACTTAGAACTGGCTGTCCACCGACGGTCCCCATCCAACCTGACAGAGCTTGAGAGGATCTGCAGAGAAGAATTGCAGAAAATACCCAAATCCAGGTGTGCAAACCTTGTGGCATCATACCCAACAAGACTGGAGGCCGTTTTTGCTGCCAAAGGTGCAGCAACTAAGTACTGAGTAAAGAGTCTGAATACATAAGTCAATGCAATATTTTAGTGTTTCCTTTTCAATCAATTAGCAAAGATTGCTAACATTCTGTATTCACTTTGTCATTATGGGATATTGAGTGCAGAATGATGGGAAAAAATATTTTTTAATTTTAGCAAAAGGCCTCAACATAACGAAATGGGGAAAAAATTGAAAGTGTCTGAAGACTTTCCGAAAGCGCTGTATATGTCCAGATTGAGGTCTAATATTGTCCCTTTTTTTCCCTTGCCGACTGCTGATACACTGTGGCTATTTGTAGCACATGAGAATGAGCCAGTCTTACAGTATTTCTTGCCTTATTCCTGACTTTATGGCCCATATACACTTTATTAGATAAGACTTATTATTACAGAAACATTGTCCCACATTTACTAAGCCGACATAGAATTGCGTCAAAATTTTCACCATTTTCATTTAATTTTCTTAATAAATGTGGCCAAAATTACATCTCCTTGGATACCACACCCACTTTTTTAAGTCACTTCCAATTTTGCAAGCAAATTTGCATATTTTTACAGCAAATTTGTGGCACATCACATTTGATAAGTGCGGACCATTATGTATTAAACTTCTTCTTTGCTGCCTGTTTAAACAATTTTAGCGCTATTTTTCTATATTCTGTGTCATTTATAAGATTTTTTGCTAAGGTACACTATTTTTTATATTACTCCAATGTTAAAGGGTTTTCTAGGTTAATAAAAAGTAGTCAAGCTATGGGGTGCACATAAAATTGCATCTGTACATGCTATTTCATACGCCTTTGGTTTTGTGTTTTCCAAAAGTCCATTAATGTAGAAATTGTGGGTGTATGAAATGGCATGTACATGTGAAATTTCTCCCCCCCCCCTAGTATAGCATTAGCGGTGATATTGAACTGCATTCCATCGTGTTTGCAAAGTATGATAATTGCGGTACGTAAAGATAATTGTGAAACCCAGGTCTAAACTATCTCTGATATACAGTATGACAAATAAAAAGCAACTAAAAGAAGATAAAATCTAGAGGTATAAATAGAACCACCATGTTGCTTATAGAATCCAGATTGTAATTGTCACTTTGCAAGTAAGTTAAGAAAAACAACAAATTGGTTGGCATAGGAGATATAGCTTTTTATTGAAAAAAAAAAAAACAGCATAGTTTAGAACGTATTTAAAAAAAACAAACTCATTATTTCTGGCCTTTGTAATGCACAACTTCTTGTTTTAGTCATACTGAAAGCCAATCTTAGCCTTGTTACTATTTTCTTATTATTTTTATTAAATGCTAAACAACATGATTTCATGCGTCTTCATGTATTTCTATGAGCCTTTTATTTTGCTAGGCTGGTGATCCTTCATGCCCCATTGCGCTTTGTATTCTTATCATAATGAAATATGTAAATGGGAAATATTCTTCTGTAAAACGTATGTCTGTGTGTTTATAGATCAAGTAAATCTCACACACCTACCAGAGTCAAATAATTGTGTCCGTAAAACAGAAAACAGGAAATTATATGAATGTTCTTTGAAATGTACACTACTAGTATGCACAGACCTGTCACATCCTGCCAATGCCTTGATCCTGCTCCACTGTTCGTACCGTACAGCAGTGGTATACTCGTGTGCTGTCACAAGTCTGAGGGTATGTTCACACGGCCTATTTTCGGCCATTTTTCGGGCTGTAAATGGCCGAAAAATGTCCGGAAATTCGGAAGCAGAACGCCTCCAAACATCTGCCTATTGATTTCAATGGGAAAAACGGCGTTCTGTTCTGACGGGCCATTTTTTTTGTAAAAAAACAGCCGTGAAAAAGAAGTGCAGGTCACTTCTTGGGACGTTTTTGGAGCCGTTTTTCATAGACTTGAAAACAGCTCCAAAAACGTCCATAAAAAAAAGCCACAAAAAACGCAGCGAAAATCGCGAGTGGCTTAAAAAAACATCTGAAAATCAGGAGCTGTTTTCCCTTGAATACACCTCCGTATTTTCAGACGTGTTTGAGTTTGCGTGTGAACATACCCTAACAGGTATTTGAGGTTTTTTGACTAGATAGAATTTTGCAACGTTCTATTTGCTCCATGATGCAATGCAACAGATTAAAGACATCTCTGAGATTCCAAAAGGATTCCAAAAATGTGGCCAAGGGGGATTGCAATAAAACAAAAAAAGTGGCACTTCTCACCCGACAGATCGCCCCCCGCCCCGGCGTTCCAGTGCAGCTGCTCTAGTGATACCCGCAGGGCTGGCGTTAGGGGGCTAAACTGGGCAGTTGCCCAGGGTCCCCACCCAAGCAGGAGCCCCCTGCCAGGGGTGTAGAAAGAACAGGGCCTGGAGGAGAAAGGGGCTCATCTGTGGCAGCAAGCCATTCTTTTTTCAGAAGCTGGGACGCAGACGACGTAAGGCCCTGTTCACACTGAGTTTTTTGCAGGCAGAAAAATCTGCCTCAAAATTCCTTCAGGAATTTTGATACAGATTTTGACCTGCCTGCATTCTCTTTGCCACTTTTTTAGCAGCGTTTTTCAGCCGTGGCCATTGATGTCAATAAGAGGTCAGAGATGGAAATGCCTGAAGAAATAGCATGACACTTCTTTTTCCCATGAGTGTTTTTTCCGCTCGCGGGAAAAAAACGCCTCCGCTTCCCATTGAAATCAATTGGAGGCGATTTTGCCAGTTTTTTTGGCTTAGTTTCCGACACAGTTTCCGTGTAAAAAACCGTGCCAAAAAATCTCTGTGTGAACAGGACCTAAGCGTCCCAACGCACGCGGCACGATGCCAACACTGTTTTACGCCACCTGCGCCGGGTGGGGGAGAGCAGGAAGGGGATCCTGATGCTTATCGTGGGAATGGTGTTTAGGTGAGTTTCAGGGTTTTTTAAAATATTATTTTTATTTATTTGGAGCAAATTGGGCATTATTACTGTGTGGGGGGAATAAAGAAGGCATTGTTACTGTGTTGAGGCATTTAAGGAGGCATTATTGCTGTGTGGAGGCAATAAAGGAGGCATTATTACTGTATGGGTGCACAAAGGGGGAATTATTACTATATGGAGGCAAAAAAGGGGCACTAAATGAGGCATTATTACTGTATGGCACACTAAATAAGTGATTTTTACTCATTGGGGCAATAAAGGAGGGATTATTACCATATGGGGGCACTAAATGAGGCATTATTACTGTATTTGGACACAAAGGGCACACTAAATTATATATTATTACTGTGTGGGGCCACTAAGGAGGCATTATTATTGCAGGGGCACAAAGGGTGCAGTATTTTTTGTGTTGAGGGACAAAGTGGCATAATTCCAGAATGGGAACTTTTACTGTATGAGGGCACAAGGGGACTCTAAAAAATAAAAAAGCATTGTTACTGTATGGGGGCACAAAGGGGTACTATTACCGAGGGGGCTTTTTTACTGTATGAGGGCAGAAAGGGTGCATTATTACTGTGTGGGAGCACAAAGGGGGCACTGTTATTGAGTCAGCATTATTACCGTCCGGGGCACTGTGGGTGGCGAGGGTGGAGTATAGTTGTTAAAGATGCTAAAAAAAAAGCCAGGAAGGAACATGTCTGTTTGTCAATCTCTGCAAAGAGAGTTGTGACTGTAGTCGTCATAGCGGTCTGGGTTAGATTGAGAAGAAAAGGGAAAGTGAACGACTTCAATCAAAGAAGATATCATCTGTGAGTCACTGGATATAACTGTACTTTAATCACTAGTATGGTTTGCAGAGCGCCTATGTAGAACTGGTGTATAGTGGTAATATTGATCTTTGTGCAGTGGTTTTTATTCAGTTTCAGTATGGTTTTATTATTTAGTCACTATGTGGTCACGATATGGCTGTATTATGTGAACCTTGTATAGTGTTATTAATGGTAATATTAGTCTTTATATAATAAGTTGCATTCAGTAATGTCACGACTGTGAGATATGTGGACCGACTGGACCACTCCGTCATAGCTGAGCAGCAGCTGGCCAAACGAATATAGTAACAGTCACTTGAACGAGAGTACCTGAATAGCTGGTTTAAGGGAAACTGGCTTGTGCCAGACCATCAGAAGCTGGCTTGTGCCGGATAATCGGAAGCTGGCTTGTGCCGGATAATAACTATATGTGTATATAGATCATTTTTTCATTAGTGTGAGTGGCAGATCATCTGCTTTATGGCTTGCAACACACTTGGACACTCTAGAAATCAGCACTTCAGCTCCCTGCACACCGCCTTCTGAACTGACTGTGTTGTTAATGCAATAATTCAGCATTTGGGGCCCCAATATAAATTTTGCCTAGGACCACACTTTCTCTATAAACCGGCCCTGGCTCCTCGCCACTGTTTGTTGACAAGGCTGCACGATGATGTGCCCGTATATCCGTATGGCCTCAGTGTTTAAATGACATGGGACCACTAAGACCAGTTATGGACTGCAGTGATCACATGGGTATACATGGGTCATCATCGCTGCAACCATGTCAACAAACAAAGGCAGTAATCACCTGCTATGTACTGTCACAAGTCTATATGACATGAATCACTGTGAGAAATCCACTGTACACAGTATTAACACTTTTCCCAGATAATAATTGCTTGGTCCATGGCAAATCAGTTTGCATCAGATATAATTGTTTATTTGTGAGTGCCCTAAGGGTCTGTTCCCACTGGCAGGATATGCTGCGAAATCTCAAAAACTCACAGGTAAATTAGTAACAGAAATCATCCGCAAAAGTCCCCTGCACATGCTGCAAATTTTGTTGCAGAAATCCATACACAATAGAAATAACCCCATTCAGATTAAGACATTTCTGCAACAAAATCTGCAGTGTGTGCAAGGGGCCAAATTGTAAGTTTTTGCTGCGCATATTGCTGCGGAAATGCTGCAGATTTTCCGCAGCACTTTTACTTGTGGATTTAGGGTATGTTCACACGCCAGAGATCATTACGGCTGAAATTACGGAGAAAACAGCTCCTGAATTTCAGACGTAATGGCAAGTGCAGGCGTTTTTCGACGTAATTGGAGCTGTTTTTCTATGGAGTCAATGGAGAACGGCTCCAATTACGTCCCAAGAAGTGACAGGCACTTCTTTGACGCGGGCGCCTTTTTTACGCGCCGTCTTTTGACAGCGGTGCGTAAAAAAAATGACCGTCAGCACAGAACATCAAATGAATGGGCAGATGTTTGCCGGCGCTTTGGAGCCGTATTTTCGGACGTAATTCGAGGTTAAAACGCCCGAATTACGTCCGTAAATAGGGTATGTGAACCCAGCCTTAGTGTGAAGCATTGATTATAGCAAACCTTATGTGCACCTCCGGATTTTCTGTGGGTTTTACTGCGATTATGCTGCAGAATCCCTATACAAACTGCAAAACAATGTGATTTTTAGTGCAGAATTTGGGCCAAAAACGCAGCATCTCTTCACAGAATATAAAGCATTTATTGACATGCAACGGGAATAGAAACTTACACCGGAAAACACTTTCCACTGTCTTTTCTGCAATTGTTTTCTGCAGTGTGGGCCCGAGATTTGCAAAATCTCATTGACTTTTCTGCTATTGGAAATTCTACGGAATTGCCGCACAGAATTCCGTTGCGGAAATTCTGCAATTTTTACGCTGTGTGGAAACCAAGCCTAAGGGTAGAAACACACAGGATGGATGCACTGCTTAAATTACACGCCTGAAAAACAGCTCCAAATAGTAGTGCAGTTTTTTGGGGCGACACATCCACTGCGGAAATACTGCAGGAATAAAAAAAAGCTATACTTAGCACCCGAGATCCTAGGTTGACGCTGTAGTCCATGTGAACGCTGCAGCCTTTGATCGGCTGCAGCAGTCACATAGGATGAAGCATCAGCTAATGAGGCAGGGTTGCGCTCAAAACAGTAGGACACATCGCCGTGACTACGGCCGGGGCTAAGTATAAGCTTTTTTATTCATTTGAAATCAAAACAAGCTTTTTTTTTTCTCACTTGCGATTTTTCGCGGCAGAATCGCAGCGTTTCCGCCGCAAAAGTCGCAACACACACCACTTTGTTGCAGGTTTAAGCACCCCTTTGAATTCAATGGGGAAAACCTGAAACACAAGAGAAGCGATTCCGCAGCATTAAATGAATGCTGCGGCTGAAAAAAACGGAAGAAATAAAAAAATCATACTTACTGAGAGCGCCTTACTCCTTCCTGCAGTCCGGCATCCTGGGATGACGTTGTATCCCATGTAACTGCTGCAGCCAATCACAGGCTGAAGCGTCACATGGCCTGAAATGTCGTCCAGGGAGGCCGGAGCGGATGTTAGAGGAGGGAGGGGGTAAGTATGTGCTCTTAATTACGCAGTGGAATTTCCGTCAGAAAAATCGCACCACTATGTGGTGCAATTTTTAGGACGGAAAGTCCTGCGGGTTCCAGGTCGGATATGCTGCATGGTTTTTACGCAGCGTATCTGTCCCATAGGAACCCGGCCTTAGAACTGCATTAAAAAAAAAAGCTTCTGAGGACACTAGTGTTATTAAAATGTAACATGTGTTTTTGTTGGCGTATTTATTTAGTGACATTTTGTACATGCTTCTTTTCTGGCGTTTTTGAAGTCCTATAAAAAAGCTTACGGGAAAAACACATTAAAAAAACGCCATACCCAAAGCATGCAGTGTATGGAAATTTAAATCACGCCAAAATGTTAAGTCACCTAATTTTCTAATAAAATAATTTAAAAAAATTAAAAAATCCAGTGCTTCTCCTGCTACAATTGTGTCTCCTATGTAATTGTTGGGGTCATTCTATATTCACCAGAGCAAATAGCCGAGAGGAAATAGTGATCGCGCCTCCGTATAGCAACATACTACAAAAATATTCTCCTCTAGGAGCAAGTCATGATTTTTTTATGCCATTTTTTTGCTCTGATTTTATACAGAGACATTCAGATGTACGATATGCCACCTTTTGCATGAGCCCTTATACTGTATTTTGTTAACCCCTTAAAGACCAGGCTAATTTTCGTTTTTCGTTTTCCTTTTTTCCTCCCCGTGCCTTCCAAAAGCCATAACTTTTCTATTTCTTCGTCGACATAGCTGTATGAGTGCTAGTTTTTTGCGGGACAAGTTGTAGTTTTTCATGGCACCATTTATTGTATCACATAATACATATCATGTACTGGGAATCTGAAAAAAAAAAATTGTGATGTGAAATAGGCCAAAAACTGCGATTACACCATTTTTTGGGGGGTTCTGTTTTTACGGCATCCATCAGGCGGTAAAAATGTCATATTCACCCTATTCTACAGGTTGGTACGATTATGGCGATACCAAATTTTTATGTTTTGTTTTATGTTATACCACTTTAAAAAAGAATATCGCCATATTCTGAGAGCCATAACTTTTTTATGTTTCCATCAATTTAGAGATGTTAGGGATTACATTTTGCGGGGCGAGCTGTAGTTTTCACCGATACCATTTTGGGGTACATTTTTACTCCTTTTTTTTTTGAGAGCTAAGGTGACCAAAAAACAGCAATTTGTTTTATATATTATTTTTTTTACGCTGGTTAAATAACGCCATATTGTGATAGTTCTGACTTTTACGGACGTGGCAATACCAGTTATGTTAACTTTTAATTTTTTAACATTGCTTTAGGGAAAAAATGGGAAATGTTTTTTTTTTTAACTTTTAATATAATTTTTTTTTTAGTACATTATAAAAAAATTTATTTAACTGTAATCTCCCTAGGGGACTTGAAGCAGCGATCGTTGGATCGCTTGCATGATATACTGCAATACTAATGTATTGCAGTATATCTTGATCCTGACAGTCCACTTTGAAGCCCTGCCGGAGGCAGAGCTTCATAGAAGTACAAAGATGGCAGACCTTTACTAGGCCCCCAGGCTGCCATAACAACCACTGTAAATGGCCGATCGTGCTGCAGGGGGGGGCGCTATTTTGTGTTTGAGAGGGAACCCCCTGATCCTAACAATTTAAATGCCGTGGTGGCGATTGACCGTGGCATTTAAGGGGGAGTTCACACTGAGTTTTTTTACAAGTTTTTTTACGCGGAAACCGTGCCACAAAAGGCACCAAAAAACGGCCGAAAATGCCTCCCATTGATTTCAATGGGAGGCGGAGGTGGTTTTTTTTCAGCGAGCGGAAAAACCGGCTCGCGGGTAAATGAAGGGACATGCCCTATCTTCGGGCGTTTATGCCTCTGACCTCAAATTGACATCAATGGAAGGCAGATAAAGCGTATTTCGCAGCGTTTTATGCCTGCGGGGCCCAATGGCTGTGGGCAAAAAATGCAGCGAAAACCGGCGTGCAGGCAGAGGAAAATCTGCCTCAAAATTCCAAACTGAATTTTGAGGCAGATTTTCCGCCTGTAAAAAACTCAGTGTGAACCCAGCCTAGGCTATGTTCACACGGAGTATTTTGGGGGAGGAATATCTGCCTCAAAATTCCGTTTGGAACTTTGAGGCAGATATTCCTCTCCCTGCACGCCGATTTTCGCGGCAATTATCGCACCGTTTTTCGCCCGTGACCATTGAGCGCCGCGGGCATAAAACAGCGCGAAATACGCTTTCTTTGCCTCCCATTGAAGTCAATGGGAGGTCAGAGGCGGAAGCGCCCGAAGATAGGGCATGTCGCTTCTTTGTAAAACTGCCTCGCGGGAAAAAGACGCCGACGCCTCCCATTGAAATCAATGGGAGGCGTTCTCGGGCCTTTTTGCCGAGTTTTGCGACGCGGTTTCCGCGTCAAAAAACTCGGCAAAATACTCAGTGTGAACATCCCCTAAGGTGTTAAACGGGCAGAATCAAAGTGATCTTTGATTCAGCCCATTGCAGTGAGGTGTCGGCTGTGTAAGGGTATGTTCACACGGCCTATTTACGGACGTAATTCGGGCGTTTTTGCCCCGAATTACGTCCGAAAATAGCGCCTCAATAGCGCTGACAAACATCTGCCCATTGAAAGCAATGGGCAGACGTTTGTCTGTTCACACGAGGCGTAATTTACGCGCCGCTGTCAAAAGACGGCGCGTAAATAGACGCCCGCGTCAAAGAAGTGACCTGTCACTTCTTTGGCCGCAATTAGAGCCGTTATTCATTGACTCCAATGAATAGCAGCGCTAATTACGCCCGTAACTGACGCGGTGTTCAAGCGCCTGCACATGCCGTTACGGCTGAAATTACGGGGATGTTTTCAGGCTGAAACATCCCCGTAATTTCAGCTGTTACGGACGCCCTCGTGTGAACATACCGTAACACTGCCGTCAATGGCTGTGTATGGAGCTCCTAAGATTTGCTGTCAATGACAAACAGGTTTATGAGCAACTACGAGCCTTCCAACTTTTGTTCAGATGTATAGAGTAAAATACTCAGGTTATAATTCAGGTCTGCAAAACAAAACTGACTCATTGTGATTGATTTCCAAAATAAGTAACATCCAGTATTAGGCTATGTTCACACGGAGTATTTTGGGGGAGGAATATCTGCCTCAAAATTCCGTTTGGAACTTTGAGGCAGATATTCCTCTCCCTGCACGCCGATTTTCGCGGCAATTATCGCACCGTTTTTCGCCCGTGACCATTGAGCGCCGCGGGCATAAAACAGCGCGAAATACGCTTTCTTTGCCTCCCATTGAAGTCAATGGGAGGTCAGAGGCGGAAGCGCCCGAAGATAGGGCATGTCGCTTCTTTGTAAAACTGCCTCGCGGGAAAAAGACGCCGACGCCTCCCATTGAAATCAATGGGAGGCGTTCTCGGGCCTTTTTGCCGAGTTTTGCGACGCGGTTTCCGCGTCAAAAAACTCGGCAAAATACTCAGTGTGAACATCCCCTAAGGTGTTAAACGGGCAGAATCAAAGTGATCTTTGATTCAGCCCATTGCAGTGAGGTGTCGGCTGTGTAAGGGTATGTTCACACGGCCTATTTACGGACGTAATTCGGGCGTTTTTGCCCCGAATTACGTCCGAAAATAGCGCCTCAATAGCGCTGACAAACATCTGCCCATTGAAAGCAATGGGCAGACGTTTGTCTGTTCACACGAGGCGTAATTTACGCGCCGCTGTCAAAAGACGGCGCGTAAATAGACGCCCGCGTCAAAGAAGTGACCTGTCACTTCTTTGGCCGCAATTAGAGCCGTTATTCATTGACTCCAATGAATAGCAGCGCTAATTACGCCCGTAACTGACGCGGTGTTCAAGCGCCTGCACATGCCGTTACGGCTGAAATTACGGGGATGTTTTCAGGCTGAAACATCCCCGTAATTTCAGCTGTTACGGACGCCCTCGTGTGAACATACCGTAACACTGCCGTCAATGGCTGTGTATGGAGCTCCTAAGATTTGCTGTCAATGACAAACAGGTTTATGAGCAACTACGAGCCTTCCAACTTTTGTTCAGATGTATAGAGTAAAATACTCAGGTTATAATTCAGGTCTGCAAAACAAAACTGACTCATTGTGATTGATTTCCAAAATAAGTAACATCCAGTATTAGGCTATGTTCACACGGAGTATTTTGGGGGAGGAATATCTGCCTCAAAATTCCGTTTGGAACTTTGAGGCAGATATTCCTCTCCCTGCACGCTGATTTTCGCGGCGATTATCGCGCCGTTTTTCGCCCGCGGCCATTGAGCGCCGCGGGCATAAAACAGCGAGAAATACCCTTTCTCCTGCCTCCCATTGAAGTCAATGGGAGGTCAGAGGCGGAAGCGCCCGAAGATAGGGCATGTCGCTTCTTTTTCCCGCGAGGCAGTTTTACTGCTCGCGGGAAAAAGACGCCGACGCCTCCCATTGAAATCAATGGGAGGCGTTCTCGGGCCGCTTTTGCCGAGTTTTGCAACGCGGTTTACGCGTCAAAAAACTCTGCAAAATACCCCGTGTGAACATAGCCTTAGATGACAGCTTGGCATACAGTATACTACATCAGTTTATAGTATACATGTGTTTTCTGCTTATGGCCTGTGCCAATCTCAATAATATCACTACTTTCCACCAAGTTGCAATAAACTGCATACATGACCGACTTTCACTGTGTCCTTCCAAACCTATCTAGTGCTAAAAAGCCATCATCCTCGCTACTGAGCTTTTTTCTGTTCAGACTGGCCCTTTGTAGTTCTGATTCTTTAACGTGAAAAGTAAAGTCTGAACCTGTGATAAAGAAGAAGAATATGTATTGTCTACATATAGCTACATATTGCTACCTGAACTGGAGTTAAGAAGTAAGCTTGCCCAAGGCTGCTCAGATTATAATCAGACACTGGAGCACTACATTGAACTGAGCAGTAAAGTATAAGTGAATATAGGAAAGTACCCGTTGAACTTGAACTTGAAACTCCAGTTCAGAGTCACTTATTCGAATATAAATGGCAATTTCCTAATATAATATTATTATAAAAATAACTCTCTTAATCCAGTAGTAATCTGCGGGGTGACATAAATTTCAACATTTTCCAATAGCCTGTACTTGACCTAAAAAAGCCATAACCACTATATACCTTACTAATATATTGCATTTAAAAGGGTTATCTCATGAAGGCAACCCCTATTTAAAGAGGAACTGTCACGTGCCCAACTGCAGCTGACATCTCAGATTCTGTCCGTTTTCGTTTTTTTCCTTCTAGCTCCCCATCGTTCCTGAGATATCAGTGTCGTTAGTTTTGATGCCCAATATGCAAATGAGGCCTTTGAGTGTCAAGTGGACGATTACCCCATGTCAAGTGAGCAGTGTTAACCGCCCTTTTGACAGTCATCATTTCCACATGGGACACCAAATCAAATGGAACTGATATCTCAGGAATGGTGGCGGCTAAAAGGAAAAATAAGAGCCAGGCTCTGTGAGACGTTATTAGAGAGATCTGGAACTCTTTAACAGAATAAGCTGCAATCCATAAAAAGATATATTACAAAATGAATTATTACAGATTCACTTTTAGTGTAAAAGTATCATGTTGTGTGGCCTTCTGGCTTTTAAGTTATGGTGCAGTTTTTATTTGTTACTTATTTGGGGCCATTTGCCTCGATAGTCTGCCATTAAAAGTCAGATAGCTACATTCATTTATTGACTATCAATTTTAATAATATAAGGTACAGTCTCCTGGAGAGGTAGAGCTATCACAGACAAGAAAGTGTCACTTAGTGAAGGGGGACCTATAAACGTTAGGAAAATGTATATTGTTAAAAATTCTATGTAAACTTGAGTTTTCTTTTTTTGGGTAGGACTATTCTTTATATTGCATATTATTTAGGTAGGTTTGCAAACTAATATTCACTATGGATAACCATAGCCATTTCTCCAGTGAAATGTGCACACTGATTGGGTTGATCTTCGAGCTTGTCGCATTGGCATTGCTTGTATCATTGTATGTTAAAGCGTACCTAACTTTTCAGGTGACTTTTCAGAATAAGCGGTTATATATATATATGTACATTATACAGGAGTAACATTATTTCTGGCTATTATATGACTTGTATTCTGCATTTTTAGCAGTTTTCCCCTCTGCAGGCTCTATCTCTTATTCTCCTAACGGCTATCATGTCTTCTATATAAAGCACACATAGATGAGAAGAATACTGCTCTCCTATCTCTATCAGATACATATAGAAGCAGCAGCATGGAGGAGTAAAACAGCAGTAAAGAGCAGTATAGCTGAGAATCCAGCACTGGAGTGACATAGACTTGTTCAGTAGGCAGTGAAGAGGCAGTTCTTAACTAGGATAAAACTACTATTTTCTAACAGTAAGTAAATTACAAATTTGATCTATATCAGGTAAACTATTAGATCAGCATAAGTTGTTTGAAAAGTTAGTGTCCATTTAAATGTTCTCCAAGCAAACGTACTGTAATAAGGCTGCAACAAAGTGGCATGATACATTTACTAAACTTCTGTATGCCCCCAATTATATCGTAGCATACTCCAGTGGACTCCGTATGTAGCAAAGTTTCTGGGGGAAAATGTCTTCATATACACAGAGTCCCACGGAGCATGTATGGCAGTGTATATAGTCTGTACATTTCCACGCTAAAGAAACTGTAAAGTCTTCATGCATTTCCATACAGGTTCCATACCAGTGTGCATGCACCCTAAGGCCTGATTTACACGAGCGTGTGCATTTTGCGCACGCAAACAACGCAGCGTTTTGCGTGCGCAAACGGCACTTAACAGCTGCGTGTGTCATCAGTGTATGATGCGCGGCTACGAGATGTTCTCGCAGCCGCCATCATTTTGACACTCCGTTTGGATGTTTGTAAACAGAAAAGTACGTGGTGCTTTTCTGTTAACATTCAGAGTTTGACAGCTGTTGCGCGAACCACGCAGTTCGCACGGAAGTGCTTCCGTGCGACCTGCATGGTTTTCACGCACCCATTGACTTCAATGGGTGCGTGATGCGCAAAAAACGCAGAAATATAGAACATGTCGTGAGTTTTACGTAGCACACTCATGCTGTGCAAAACCCACGGACTGTCTGCACTGCCCCATAGCCTAATATAGGTGTGTACGACACGCGTGAAAAGCACGCACGTCGCACGCGCGTATATTACGCTCGTGTAAATGATGCCTAAATGTGAGAATTCATGGGGCCATGAAAATCCGAAGCAAGATCAGACTATTCTTTCTGACGGTGAAATAAGGTGTCACTTGGGTTCTTTTTTGTTCCTTTCCAAGTCAATCTAAAAAAAATACTTGTATCCGTAACCGCAGAGTCACATGTCCAGATCACTTTTACTTCACTTCAAGTGAATTATTGTAAACAAAAAGAAGCAGTGTTGCACTTGAGCAGGTTCTATAAATGATGTCCTTAATTCCTATGCAGGTTATATCTATCGAGTTTAAAATTTTCTATACCAGTGAAATTTCTTTTAAAGAAAATGGTTTATACAGTTCACTTCCTGCTATAATCAAGGTCTTTCTAACCTGATATCTGAAGGTTATGCTTCAGTGAATAATTCAGTAGGTTAGTGAAACTGTAGCAGCCAAGAGAGTGCTAATCTTAGATGGAAGCTGTGAGGGATATTAAGAAACAATTGCAAAAAGTGACATATTTAATAGAGAAAGATTACTCTGTGCTACATCTATTTAATTTGAACTGAATAAATTTTGCTCATATTTTATGAGATGCTGTCTGCAAATTATGTGAAAATTCACAGTGTCACTGCATACTATGGCATAGAAGAAAGGGGTTTATTAACCATTTTACTGTGATTTTTGATGGCTTTCACTCTTTCAACAGATATTTCAAAGAAACTGAAAATTCATTCTCTGCTGGACTCTTTTAATTTGAATCAGGGAAGAAGACAGGTATTTTACAGGCCGACAAATAACAAAAAGCAATAGGAGAATCTCACGTAATGAGACTCCCTGATATAACTGAATTCCTTCTGGATTGTGACTGAGTTAAGACTGATATGTTCTCAATCTTCCTGGGGGAAATGTAGTTGATCCAGCTGAGACAAGTCCGAAATTATGGGTAAATGTAAGCGTGAAACAAAGAGAAAATGAAGTTTTGGGACAGAGGCAACTAAGAGTATATAAATCTGAAGTGTTCAAACTGAGATGGCAATTTTTGCCATTCTGTATCTTGTGCTTTGCGATAATGTGAATTCTGTACATGGATATTACAGCAAATACGAAAATGTGTTTCATGTTTAAAATGACTTATTTTTTTGGAATTGAACAATAATACTGGTTTTCCAAAAGGTTTTCCCAGTGAGGCCTTTACAGCCAGAGGCATAAACCACATATGGTGGTACTTTATGGCTGGCTGGCTTAGTGCAAAAGTCTTCATATCCTCTTGCGACTGCCTACAGCATGCTTAAATTTCATATTTTTATGGGCTGTTTCAAGATGTATTCTAAGTATTAAGTGTCTATCCCCTTTATGTAAGGTGCAAATGTGTAAATATGTCAGTACATATGTTAAGTTTGTCAGCCGGTCATTAATTGTTCAGTATATTATATAATTGGTGAACATTAATAATTTACTCCACCGCAGTAAAAATGATAGTTTAATTGGTATTATAACATATTTGTTTATTTTAGTACGCCCCCCCCCCCCCTACTGTATTCTGCACTGTTTGTGAGCCTAGATTGCCTGATCTCCAGGGGGCATAGCTATAGGGGGTGCAGAGGTAACAATCACACCCAGGCCTTGGCGTCTGAGTGGGCCCAAAGGCACCTCTGTCACATAAGAAGACATATTTTTTCAGAATTTCCATTGGGACCTAGGATCTTCAAATTACACCTCTGCCAATTTCCTTTCTAGGTGACTACTATGGACAACATGTACTGAGGTAACAGGAAGTACAGTCTGCTATACAGTGCACTGTCTTTTCTTCCTGCACAAGCTTGTTTTCGGTCCCCAACAAGTCACAAGCAAATATAACAAAAAATGAAGTTTCAAGATAGAAAACAAGAAAGATTGTAAGTTACAGTATGTGCCACTAAGAGGAAGCTTTGCAGAGATTTCTTAGCAAATTGGCGTCAAATTATTAGCGATGGGCTTAAAATTATTTTAAGCCAATCTCCATCATCAATATTTTATGCTGTATGACCTGAGCATGTCATCTGAATTAAATATGAGCGAATTTGTGAAAATGCTTCCCAGGATATCACCAAAGGGGGTGGGGGATTTCCTATTGCGGAGCGTATTTCCCTCATACTAAACAATGTAAGTTGTAATAAGGATCTGTGTTAAAGTATATAAAAACAAAAATATTAGATCATTAAACAAACACGTAAATAAATCAATTATTCTAGATTAGGGCCACTACATCTTATAGAAAAATACGTCTACCTTTCGAACATGCTTAAGGGAATATCCCTGACAACTGAGGCTTTGACAACATTACAAATAGTCTAGTAGTATGCATTTTATATGCTCAATTACATCTACTTTAGTGTACCAGGATTAAATAGATTCACGGCCCAACAATCATTATGTTCAATTATTATGTATTCTTTGCTGGGAGTGAAATATTAATGTCTTGCAAAGGTAAAAAAAATAATAATTTTCAAAACATTAGATGCTACAACACTAGAACCCTCTCATTTATTTTTTCCCATTTTTTTTTTTACTGTGCTGGTCACTTGACTTTCAATTTACATCTAATACGTTATCCGGTGAAGGGTATTATATTTACTGCAATACACCCAGCTCTATTCAATACATACTGTGGCCATACAAAGATAACGTGTAGGGAGTGAAGATTTACAACTTGGCTTCTGGCTGCATGGAGGGGGCTTTGAGTCGGTAGACATATGTTGCTGATACCTTCATACTATACAGTGTCTTGACTAGAGCCACGTGTATGAAACAGATATTTATAGAATTATCACAAAGCAGCTCATTGGCAGTGTTGGACTGGGGCTCCCTGAGCCCACCTGAGGAGATGATCCGAGGGCCCCCTCCACCCATACAAAACATGGGCACATCCACTTGAAATTGCTTTGTAATCTTTGTTGCTATTAGTATAATCAATAAGGTCTAATAGGTTATTTGTGGATCATCCCATAAGAAGTAGACCCTAGTGGAAAATGATTGGCTCTAAAGTCACCTCCAAATGGGGTTGTTTTCTGCTGGATCATGTGGATTTGCTTTAGAACTTCAGAGTTTTTACCCCATCCTAAAAACATACATAAATGAATTGGCTTCCTATGCAGTGTGTGTGTAATAGGGATATAAGATTGTGAGCTCCGCTGGTTCTCACGTGTTATTGCATTTTGCATGGTTTAATACTAATAAAAACTTTCATTTATTTTAGACCTTCGTTGTCGCATCAGGACAAACCCTGTTCATATGTCTTATTAGGGCATATAGATGTCAAAAAGAGCACCTCTCACTGTGACAGACTCTTACCGTCCCTGTATTACGTGGACTGCCATTCATCTTGATGGTCACCATGTAATACTACATTTACTCTAGTGGGACGCATCAGTCCTTGCAATGTCAGCCTTTTGCCAGTGATTTCAGAAGCCAAATCAAGTCAACTTCAAAAAGAATAAATTACAGACAATTACATGAGGCAGCCTTTTCTTACTTTAATTGGACTTTATTTCTGGAGCCATTAATATTCAGCCTTTTCCCACTTGAAGTCTAGTGACCAGTTTCTAGCTGAAAGTATTGATGGAGTTAAAGAACTGTCCTGGCTGCGAACGTCAGTTTAAAAAAGCCTTAATCCTGTTCTAAATGTAAGTGACTGACATTTTGTTGGGTATTTACTGGACTTCTGGTGTTTATACGCAGGCTAGTGTGCGTGTTCAATAAGGTCAATGACCAACTCCTCACAAGATCTGCATGAGAGGTCAGACAACGCAGGTCAGTCATAAGAAATAAGTCATTTCCCGATAGTGGTGGGAACTCCAGATCATTGGACCTTAACCTGCACATATGCCAGGAGAAGGGCTCCCATTATAGTAGGTTATACTTCACTTTTGGGGCATAAGAATAAAAAAGAGGGGAGTTCAACTTAGAACTCCATTAAATGCTCCGTCTGGAGGACTCAGCACAACTGACAACAATTCTTCATCCACGCTGCATTGTTGCAGGGGGAATCTGGGGGCAACAGCAGCTTCTCCTAGAAAGAACTACCGACCATGCATGGTTTCTAGCAGCCATACCTCCAGCTCACCATTAGGGGAGCTGCAGACTAAAACGGGGAAGTTCAAATGGGCCAATCCCTTTAAATAAAAATTTCCTATCATGACAACTATACCTTAAATTTGGCAAGTTTGTGGTTTATTTCCATAGTTGGCATTTTGGAAGGGTGACTAAATAATTGCAACAGCCACAACATTTGCTGTTGTTTGAAGTATGCTTTGATATCAATCCTGCTCCTCTCAATGGTCCATTGATCTTTGCGGTGTACCGGTACTGGCATTACACACTGTCCTAGTCCTAGTTCTATGGGTTCTAAACAATAGGGTTACCCAGGATGTGATTAAATTATTCATGTGTTTCCTCTAAATAGTGAGTCTATTCATAAGTAGTCAGCTAGCTCTAGTTTTAGATTTTTTTTTTAACAAAAATTTCTGTATACATTGTGGCTACAGCATACACAAAAACAGGACATTCAGTTAAAAAGGGGGACAAGATTTTGCATAAGATAAAATGAAATTGCATCTGTCTACATGTTTTATGGTTGACTTTCCAGTTATCAGACTTAAAACATGATTTGTGTTACGTGAGGCGATCAGATGTTTGCCAGCACACAACTGCTGAGTTGCTAGACTCTGTGAAATAATTCTAAATTACTATTGTAAAAATATTCTTTAAAATGTAATCAAATTTGAAATATATTTAAAATGAAACAGGCACGATAACAGTTCATATTTGCGTGACAGTAAAAAAAGAGCACTGATATTGCCACCTAGTGGACAAAACACAAATTACTACTCTACATACAATGGAAATGTAGTTTATTTTATGCTATGTAAATCTAAATATAATTTATTTTAGTATGAATGAGAAAAAAAATATTGCATTATCTATATGACTTACTTTTTCTTCTATTCTCATATAAGTAAAATTTATATTTACACTAAACAACATGCCAGTGTCGTGAGCAGGCCCATGACCCATACCTTACAAGAGGTTAACTATTTGTATATCATGTAGGGAAAGATTTAAAGGCCCTAATATCCGGTGCCAGGCCTTTACCTGTGGTAGGAGCAGGAGACATGACAGGTTATACTTCATAAATAAATGACCTACCATGAGAGATTCTCTTTGAATTTTTAATCCCATAGACATCTGGATATTCATCATTATCCCATCACTGTAGTCCTCTATTACACACAACAGCAGCACTGAAATTGTTATTTAAAAGGGTTGAATGAGATTGAATGAGAAGGCTGTAATAGTGTAGTGTGTCAGCAATTCACAGTGTGAGCAATAAAGGAAATGAAGGAGAAGCAGCGCTCGTACGACCACTGCGGCCCCTTCAAAACAGCTGATCGGCGGGGGTGCCTGGAGTCGGGACGCAGACCAATCAGATATTGATGGCCTATCCTGAGAATAATAGTAGACCTACAAAAAACCTCTAAAAAGGGGGAGAAGCAGGGGGTCCCCAACAACTGTAGAAACAACCTAGAAGCACTAAAGCACAGGGGACAAAACACCCTAATAAATGGTATAGCACATATAGCAGCCACGTATTGTAAAATAATATATATATCTTTATTTATAAACAACAATACATGGTATCACATGAAATGTAATGAACATACAAACAAACACATGGAGAGCAGAAGCAAAGGTATACCAATAAGTATACCAAAGGGTTAACAGACCTGACCCAACTCAGAGTCTAGCCTCCAATATCAAATATCACCAAATATGGAATAATAAGATAGTTAAATATGTGTTACACAAGTAAATATACCAAAAAAATGCTACAGAACCTGCATAGTGTGTATAAGACGATAATCTAAACATATATAAGAAAGCCTATAAAGATAAACAGGCATGATAATGGCAGTAGCGGCAACATCTAATGATAACCTAATGCTGAAAGAGGCAACACATACCTATAGACATGATGGAGAAAAAGGACTACTGAGATGGGACACAGGAGCAAAAATGCCTCGACGCGCGTTTCGCCACGGACCGGCTTCGTCAGGAGGCTCATACATGGCTGCTATATGTGCTGCTATACCATTTATTAGGGTGTTTTATCCCCTATCCTGAGTATAAGCCATCATTTTTTTTAGGACTGGACAACCCTTTTGAAAATCTATCAGCAGCACTACAAAACGTCTAGGTGTAGCCCTGGGCTTACTTTGCAGCAGTGAGGACCTGGGTTTGAATCTGACCAGGGCCAAAATCTGCATTTAGTTTGTATATTCTCCCTGTATTTGCATGAGTTTCCTCCTACAATAAAAAAAAAAAACATACTGATAGATTAAATAATTTCCTATAGAACTGGCCCTAATTTGTGTGTGGGGAAATAGGAAAATTAGACGGCAAGCTTCATTGGGGGCATGGACTGATGTGAAAGATGACCATCTCTATACAGCACTGTGGAATATGTTGGTGTTATACAAGCAAATAAATATTTCCATATTCCTGACAAGTGAGCTAAGAAACCTAGTTAATAATTCAATATACAATTCACTGGTTGGAACCGGAGTCAATGGTTTATTGGCAAATAACATGCCATCGTTTCTAACTCTACACAGCACAATAAATGTAAAGGAGGAATAATGACCCAGCCTCATTGGGTTAATCGGAAACTAGAATAAAAATACGTGTATAGAGTAAAGAGTCAGAAAATTGATAGGGGAATTTAGTATCCTCCCTAGTGTCTCTAAATATACTTACTCATTGTCTCTTATTCTGTTTTATTTGTGTGTCTGTGCATTGAAATCAACAAATAAAATAATATTAATAATGGTAAGAGTTGATGATAGATATAAACTGTCAATAAAATTGGATGCTGTAGTCACGTCTAATGAGGAGAGTCTATAAATCATAGCATGCTCAGATTACTCCGCCTGGACTAGCAAAATTGTGTCCTAGTTAATCAGTATCACCTGGGAGTTGATTATCTCATCATGATATTTGGAACGCCGTCGTCGCTCGTCCCCCTCCTCCACACTGGAAAACATAGTGAACCGTGTGACTGGATGATTTACTTTCATTTAATCTGCTGATTTCTTATTGTTTCAAGTGTCATAGCCAAACTATACATTCATCACGGTTTGTTAGCGTTAATAATATGACGGGATCATCATGATAATTGTGTGAAATAAGAAGATACCAAAGTCTGGGAAAATTCGGTATTGCCGTTTTATTTGATTTTGCATTCCAGATATGGCTTGCTTGGGGGAAGGGTTTACATAGTTCATGTCCTTCCTTTAAGGAAAAAAATTGTAAGATCTGTTAAAAAACAATTGTGAGACTGGTAAATAAAATGTTGTCACATGTACACAATGCATTTTACGGGCAGATGTGCCGTGCAGATTTTCGTAATTGCCCCGAATCTGCACCAACATTTGCAGTGGAAAAATTTTGCCACGTCTGAACATGCCCTAACAGCATCCAATGTTTTAAAAGAAAACATTTTAGTTGAAAGTGCCAAAAAATTATGAAAATTTCCCAAGACCTGTTCCATATTAAAGACAAAAGAAGCTCTGAATGTAAACAGAAAAAGAAAAATAATAATAATAAAAAATAAGCCCTTAGGGTTGAGCTTTGCCTTTTCACAATTAGGGTATGTTCACATGGCTTATTTTTGGACGTTTTTCGGGCCGTAAACGACCGAAAAACGGCTGAAGAATCGGAAGCAGAACGCCTTCCAACATATGCCCATTATTTGCAATGGGAAAACGGCGTTATTTTCCGATGGGCCGTTTTTTTCGCGGACCCTGTAGAAAAACAGCTCCAAAAACGGCCGTAAAAAATGCTGCGGAAAACGCGAGTGGCTTAAAAAACGTCTGAAAATCAGGAGCTGTTTTCCCTTGAAAATAGCTCCGTATTTTCAGACGTTTTTGACTTTGTGTGTGCACATAACGTTAAAGTGTTAATCCCATCTAAGGCCTAATTCACACGAGCTTGTTTGGTCCATGATATACGTTACGTACTGTATGTCGGCCGCATTTCCCGGGCCGAACACACTACAGGGAGCCGAGCTCCTAGCATCATAGTTATCTATGATGCTAGGTGTCCCTGCCTCTCCGCGGAACTACTGTCCCGTACTGAAAACATGATTACAGTACAGGACAGTTGTCCCACAGCGAGGCAGTGACCCCTAGGGTCATAGATAACTATGATGCTCGGAGCCCAGCTCCCTGCAGTGTGTTCGATCCGGGAAATGCGGCAGACATACGGATCGTATATCACGGACCGAACACGCTCGTGTGAATTAGGCCTAAGAAGTAATGGCATATTGCTAAGATTACTTATTTCTGGGGGTATGACCTCTGGGACCCCGGCAATCATCTGGATGACTGCCATGTAATACAACATTTTTCCTGCAGCAGTCATTGCATGGGAATTGGCTGTCGGTGATGATATAACCACTTATTCTACATATACCCTATGTAGAATAAATAATGAAATAAAAAATTTACTTTCTTTATACAGAAAATAAATAGTTACCTTACCGAAAATAAGCAAATGGTGATAATAAACCATCAGTGCATAAAAATGGGAGATAACTATATCATCCTGCTGACATTTCTCCTGGTAATGATACTGTTTCATATTTATAATGTTTGGCCAACATATAAGAGATAAAAAAAAGGTAAGTATTAACTAGAACACATCTAGTACATATCAGAAGCATAAAGATAAAACATCTATTTAAGTGATGAATATCTTTGTTCGCATAAACTATATGTAAAGGGTTTGCCAGACACAGGTTCTGTGTCAACACCCGGGGTTAATCAGCCTTCATCAGCTCCAAGGTCTGCTAGAGTGACGCGATCTGTTACCACTCAGGCTTGCAGGCTGAGGAGAGGGAGAACCTATCACTGCCTGCCCTGACGGTTCTAGCTCCCTCCCTTGGTCTATTTATACCCTCACTTGCAGCTTGTTCCTTGCCTGTGATTCTCTGGTTTCCTGGCTCTGCTATTCCTGCTATTTACCTGATTGACCGCTGTAACTTATTGACCCTGGCTTGCCTGACTATTCTCCTGCTCTGTTTTGCTACTACGTACTCTCCTGGTTTGATTCGGCTCGTTCACCACTGCCCGTTGCTCACGGTTTTTGCTTCTGTGTGCCCTTGTCTTGTGTTGTCTGTCTTGCACTTACTGAGCGTAGGGACCGTCGCCCAGTTGTACGCCGTCACTTAGGACGGGCCGTGCAAGTAGGCAGGGACTGAGTTGCGGGTAGATTAGGGCTCACCTGTCGTCTCCCTACCCCGATTCACTACATAACCACAGGCCCTATACCTTTTCTTACCCGGGTCCCTGACTCTACTATGGACCCCCTTGAGGCCCTGGCTCAGCAAATGCAGGGTCTCTCCCTACAGGACCAAGACCTGGCTCAGAGGTTCAACCAGCGTGATGCTACCCAGGTAGTACCCTTCACCTCACCTCTTGAACCCCACCTCAAGCTGCCTGACCAGTTCTCAGGGGACCGGAGGACTTTTTTCTCTTTTCGGGGGGGTTGTAGTAGACCGCTTCAGTAAGATGTGCCACATTGTACCCCTCAAGAAACTATCCAATACCAAGATGTTAGCTACCATGTTTGTCAAACACATCCTGCGTCTCCATGGGGTTCCTGTCAATATTGTTTCTGACAGAGGGGTACAATTTGTTTCATTGTTTTGCAGAGCTTTCTGTAAGAAGCTGGAGATTGATCTGTCCTTCTCCTCGGCCTTCTATCCTGAAACTAATGGCCAAACTGAGAGAACTAATCAGTCTCTAGAACAATACTTAAGGTGTTTTATCTCAGATTGTCAAAATGATTGGGTCTCCTTCATTCCCCTCGCCGAATTTTCCCTTAATAACCGGGTCAGTAACTCGTCGGGGGTTTCCCCCTTCTTCTGCAATTTTGTGTTTAATCCACGGTTCTCCTCCGTTTCACCTGGTGGTTCCAACAATCCCGAGGTAGATGTCGTTCATTGGGAACTGTGCACAGTCTAGGCCCAGGTTCAGAAGAACCTTGAGGCGTCCCAGAGCATCCAAAAGACTCAGGCAGATAAAAGACGTTCAACTAACCCCCTATTTGTGGTCGGGGATCTGGTGTGGCTGTCTTCAAAAAATTTGCGCCTTAAAGTTCCGTCCAAGAAATTTGCTCCCCAGTATATAGGGCCGTACAAAATCATTGAGGTCCTCAACCCTGTCTCCTTCCGGCTGGAGTTACCCCCGTCTTTTCAGATACACAACGTGTTCCATGCCTCCCTCATGAAAAGCTGCTCCCCGTCCTTGGCTACATCGAGGAAACCTCCGGTCCCTGTTCTCACTCCAGATGGGGTAGAATTCGAGGTAGCCAAGATTGTGGACAGCAGGATGGTCCAAGGCTCCCTCCAGTACCTGGTCCATTGGAGAGGATACGGGCCTAAGGAGAGGACTTGGGTACCCGCCCGGGATGTTCACGCCGGTATATTGCTCAGGAGGTTCCATCTTCGGTTCCCCAACAAGCCAGGCCCACCTAGGAAGGGTCCAGTGGCCCCTCATAAAAGGGGGGGGTACTGTAAAGGGTTTGCCAGACACAGGTTTTGTGTCAACGCCCGGGGTTAATCAGCCTTCATCAGCTCCAAGGTCTGCTAGAGTGACGCAATCTGTTACCACTCAGGCTCGCAGGCTGAGGAGAGGGAGAACCTATCACAGCCTGGCCTGACGGTTCTAGCTCCCGCCCTTGGTCTATTTATACCCTCACTTGCAGCTTGTTCCTTGCCTGTGATTCTCTGGTTTCTTGGCTCTGTTATTCCTGCTATTTACCTGATTGATCGCTGTTACTTATTGACCCTGGCTTGCCTGACTATTCTCCTGCTCTGTTTTGCTACTACGTACTCTACTGGTTTGATTCGGCTCGTTCATCACTGCCCGTTGCTCACGGTTTTTCCGTGCGCAACTGCCCCTACCTCCCCCTTTGCTTCTGTGTGCCCTTGTCTTGTGTTGTCTGTCTTGCACTTACCGAGCGTAGGGACCGTCGCCCAGTTGTACGCCGTCACTTAGGACGAGCCGTGCAAGTAGGCAGGGACTGAGTTGTGGGTAGATTAGGGCTCACCTGTCGTCTCCCTACCCAGATTCATTACACTATAATAGTATTATACCATGCATAACATTCATATTTTGGTTTCTACTGGGAGACACATGTGAATGTCTACAATGAATGAATGAATGAATGAATGAATGAATGAATAAGTTCTATATCAACTACAGGTGTGTACATATAGAATACAGAAACACATCTCAATTGGTGATGTATATATAGATCTTTCTCAATTAATTAGAATATCATCAAAAAGTTATTCAATTCAAAAAGTGAAACTCATATATTATATAGATTCATTACACACAGAGTGATCTATTTCCAGCATTTTTTTCTTTTAATGTTGATGATTATGGCTAAGGGTATGTTCACACGACAACGCCAATTAAGTTTTTGCAAGTGCACGTGTTTTTCGTGGCGTCCATTACGGACGTAATTGGAGCTGTTTTTCAATGGAGTCAATGAAAAATGGCTCCAATTACGTCCCAAGAAGTGACATGCACTTCTTTGAGGCGGGCGTCTTTTTACGCGGCGTCTTTTGACAGCGACGCGTAAAAATACACCTCGTCTGCACAGTACATCGTAAAACCCATTGAAATCAATGGGCAGATGTTTGCAGACGTAATGAAGCCGTCTTTTCAGGCATAATTCGAGGGGTAAAACGCCTGAATTACGTCAGTATATAGGCCGTGTGAACATACCCTAACAGTTGATGAAAACCCATAATTTTGTCTCTCAAAAAATTTGAATATTATATAACCCCAATTTCAAAAAAGATTTTTAATACCCAAAATGTTGGCCTACTGAAAAGTATGTACAGTATATGCACTCAATGCTTGGTCGGGGCTCCTTTTGCACGCATTACTGCATCAATGTGGCGTGGCATGGAGGCGATCAGCCTATGGCCCTGCTGAGGTGTTATGGAAGCCAAGGTTGCTTTGATAGCGGCCTTCAGCTCATCTTCCTCTTGAGAATACCCAATAGATTCTCTATGGGGTTTAAGTCCGGCGAGTTTGCTGGCTAATCAAGCACAGTGATACTGTGGTTATTAAACCAGGTATTGGTACTTTTGGCAGTGTGGACAGGTGCCAAGTCCTGCTGGAAAATGAAATCAGCATCTCCATAAAGCTTGTCAGCAGATGGAAGCATGAAGTGCTTGAAAATTTCCTGGTAGACGGCTGCGTTGACTCTGGACTTGATATAATACAGTGGACCAAAACCAGCAGATGACATGGCTCCCCCAACCATCACTAAATGTGGAAATTCACACTGGACCGCAAGCAACTTGGATGCCTCTCCACTTTTCCTCCAGACTCTGGGACCTTGATTTCCAAATGAAATGCAAAATTGACTTTCATCTGAAAACAGGACTTTGGATCACTGAGCAACAGACCAGTCCTTTTTCTCCTTAGCCCAGGTAAGACGCTTCTGACGTTGTCTCTGAGTCATGAGTGGCTTGACACAAGGAATCGGACAGTTGTAGCCCACGTCCCGAATACATCTTTGTGTGGTGGCTCTTGAGGCACTGACTCCAGCCGCAGTCCACTCCTTGTGAATCTCCCCCACATTCTTGAATGGCCTTTTCTTGACAATTCTTTCAAGGCTATGGTTATCCCTGTTGCTTGTGCACCTTTTTCTACCACACTTTTTCCTCTCAACTTTCCATTAATATGCTTGGATACAGCACTCAGTGAACAGCCAGCTTCTTTAGCAATGTCCTTTTGTAGCTTACCCTCCTTGTGGAGGGTGTCAATGATTGTCAAGTCATCAGTCTTCCAAATGATTGTGCAGCCTACTGAACCCGACCATTGGACCATTTAAAGGCTTAGGAAACCTTTGCAGGTGTTTTGTACCATGTGTCTACAATTTTGAACTTTTACCCAATATTCTATTTATCTGAGAGACTAAATTTTGGGTTTTCATTAAATGTCAGCCATAATGTTCAACATTAAAAGTAAAACATGCTGGAAATAGAACACTCTGTGTGTAATGAATCTATATAATATATGAGTTTCAGTTTTTGAATTGAATTACTGAAATAATTAAACATTTTGATGATATTCTAATTCATTGAGAAGGACCTGTACTATGATGGTACTGTGTACCAGCCATATCAGGTAAATACTTGTACGGCTATCTCTACCAGTTCCCCCAAAAATATACATGCTAATTTTAATGGGGAGAGGAGAAAAAGCCATTCCTCGACACCTCTAAAAGCAACTCATCTCCAGGGATACAAATTCAACATGCCCCCAATGTCAGTCATCAAGGGGCTACTGGGCTGCCCCTAAACACATTAGATTATAAGTGGATCCTGCCAAAATTGGTAGGCTAAACCTAAAATATATTTAAAATGACTAAAAAAGAGTAGGGTTAAATCCGAAACATATGTGTACCCTTACTCAAAAACTATTTGTGAGGCATGGTCATTATGTAAAATTCTTATTATCTTCTGTCTCTTAAAGATTTTAAACCAGGTTGACATCAATAGGCCAAAAATAATAGAAAATAGACAAAATTCAGCTTGCAAAATCCAAAGCCACAACATTTTTTAGAGATCCTGGACCTTTTAATGGACTAAGAATATAAGAAGTCATTTGTATTTTTTCTTCCGTTTTTCTTGCTTCATTTATTTGACATATATTTAATTTTAAAATTAAATAGTAAAGTTACACTGGGCTGGTACTGTTTTACTTATAGACTCAGTGTTTTTTACCTGCCACAGGAATGTACGGTCTCTGAAAACTGTGAATTTTGCTTTGTTTTCTCTCCACAGGAAACTGGAATAAAGGCTTCCTTAAAGATATCATTACAGCTCCTACAGCTGGATCTTAAATTTTAAAGTAATTCTTAACTGGTCATCTTTACTTTCAAGATAATGATCCCTAACATAGTACATCTGCAACATCCATAAAAGACTGTAGAATTAATTGCATGAGAACACCTCCTGAGTAAATGTTGAACTTTACATCTACATGCTTATTGATGTCTTAGTGCTGCAGTGTTAAAATGCAACAGTTATTCTGCTCTGATAATGGGACTGGCACAAATTATGATTATTAGGTTAGATTGCCCACTATGGAGACACAACAAAAAATATTTTCTCTGCGTAATTTAAGCCTTCTAGGTTTTGTCTTGCGGCTTTCAAGGCACCTCCTACAGTGTGAAGGCTTAAATATAATGATAACATGAAAAAAAGTTAAGATCGAAATTGACTGTAGTAACTGAAGTGGGTTTCCAATTTACAATCTCTAAACTCAGTCAACAAGATACCCCAAAGAAATCAAATAAAAGCCAGTTATACAATTGATATTCTTGTATTTAGTGGGGTAAATACAAAACATCAAACTTAAATACAAGTTTAGTAAAGGTAATTTACAAAGGTTCAAAGTTTTTAAGCGTTTATAAAAAAAAAAGAAATCCATTTCCACCTACTTTATGAGTAACGCAAAAAAAAAAATATACTAATATGGTGGCAGTTGGGGTGTCCACAAAGTTCAAGTTTGAAATGGAGAATTAGGGAGATTAGAATTAATGTAGGAGTATGGGATAACACTTCATTGGAACATTTTTTTAAGGCACTAGGTGTCACTTTGGGTATGTGGACCCACTGGACCGTTACACCTTTATGGCATGGCAGCTGGCCAACAGGACACGGGTCACAGTCTATAGTTCGTATAGTGTACCTGTGGTAGCTCAGAGAGTAGCAAGACAGGTTCGGCTGGGACTAGGCAGCAGGCAGGCACCAGGCGTGGTGTAGCAGGACAGGCGTGGTAAACAGCACAGCATGACTACAGCTCAACACGGCACTTGACCAGGATAGCACAGGATACAGGTTACAAGTAGCAGGAAAGGGAAACACTGGGAACTGGAAAACACTTAGGAGACCATTTGCATAGACAAACTAGGGTAACAACAACAAGGCTCAGGCAAGGCAGGAAGGGACTGGGCCCCTCTTATAGTCCAGGGTACTCATGGGCTAATTTTGACTTAATTTCAGGTGTGCGCACTGGCCCTTTAGGAGCGGGCACAAGCGTGCGGGCGCACCCTACTGGACCCGGCCGGGAGAAGCAGAAGTGAGCGCTGGCATCTCCTGAGGAGGAGACGGGAACCAGCGCTCATAGTTCCATGGCTGCGGGCGTCAGGATGTGAGTAAGCCTGATGGCCCGCGGCCATGGGCATGGCACTAGGAAAGTGTCTAGAAGATCTAAAAAGGTCATAGGCACATTTAATATCAGATTTCCTATTTTTTGAATTCTACCTAGTGAGGAGCTATATGAATACTTTCAAATACTGGTCATTTATTCTACACTACATGTCCAAAAGTATCTGGACACTCTATCACACCTACATGAGTTTGTTGATCATCCCATTCTGAAACCATAGCCGTTAATATGGAGTTGGGTCCCCTTTTGCGACTATAACCAGGGCCGGAATCAGGGCAGTACCGCTGGTACTCCTGTCGGTGGCCCAGCCAAAAACAAGAACAGGGGCCCGGGCCCACTGGCATGATCCACTGCCACCGCCCAAAGTTAATTTGTAGAAAGTAACAGGCCCCATTATATTGCAGGGCCCATTCCCTTCTCCTAACCAACGCTGGGCTCTTCTTCATAGCATTGACGCTGGGTAGCGCAATAACATTATGTGCGACGTCATGATGTAATATTATCGCACATAACGTTATGACATTACCCAGGGTCAATCTTGGGAAGTACAGCCCAGCAATAGGTAGGAGAAGGGAACGTGCCCAGTAAGATAATGAGGCTTGTTCCGCTCTTCATATTAACTATGGGTGGCAGAGGTGGAAGGTGCTGGCGGTCAGGTGTGCCGTATGACAGATGGGCATCCCGGCAGGTTCGCGTGCCAGTGGGCCCGTGATTCTTGTCTTGCCCGGTCTTGTGACGCAGGGTCCTGGTGCCTGGGAAGATGAGCCACCCAGTAAGATGAGGCGCCCGAAGAGAAGAGGAAGCTGCCAGAGACTAAAGTGGAGGAAAAAGCACAGGAACAGAAAGTACATAGGGGTCTGATTTTTTTGGGGGGGTCTGGTCTGGGTTGTGAATTAATTTAGAGGTATGATTGGGGGTGTAAATTAATTTAGGGGTCTGGTCGGGGGTCTGAATTAATGTATGGGCGTGATTGAGGGTATAAATTTGTTTAGGGATCTGGTCGGGGGTCTGACTTAAAGTAGGGGTCTGGTCAGAAGATTGAATTAATATGGGGATCTGATTGGGGATGTAAATTAATTTAGGGGTCTGAATTAGTTTAGGATTCCGGCTGGGTGTCTGAATTAATTTAATGGTCTGGTCAGGGGTATGAATTCATTTTGTGTCTGGTGTCTACGCAGGTGACGTGTGCGATGTGTGAGGAGGAGGGGAAGAAGACTCCGTCAAGGCGTGCCGCGGGGGTGGAATTATGTAGAGTCTGAAGGAGCCAGAAGCAGCAGCTCGCACTGCAACTTGGTGAGTGACTCTGCTGTGTAAAAGCAGCAGCTTCAGTCCAATTCTTTTATTTATGTTAAATAACCCCCCTGCCCACCTGTTTCCCTCTGCCCCTCCACAAAGCTAGAGCCCCTGTCATGGATGCATATACCGCCGGCCCTATTCCTGCCCCTGTCACTTTCTCCCCACCCACAGAGTCTCTGTCACCTAGTCTCTTCCCTTTGTTCTCCGACAGAGCCCCTACCCACCTACTGTCTCTGCCATGCCCCTCCACAGAGATACTGCCAGTTTGCATCTCACCCCATTCCCCCTCCCGCCAATTCCTGTTGATATCCCCACCCCGGTAATTTGGGAGGCCCCGCCGCTTTGACTGTATGGGGCCCAGATATTTCTGATGGCGACCCACAGTAGCACCGCTGTAAAAGACTTCGTATTCACTCGGGAACTGGCGTTTGTAGCCGAGTGATTCTGACATACGTCATATATTTCTCCATATTTGCCCATTTGAGCTACCATTGTTTCTTACCAATCACATTTTTTATTCATACATTTTATTTACAGTAAATAAAACCTGTCTAATTTTCCCTCCCAAACCAGATCTCTCCAGGAAAAATTCACTAAGACTTCTGAATTGGGTATTAGTCACAAAATAGATACTGTTAGATTTCTATCACGACATGATAGACAGACAGACAGACAGATGATAGATAGATAGATAGATAGATAGATAGATAGATAGATAGATAGATAGATAGATAGATAGATAGATAGATAGATAGATAGATAGATAGATAAGATAGATAGATAGATAGATAGATAGATAGATAGATAGATAGATAGATAGATAGATAGATAGATAGATAGATAGATAGATAGATAGATAGATAGATAGATAGATAGATAGATATTTCCAAACAAATAGGCAGCACTACACAGGACTCCAATTCAGTGAAAAAAAAGGTTTATTCACCCATACATCAGTGCAACGTTTCAGACCACATGGGCCTTTCTCAAGCATGCTATTCGTTTGAAAATATGTATGTAGGACTGGAGTCTGAGGTCCTAAGGCTTGTGCAAACACAACTACGCATGTTTTGCATTTATATGTGCTGCTCTTCCCTTTTCTACTAGATAGATAGAGAGAGAGAGAGAGAGAGAGATAGATAGATAGATAGATAGATAGATAGATGGATGGATAGATAGATAGATAGATAGATAGATAGATAGATAGATAGATAGATAGATAGATAGATAGATAGATAGATAGATAGATAGATAGATAGATAGATAGATAGATAGATAGATTTATTTGTGTCTGGATACAGTGGATACAGTGTCTGGATTCAGTATGACGGTATGGCAGCTGGCCAACAGGACACAGGTCATAGTCTATAGTTCATATAGTGTACCTGTGGTAGCTCAGACAGTAGCAAGACAGGCTCGGCTGGGACTAGGCAGCAGGCAGGCGTGGTGTAGCAGGACAGGCATGGTATACAGCACAGCATGACTTCAGCTCAACACGGTACTTGACCAGGTAAGCACGTATACGTCTATATATATATCTCTATATATATGTGTGTCTGGATATGCATTGATTTATATTTGTGTGTATTTGTATGGATACGTGTGGATATATATATATATATATATATATATATATATACATATACATATATATATATATATATATATAAAACAGCTAGGTCCAGAATTATTTGACGCAATCTTCATGATTTGGGCTCTGCATGCCACCACAACGGATTTGAAATGAAACTGAGATGCAATTGAAGTGTAGACTTTCAGGTTTAATTCAAGGGGTTGAACAAAAATATCCTGTGAAACGTTTAGGAATTGCAACCATTTTTCTACACAGCCGCCCCATTTCAGGGGCTCAAAAGTAATTGGACGAATTAACATTACCATAAATAAAATGTTTTTTTTAAAATACTTTGTAGAGAATGCTTTGCAGGCAATGACTGCCTGAATCCAAACACGAGAAAATAGAGCAGTTGAAGCCAATTCATATATAAAAATTGTTTAACCTTTATTCAACATATATCACAAACAATGTAAAAGTACAAAAAGATAAGACTCTAGTAAGAAATGGCGGAAGTAGTAATAAATATTGTTGCTGGTACGTTTACATGGGATAGCGAAGTAGCATGCAGTTGTTTGTATAGAGTGGTGTATACCTCCCCTCACAAGGAGAACATTTCCAACCTAGTGAGTGTGTAATAAGTCTATTACGCATGTAAACACAAAGGAGGATGAAGTAAAGTGACAGTGTATTTACAAAACAATAAGCATGACACCAGCCTTACCCATGGTCAGCAAGTTAGTTGATAATGTCCGCTCCTCCACATAGACCCCGACGCGCGTTTCGCCACAGGTGCTTCCTCAGGGGGTTGTGTGTCTATGTGCTCCCTTAAACGACCCTTAAATAGTCCCCATGACATGTGATTAGTGAGATGCATGACGGCGCATCACCACTGGAGCGACCGGAAGCGAGGCAGACCCCACATCCGCCTCCCGGCACGGCAGCACACTTCCGGAATCCCGACGCGTGACGGGAGTTCCGGACATGCGCAATGCGCCCTTAGAGACGGAGGGGGAGTGCATCGCAACCAGCCGCCGCAGCGGACATGCGCACCGCACCCCAGCAAGAACTGTCAGTGAGTAGATCCAAGTGTTTTAAAATGTTTTAGTCTACGTGCCCGAGCTTCTTTCTAATGCATAAATCGCCTTGTATAAGTTTAGTGAAGGGGCTGTACTATATTGAATACTTTAGGAATCGTGTGTATAAATATGCAGGTGGCATGGAAAGTGCTACTGAAATCAGAAGCAACTATATGTGAAATTAGCATAATTAAAAAAATGTGAATTAATAACTGAGTGACAAAAGACATACATTAAGAACCCGGAAAAAACCCCGAGTATGATTAAATATATAATAAATAGTGAAAACGAATGCACAGTACAGATGTACTGCAGTGTACAATATTAAAGTAAGTGACAATAAAATTTGAGAAGGGCAGAATATCCAAATAAGATACACATTAGCTGTACAGAATCATACACCAAGCTAGAGTTAAGGACATATTATTAACTAGACATATATTTGTATCTTCATGTTATTCATTCGTACTTATATTTATAACGTTGACCCCCCCCCCCCCCAAAATAGATTGTAATCCATGCCAATTAATATACAGTTTATAAACACAATACATACCCTCCATTGCATAAGCAATGAAGAAAGGTATTTAAACCGACTACACATTAGAAGCACAAGGACCAGAACAAAAACAATCCCCAATACATCTCTCTACAACATCCAACATCTATTTCAGATCAGACGTGTACAAGATGTTATTGACTTATATTAATTACCATGTACTTTTGGTTGGATACGTCCACTTCGACATGATTAATCAATTGTATAAAGACGATATGTTATGTTGCAGAGCACGAAATAATGCTCATGCATGACATTAATCCACCAAAAGAGCACATTGTTACAACGGACCACGAAAACATCAAGTATGATCTTCATCCAAAGATTCTGGGGACTCTTCTCTTCTTCCAAGGATCGAAATAGGGGGCGCTAGGTGTCTAGAGCGCAATACCTAGTAAAAACACATATAAGACAGCACAAAATTAATATAAAATATTAAAAACGAATGGACGGTAGAGATTATAGGAATGGAACAAAGCTCAAATATTCATTGAGTCCCTGGGGTGTCATGGATCCCAGCATGACTATCCACTTACATTCCCTTTGTGCTAACACCTTTTTCACATTGCCCCCCCTGATGCCACAATGTATTCTGTCGATTCCTCTTACTGATAGTGATCTGGGGTTACAGCTATGATGTAACTTGAAGTGTCTAGCTATGGTTTTTAACTGAGTTAAATCTTCCACATCGCTAGCTCCCATGATATCACGTACATGTTCTCTTGTACGAATTCTCAGCTCTCTGGAGGTGAGTCCTACATATATTTTCGGGCATCCACATGTGGCATAATATACCACATGTGTCGTGCTGCATGAAATGTATTCTTTGATGTCAAATGTTCGTCCTCCATCTGCTGAGGAAAAGTTGGTTGCCCGGCAGATGTTAGCACAGGCTTTACAGTTACCACAGGGATAACATCCTTTTCTAGGTCCCCGAGAGCCAAAGGGGGATATCTGGCGTGGGACATAGTGGCTTCTAACAAGGAAGTCCTTCAAATTCATAGCTCTTCGAGCTGTCATCATAGGTCTTTCAGACAAATTCTGAGCCAATTGTGGTTCGGATTTGAGTATAGGCCAGTGTTTCTCCAAGATGGCTCTCATCTTGTTCCACTGGCCATTATACGTGGATATAAAACGTACCCCTGATTCACAGCTTTGTTGTTTTTTAGGTCTCAGAAGGTCGTGACGCAAAGTTGTTCTCGCTCTGTTATAGCCGGATTTGATGACTCTATTACTATATCCTCTCTCTCTGAATCTATTTCTCAAATCCAAGGATTGTTGTTCAAATAAGGCATCAGATTAACAGATCCGCTTCATCCTGAGGAACTGCCCAACAGGAATGGCTTTAATGGTGGACGGAGTATGGGCTGATGACGCATGCAGCAAGGAGTTAACCGATGTGGATTTACGAAATACGTCTGTATGTAGGAAGCCCTGAACATCAGAAAAAATCCGTATGTCCAGGAATTCCACATGATGACGATGGTATTTGTATGTCAATTTAATGTTAAAAGGATTTTGGTTAAGATGCTGCATGAAACTCATCAGACCAGACTACGATCCTTGCCAAATAAAGAAAATATCGTCAATATAGCGTAGCCATATTTGCACCTGGTCGGCGGCATGGGCGCCGTCCCCCAGGAAAACCTGTCTCTCCCAGAGACCGAGAAACAGGTTTGCATAGGACGGCGCACATGCCGCACCCATCGCCGTGCCCTGCTTCTGCAAATAGAAACAGTCCTTGAAAATAAAAAGGTTATGGCTCAAAATAAATTCCAATAGTTCAAGAATGAAATCACATAGTTGGCCATCCCTGTTGCTGGTCCCCAGGAAAAAGCGGGCCGCCTCAAGTCCATCTTGATGCCTAATGCTCGTATAAAGTGACTCGATGTCGGCGGTCACCAAATACATGTCAGATTCAATTTGGATCCCATTGATCCTACCTAGGACGTCCGTCGTGTCCTTGACATAGGACGGCAGGTCATTAACCAAGGTTTTCAAATAGTAATCAATAAATTTGCATGCTGGATCACATAATCTATCAATCCCAGACACGATCGGGCGTCCCGGGGGATCAATGGGGTCCTTGTGGACCTTAGGCAAAAGATATAGAGTGGGGATTTTCGGATCGTTCATAATTAACCCATCGTGTATTTTTTTAGGGATAATGCCTTCTTCGAAAGCCCCATCTACGATTCTCCTAAATTTCTGGGAGAAAAGATTAATTGGATTGGTTGGCAGTTTGTCGTATGTCGATCTATCACGTAACTGCCTAAAAACTTCCTTCTCGTATTTGGCTGTTGGCCAAACCACGACATTCCCCCCCTTGTCCGCAGCCTTGAAGACTACATCATCCATAGCCTGAAGTTCACTCAGTGCCTTCCTTTGGGTGTACGTAAGATTGTCATTGGTTTTATAGGTTGACAATCTCCTAAAGTCATCAGTAACCATTTTAGTAAAAATCTCCACCTGTGGGCATAAGGACAAGGGGGGGAATCTGGCAGATTTGGACACAACATTTGAAGGGAACCCACCTGGCACTTCAGCTGTTTGTTCATGTAAAAGTTCTTCTAGTGCCAACAAGGCCTCCCTTTCAGCATAACTATTAAATTCCACCGATCCCCTGCTATGTAGCTTTTTTAGCACCACCTTTCTTGAGAAGAGGTGTAAGTCCTTTAGAGCTGTGAAAAAATTAAAAGAATTGGTCGGTGAAAAGGTCAGACCCTTCTCTAGAACCTCACATTGGGCATCAGAGAGGACATGTGAAGAAAGGTTTATTACCTCCAAATTGCTTCTGGATTTTTTATCTCGTTGATGGTTGGATACGTTCTTCCGTTTTGCTTGACGATCAAATTGCCAGCGTGAGCCTTGTAGGCTTTGGGTATTATCGGATTCAAAAGTATTTCTGGCTAATCTGGATCTAACTGGTTCCTCTACAGAGCTGCGGGAAGAGACAGAGGATGACCTGGAATGGGAGATGAAACTACCATTCCTAGATCTCCCCCTCACCTTTTGCCATTTGTAGACTCTATGTTGCTGATAGTCATGGACATCTCTTTGAAATTTGCTAGCCTTAACTGCACAAATATCTTTCTCCCATTTTGTAAATTCCTTGTCCAGATCTACAGACAATTTGTCCAGTGCATCACCGGACAATTCAGACTTCAAAATCGCCTGGATACCCTCTATATCTTTCTCAATTTCCACCAAATTGGCTTGGTTAGAGAGAACCAGTAGTTCCATATAGCCCCTAGAGCATTTGTCCGAGAGCTCCTCCCACTTTTTTTTAAAATTAACATCCATTTCAAAGGAGGGAAACACTTGGACTCGTAAGCCACGAGGGATAAGATTTTTAGATAAGTATTTCTCCAGGAACGCTTTGTTCCACCAAATTTTCGTTCTTTGGTTTAATAGTGCTTTCAGCCTTTGGCTGATCTCTCTATAATCTCTACCTTTACCATCTAAAATCAGACTAGAGTCCTCTTTAAAAATCTCATCTAACTGCACGAGCCATGATTGATCACGGACTCGGTAATCCATTTGATGCTGAGAGCCAGTAGCTGTGAACAACACAGAATAAATCAGAATCAATATATAGACTCCACATACATTTGTAATAGGGGCTGGACACTGTTTATAATACAAACATCCCCCCATGTCACCTAGGCAGCTCCATGACATAATCCAAACACGAGAAAATAGAGCAGTTGAAGCCAATTCATATATAAAAATTGTTTAACCTTTATTCAACATATATCACAAACAATGTAAAAGTACAAAAAGATAAGACTCTAGTAAGAAATGGCGGAAGTAGTAATAAATATTGTTGCTGGTACGTTTACATGGGATAGCGAAGTAGCATGCAGTTGTTTGTATAGAGTGGTGTATACCTCCCCTCACAAGGAGAACATTTCCAACCTAGTGAGTGTGTAATAAGTCTATTACGCATGTAAACACAAAGGAGGATGAAGTAAAGTGACAGTGTATTTACAAAACAATAAGCATGACACCAGCCTTACCCATGGTCAGCAAGTTAGTTGATAATGTCCGCTCCTCCACATAGACCCCGACGCGCGTTTCGCCACAGGTGCTTCCTCAGGGGGTTGTGTGTCTATGTGCTCCCTTAAACGACCCTTAAATAGTCCCCATGACATGTGATTAGTGAGATGCATGACGGCGCATCACCACTGGAGCGACCGGAAGCGAGGCAGACCCCACATCCGCCTCCCGGCACGGCAGCACACATCCGGAATCCCGACGCGTGACGGGAGTTCCGGACATGCGCAATGCGCCCTTGGAGACGGAGGGGGAGTGCATCGCAACCAGCCGCCGCAGCGGACATGCGCACCGCACCCCAGCAAGAACTGTCAGTGAGTAGATCCAAGTGTTTTAAAATGTTTTAGTCTACGTGCCCGAGCTTCTTTCTAATGCATAAATCGCCTTGTATAAGTTTAGTGAAGGGGCTGTACTATATTGAATACTTTAGGAATCGTGTGTATAAATATGCAGGTGGCATGGAAAGTGCTACTGAAATCAGAAGCAACTATATGTGAAATTAGCATAATTAAAAAAATGTGAATTAATAACTGAGTGACAAAAGACATACATTAAGAACCCGGAAAAAACCCCGAGTATGATTAAATATATAATAAATAGTGAAAACGAATGCACAGTACAGATGTACTGCAGTGTACAATATTAAAGTAAGTGACAATAAAATTTGAGAAGGGCAGAATATCCAAATAAGATACACATTAGCTGTACAGAATCATACACCAAGCTAGAGTTAAGGACATATTATTAACTAGACATATATTTGTATCTTCATGTTATTCATTCGTACTTATATTTATAACGTTGACCCCCCCCCCCCAAAATAGATTGTAATCCATGCCAATTAATATACAGTTTATAAACACAATACATACCCTCCATTGCATAAGCAATGAAGAAAGGTATTTAAACCGACTACACATTAGAAGCACAAGGACCAGAACAAAAACAATCCCCAATACATCTCTCTACAACATCCAACATCTATTTCAGATCAGACGTGTACAAGATGTTATTGACTTATATTAATTACCATGTACTTTTGGTTGGATACGTCCACTTCGACATGATTAATCAATTGTATAAAGACGATATGTTATGTTGCAGAGCACGAAATAATGCTCATGCATGACATTAATCCACCAAAAGAGCACATTGTTACAACGGACCACGAAAACATCAAGTATGATCTTCATCCAAAGATTCTGGGGACTCTTCTCTTCTTCCAAGGATCGAAATAGGGGGCGCTAGGTGTCTAGAGCGCAATACCTAGTAAAAACACATATAAGACAGCACAAAATTAATATAAAATATTAAAAACGAATGGACGGTAGAGATTATAGGAATGGAACAAAGCTCAAATATTCATTGAGTCCCTGGGGTGTCATGGATCCCAGCATGACTATCCACTTACATTCCCTTTGTGCTAACACCTTTTTCACATTGCCCCCCCTGATGCCACAATGTATTCTGTCGATTCCTCTTACTGATAGTGATCTGGGGTTACAGCTATGATGTAACTTGAAGTGTCTAGCTATGGTTTTTAACTGAGTTAAATCTTCCACATCGCTAGCTCCCATGATATCACATTACCATAAATAAAATGTTTTTTTTAAAATACTTTGTAGAGAATGCTTTGCAGGCAATGACTGCCTGAAGTCTGGAACCCATGGACATCACCAAACGCTGGGTTTCCTCCTTTGTGATGCTTTGCCGGCCTTTACTGCAGTTGTCTTCAGTTGTTACTTGTTTGTGGATCTTTCTGCCCTTAAGTTTTGTCTTAAGCAAGTGAAATGAATGCTCGATCGGGTTGAGATCTGGTGATAGACTTGGCAATTGCAGAATATTCCACTTCTTTGCCATAAAAAACTCCTGGGTTGCTTCCGCAGTATGTTTTGGGCCATTGTCCATCTGTACTGTGAAGCGACTTCCAATCAACCTTGCTGCATTTAAATCTGAGCAGAAAGTATATCCCTGAACACTTCAGAATTCATCCGGCTGCTTCTGTCTTCAGTCACATCATCAATAAACACTAGTGACCCAGTGCCTTTGGCAGCCATGCATGCCCATGCCATCATACTGCCTCCACTATGTTTTACAGAGGATGTGGTGTGCTTTGGATCATGAGACGTTCCAAGCCTTTCTCCGTACTTTCTTCCTCCCATCATTCTGGTACAGGTTGATCTTAGTTTCATGCTGTTCCAGAACTGGGCGGCTTCTTTAGATGTTGTTTGGCAAAGTCTAATCTGGCCTTTCTATTTTTGAGGCTGATTAATGGTTTGCCCCTTGTGGTGAACCCTCTGTATTTGCTCTCGTGAAGTCTTCTCTTTATGGTAGACATAGATAGTGATACACCTACTTCCAGGAGGGTGTTCTTCACTTGGGTAGATGTTGTGAAAAAGTTTTTCTTCACCATGGAAAGGATTCTGTGATCATCCACCACTGTTGTCTTCAGTGGACGTCCAGGCCTTTTGGAGTTCACGAGATCACCAGTGCGCTCTTTTTTTTCCCCAGAATGTACCAAAATATTGATTTGGCCACTCCTAACATTTGTGCTATCTTTCTGATGGATTTCTTCATTTTTTTCACTTGCGTTGAGAGCTCCTTTGACCTCATGTTGTGGGCTCACAGCAACGGCTTCCAAATGCAAATGCCATACCTGGAATCAACTCCAGATCTTTTACCTGCTTAATTGATGATGGATTAATGAGGGAATAACCCGTGCAGACCATTAAATAGCTTTAGAGGTAATTGTCTATTTACCCTTGGTCCCTTGAAAAAGAGGCAGGTACATATTAATGAGCTGTAATTCCTAAACCCTTCCCCAAATTAGGATGTGAATACACTCAAATTAAAGCTGAGGGTCTGCACTTTAAGACCATATTGACTATATAACTGTATATTTAATATGTTTTGGCAAACAGCTAAAATGCCAAAACTTGTGTCACTGTCCAAATAATTCTGTACCTAAGTGTATATATATATATATATATATATATATACATACATGTGTATGGATAAGCATTGATATATATGTGTGTCTTTTTATACAGCTCTGTGTGCACTATATACAAAAGGGTGGAGCGCTGTGTGCACTATATAGGCCAAGTTGGCCTGAGGAAGACATCCGTACGGCGTTGAAACGCATAGCCTAGACTAATTGTAATGTCGGGGTAGGGAGACAGACAGGTGAGCCCTAATCTACCCGCCACTCAGTCCCTGCCTACTTGCAACGACCCGCCCTAGGCAACGGGGTACAACTGGGCGACGGTCCCTACACTCAATAGGTGCACGACAGACAAACAGACAAGGATACAAAGAAGCCAGGGAAATGGGGAAGCTGCCCACGGGGACACCGTGAGCAACAAGCAAAGTGAACGAGCCGAGTCAAACCAGGAGATGAGAGAGGTACAAAAACGCAGAGCAGAAGAGTGGTCAGTAAAGCCAAGGTCAATCACAAGCAGAGGATCAGTAGTTCAAGAAGCTGCAGCAGGGCCAGGAAACCAGCAGAGAAGAATCACAAGCAAAGGAGGAACAGGAAAGTCAGGTATAAATAGACAGAGGGCGGGAGCTAGCTACGTCTGGCCAGGCTGTGATAGGCTCTCCCACGCCTAAGCCTGCCATCCTGGGTGGTGGAAGATGGAGTCAGTCTCACAGACATAGAAGCAGGTGCAGACTGATTAACTATGGGCGTCGACACAGAAGTTGTGTCTGGCAGATCCTTTACACTAATAAATGGTTCTTAAATATAATTCTTCACGGGTTTTTCTTGATGGTAGCAGCGCTACACTGTGGTTATTCTTTTTTTCATTTTATTATCTGTTAATTTAAGCGGTTTTCTTTCCAGTGGACTGGCTCCTGAACCCAGCTGCAGCTCAATCACATAGCTATTGCTTTTACCAGTGTTGTGCCTGCTGTTGCACATCTGGAATAGGTGAGTTAACATCACCTATCTTGCTTTTACTTTACACCATGTGATCTGCACCATGTGGCGCCATGTTTTTTGTCCTCCTTTCTAGATCCTCTATACAGGATGCCATTGTGGCGCTATCTATAGGGGGCTGTGTGTAACACTCTCTACTGGGGGGGGCTGTGTGGTGCTAGCTATAGGGGGATGTGTGATATCTACAGGGGGCATTGTGTGGCACTATGTACATGGGGCACTGTGTATGTGGTGCATTACTTTACAGTGTTTGACACAATTATATTCAGGGGTACAGTGTTTGATACTATTTTATTCAGGGGTGCAGTGTATGGTGCTATTATATTTAGGGACACAGTGTGTGGCTCCATGATAATTTTATTTTCATTTATAGGTATGGAAATGTTGGAAAAGTGAGGAGCCGAAGACATCTGAATGGCAAATTCTGCAGAAATGGGTCATGGCCAGGAGAAGTCGTCATGAACTCTGGACCGGATGGAGAAGAAAAGAGGAAAAAAAACCTACTAGAATCTGAGATGTTGTCACCTGTGAGTCACCAGAATTATAGAGAATCTGTCATCTCTCCTGATATAACAGTTCTCATCGGTTTGTTTGTGGATCCTCTGTGTTGTCTGGGAGATGGTGCTTGTAACCCAGGGCAACGCTTGGCACAGCGGGTTTAGAGGCAGTCAGATTAATAGGCCAGAAGTCAGGACAGGCAGCAGATGTCGTAACGGGTATGGATAGCAATAGTTCAAGGCAGGCGGCAGGCAAGGATAGTACAAGTTCAGGCAGAGGTCACAACGGGAAATCCAGACAAAGGCAGAAGGCAAGGTAACAGGGAAACTGGGTACTGGGAAGCTCACAGGGATAACTTGGTTGAACAAGCAAGGTTTTGAGGGGGAAGGATCCTTAAATTGGAAGTCTTAGGATTTTGGGATGCGCTGGCCCTTTAAGAAGGGAAGAGTCAGCAACTGCGCCCTCTAGTGGCTGCAGTCGCACATCGTGGATGAGGGCCATGGAGGGAGGTGAGAGATGCAGTTACCTGACGACGGCCAGAGCCAGCAGAGCATCCGAGGAAGACTGAGGAAGGCGAAGTCCGAATGTTACTGGATTAATCTGTTCTGTCATCTCATAAGGACCCAGAAAACGAGGAGTCAGTTTGAAACAAGGGGTCTTCAGTCGTATGTACCGGGTGGACAGCCAGACTTTATCCCCAGGAAAGAGCTGCGGCGATATCCTGTGTTTTTTATCCACGTTTCTCTTGAACCTGGCTACGGCTTTGTGGATGCAGTCCTTGGCCTCCTGCCATATATGTACAAAATCACGGTGAACCATGTTAGCAGCTGGAACCTCAGAAGGTACAGAAACTGGTAGAGGTATTCCTGGGTGCTGGCCATACACCAAAAAGAAAGGAGGAGAGCGGGTCGATTCCACCGTATGGTTGTTGTAGGCAAATTTGGCCCATGGAAGTAGACTTGCCCAGTCGTCATGTCGTGGAGACACATAATTCCTGAGGAAACTTTCAAGTATTTGATTTATCTGCTCTACTTGAACATTGGATTGATGGTGGTAAGCGGAAGAGAAGTCAAGTTTGACCTCCAGCAGTTTGCACAAGGCTCTCCAGAACTTGGATGTGAACTGTACTCCCCTGTCAGAAACAATATGTTTAGGAAGACCATGAAGGCGAAAGATGTGCTTGATAAATAGCGTTGCCAGTCGGGAAGATGACGGAAGACCTGAAAGAGGTACAAAATACGCCATTTTGGAAAAGTGATCCACGACTACCCAGATCACGGTATACCCAGCAGAACTTGGCAGATCAGTAATGAAGTCCATGGCAATGTGCGACCAGGGAGAGTCAGGCACGGGTAGAGGATGCAAAAGGCCGGCAGGTCTTAAATGGGAGACTTTATTCTGAGAGCAGGTGGAGCAAGCTGAAACAAGGTCTTTAGTATCTTGGAACATGGAAGGCCACCAGTACTGACGGCTAATCAAATTGAAAGTCTTTTTGATGCCATGGTGCCCAGAAACCCTGGAGGCATGACCCCAGCGAAGAACACAATCCCTTTGTTTAGGGAGTACGTAGGTCTTTCCTCGGGGAATGTGTACCACTTCAGCTGGGGCAGCGATCATAATATGTTTTGGATCTATAATAAACTGAGGACTGGGCTCTTGATCTGTGGGGTCAAAAGAGCGAGATAAGCCGTCAGCTTTGGTATTCTTTCCAGCGGGTCTGTAGTGAAGATGGAAATCAAATCTGCAGAAGAATAATGCCCATCGAGCTTGGCGAGGATTTAGGCGTTGAGCAGATTGCAGGTAAAGGAGTTTTTTTATGATCTGTGCAGATGATAATAGGATGCCGTGCACCCTCTAGCAAATGTCTCCACTCCTCCAGGGCCAATTTAATAGCCAAAAGTTCTTTATCTCCAATACCATAATTATTTTCAGCAGGTGTAAAAGATTTGGAGAAAAAGCCACAGGCCACAAGTCTCCCTCTATAAGTCTTTTGTGAAAGAATATCTCCGACTCCCACAGATGAAGCATCGACCTCCAGAACAAAGGGTTAGGTGGAATCCGGTCTATGTAGGACTGAAGCAGAAGAGAAGGCAATTTTAATAGCTTGGAATGCGGCTTCGGCCCCCGTGGTCCAATCTTTGGCATTAAACCCCTTTTTGGTCAGTGCAAAAAACGAGCTGTCATAGAGGAGAAGTGAGGAATAAACTGGCGGTAATAATTTGCGAATCCCAGAAGGCGTTGGACAGCTTTGAGTCCTTGCGGATGAGGCCAGTTGAGAATTGAGGACAGCTTGGCTGGATCCATTTGAAGTCCCTGGTCGGAAATCACATACCCCAGGAAAGGCAGGCTGGTTTTCTCTAAGAGGCATCTCTCCAGTTTAGCAAACCGGGAGTTCTCGCGCAGACGCTGTAACACTTGGCGCACATGCACACGATTAGTCTGAATATTGGGAGAAAAGATTAAAATGTAATCTAGGTATACTACCACACAGATGTACGATAGATCTCGAAAAATGTCATTAACAAATGCCTGGAAAACCGCAGGAGCATTACTGAGTCCAAAGAGCATGATGAGGTATTCAAATTGCCCATCACGAGTGTTGAACGCGTTTTTCCATTTGTCTCCTTCGCGGATACGAATCAGGTTATAAGCTCCACAAAGGTCTAGTTTGATGAAAATTCTCGCCCCCTGAAAGCGGTCAAAGAGTCCAGAGATTAATGGTAACCGGTACTTGTTTTTTAACGTGATATTATTCAAACTACGGTAATCAATGCAAGGACGCAGGGAGCCATCATTTTTCCCCACAAAGAAAAACCCTGCGCCAGCAGGAGAGGAGGACTTACGGATGAATCGTCTCTCCAGATTCTCTAGGATATACCGAGACATGGTCTCCGTCTCAGGCAAAAACAGAGGGTAGACTCTACCTCTGGGAGGCGTGGCGTTGGGAACCAGGTCCATGGCACAGTCGTATGGCCTGTGAGGTGGCAGCAATTCAGCTTGTTGTTTACAGAAAACATTAGAGAAGCTTTTATATGGAGTAGGAAATCCTGCTGAGTTAGGTTCTGTAGGCTGAGGCATGGATGGGCGAATAGGTTGTAGACAATGTTGGTGACAGAAGTCACTCCAGTGGGTAATTTAACCTCGAGTCCAGTCAATAACAGGAGAGTGCTTCTGAAACCACAGTAGACCCAGTAGCAAAGGGTTCAGAGAGTTCTTTAAAACATAGAAGAAGATACGTTCCTAGTGCAGCGCCCCTGTTAACATGAAAATGGGCTCGGTGACAAGATAGATAGTCTCCTGTAGAAGCCTCCCATCCACAGAAGCAATGGACAAAGGTTTGGTTAGTTTTTGAACTGGTATTTGGTAGCGATTTACCAGGGACTGGCACAGGAAATTCCCAGCGGATCCGGAATCTAGAAAGGCTTGAACGCAGAAAGTGGTTCCTGCAAAGGACAGTTTTGCCGGTATGGTCATCTTTTGAGAGAGTGGTACTCCACCTAGGGTAGCCACTCCTAATTTCCCTCGGCATTGGGGTTTTCCGGCCTCACTTGACAGTCCTTGAGGAAGTGCGTTTTTCCACCACAATATAAACTTAAATTCAACTTGCATCTATTCTGGCGCTCCTCAAGCGTGAGTCTTGTTCTCTCCACCTGCATGGGTTCATCCGACCGAGGGGAAGGTGAGGCAAGAAGAGACCTTTGGAAGGTTGGTGCCAACCGTGATGTCCGATTGCCCCGAGCAGATTCTTGTTGTGTCTCGCGGAAACGTATATATCAATCCGATTGGCAAGAGTGATCAAGTCATCCAAGGAAGGTGGAAGGTCTCGGCCAGCAAGTTCATCCTTGATTCGGCCCGCCAGACCCTCCGAGAAGGTAGATACCAAAGCCTTGTTATTCCACTGCAGTTCTGTAGCCAGGGTGCGAAATTGAATGGCGTATTGGCCTACAGTTTGAGGTTCCTTGCCAGAGCTTGAGAAGAGAGGAAGCTGCTGAAGACGCTCGACCCGGTTCTTTAAACACCTTTTTTAAATGTGGAGGGAAAGTTCTAAATATCATACATTATGGGGTCGTTTCTATCCCACAAGGGTGATGCCCAAGCCAGCACTTCGCCAGAAAGCAGAGACAGGATGTAGGCCACCTTAGCCCGGTCTGAGGAAAAATTATGCGCCATTACCTCAAAATGGATGGTGCATTGATTAACAAATCTCCTGCAGGGTTACCCTCATAGCAGGCAGGCGTAGGTAAATCCTGGAGTGTAGACATGAGCTCGCGGTGGTGGCGGCTGTATCGGAGGCGCTAGTTCATTCAAACGAGTGTACACATTTTGCAGAAGTTGGAAAAGCTGGTCTTGGCGGACTCATTGTCTTCAAAAGTTCCTGAGCCATATCAGCCACGTCAGGCAGGGCTGTGTCACAGGGATCCATGGCTTGTTCAAACTATAACGGTTCTCACCGGTTTGTTTGTGGATCCTCTGTGTCGTCTGGGAGATGGTGCTTGTAGCCCAGGGCAACGCTTGGCACAGCGGGTTTAGAGGCAGTCAGATGAATAGGCCAGAAGTCAGGACAGGCAGCAAACGTCGTAACGGGTATGGATAGCAATAGGTCAAGGCGGCAGACAAGGATAGTACAAGTTCAGGCAGAGGTCACAACGGGAAATCCAGACAAAGGCAGAAGGCAATGTAACAGGGAAACTGGGTACAGGGAAGCTCACAGGGATAACTTGGGTTGAACAAGCAGGGATCTGAGGGGGGAGGATCCTTAAATATGAAATCTTAGGATTTTGGCACGCGCTGGCCCTTTAAGAATGGAAGAGTCAGCGCGTGCGCCCTCTAGTGGCTGCAGCCGCACATCGTGGATGACGGCCATGGAGGGAGATGAGAAATGCATTTACCTGATGATGCCCAGAGCCAGCAGAGCGTCCGGATCGGGTGAGAGGAGCGCGGGACGAGCATGAGGGAATGGAGGGTACAGGAACCGGAGCAGTGGGGAACGGCACGGCAGCCGTTACAGTGGACTTGTTTATTATAGGAAATCCTTGTATTTCACAAAAGACTTTGTGCAATCCTGGACCGATAGACAATTCCCCTTGTCAGGAGGATGTGTCCCTGCAGAGTGTGATCCTGTCAGTATATAGGTGTCACGGCGCGGGGTGTGGACCCAGTGGGCCGTACCGCGTAGCGGGGTAGCAACTGGCCAACAAGGTACAAAACAATGTCTATAGTTCTGAACGGGTACCTGAGGCAATGTAGACAGTGGCAGGAACACGACTTGACTTTCACAGCAGGTGACGCCGCGGATGCAGTGGGAAGACACGATTTGGCTTTCACAGCATGTACGATAGCACGGATACAGGGTACAGGCAGCAGGAACTGGTAACACTGGGAACTGGAAAACACTGGGAGACCTTTAGCAAGGCAAACTAGGGTATACAATAACGCTCAGGCAAGGAACCAGTGGGAAGGGCCCCTTATTATAGTCCAGCAGCCATTTGGGCTGATAATTGATGTTAGGCAGCTGGACACATACTGGCCCTTTAAGGGCGGGCGCGCGCGCGCCCTGCGGGACACAGTCCGGGGACCCGGAAGAGAGTGCCGGCGTCTCCCAGGAGGGAGCGAGCACCGAGAAGAGGGATGTCCATGGCCGAGATCGTCAAGGGGTAAGTCGGAATGACGACCCCTGGCCATAGACGTAACAGTATCCCCCCTCTTACGCCCCCTCTTTTGGGACCAGAGCGGGAAAGAAACTTCTTCACGAGGACAGGGGCATCGATGTTCTCCTCTGGCTCCCAAGAACCCTCCTCTGGACCAAATACCCTCCAATCCACCAGGTAAAACGTCCTGCCTCCTACTTTCTTGGTGGCCAGGATCTCCCTCACTTCGAAAGTTCTGGATGAACCACCAGGAGTCACTGCGGAACTAGGAGTCCTGGAGTAGCGGTTCAGAACCACGGGTTTTAGCAAGAAGACGTGGAAGGAGTTAGGGATCTTGAGGGTAGGAGGCAGTCGAAGCTTGTACGACACAGGATTGATCTGTATTAAAATCTCGAAGGGTCCAAGGAACCTGGGAGCAAATTTGAAAGATGGCACCCTCAGCCGGATATTCCTGGAAGACAGCCAGACCTTTGTACCTGGAAGAAACTGGGGAGGTTCTCGTCTTCTAGTGTCTGCCTTTCTCTTCATGCGGTCCACCGCCAGCAGAATAGAAGATTGTGTCTGCTGCCATATCTGCGGAAAGTTCCTGAAGGTAGCGTCGGCTGCAGGCACCTGAGACATAGTAAAGCCGGGCAAGGGTATTCAAGGATGTTGGCCATAGACTATGAAGAACGGACTGGAGGTGGTGGACTCACTGGTATGGTTATTATAAGGAAACTCCGCCCACGGGAGCAGCTGCACCCAGTCATCATGTCTTCTGGAGACAAAGTGCCGCAGGTAGTTCTCCATAATTTGGTTAATTCTCTCAACTTGTCCATTGGACTGAGGGTGGTAAGCTGAAGAGAAGTCCAACTTCACACTGAATAGGCCGAAGAGTGCTCTCCAGAACTTAGAGGTGAACTGGACCCCTCGATCCGAGACAATATGCAGAGGCAATCAGTGCAGACGGAAGATGTGTTGCATGAAGAGATCAGTCAGTCGAGCGGCAGAAGGCAGGCCAGTCAGGGGAACAAAATGAGCCATTTTAGAAAAACGATCCACCACCACCCAGATCACACTGCATCCCGCAGAGAGAGGCAGATCTGTAACAAAATCCATAGCAATATGCCGCCAGGTGGCATTGGGCACAGGCAGTGGTTGGAGCAGACCGGCTGGTCTGGAGTGTGCAACTTTGTTGGCTGCACACACCGTACAGGAGGAGACAAAGTCCATGACGTCTTTGGGCAGCGTGGGCCACCAGAACTGACGGGCAATTAGGTCTCGGGTCTTACGGGAACCCGCATGTCCTGCCAGCTTGGAACTGTGACCCCAGCGAAAGATTCTTCCTCAGTCTGCCAGCCGTACGAAAGTTTTCCTGGAGGAATGTCTCTAACCTGCAGAGGATTAACAGAGTAGATACAGGAAGGATCGATAATATTCTGTGGGGACTCCACAGTGTCCTCTGTCTCAAATGACCTAGACAAGGCATCGGTCCTCACATTCTTGTCAGCAGGTCGGTAGTGGAGTTCGAACCGGACCGTGCAAAAAACAATGACCATATGGCTTGACGAGGGTTCAGCCGTTGAGCCGTCTGTAGGTAGGTCAAGTTCTTGTGGTCCTTGAAGACCAGGATAGGATGAGCTGCGCCCTCCAGTAGGTGTCTCCACTCCTGCAGAGCCAGCTAGATGGCCAGTAACTCCCGGTCCCCAATCGAGTAGTTGCGCTCTGCAGAAGAAAACAGCTTGGAGTAGTAACCACATACCACAGCCTTGCCTTTCGAACCCCTCTGGAACAATAGAGCACCGGCACCAACAGAGGAGGCGTCCACCTCTAATGAAAACGTAGGGACACATCAGGATGGTGCAGAATGGAGGCAGACGTGAAGGCCTTTTTTAAGGTTTCGAATGCGATCTCGGCCTCTGGAGTCCATACCTTGGCATTCATACCCTTCTTAGTGAGGGTGGAGATGGTGACCTTTTCAGGATCCATCTTGAGACCCTGATCAGAGATGATGTAGCCCAGGAAGGGTAGAGACTTCTCTTGGAACACGCACTTCTCCAACTTGGCGTAAAGATAATTCTCTCTTAATCTAAGCAACACCTGGCAGACATGGACCTGATAAGTCACAAGATCTGGGGAAAAAAATCAAGATATCATCGAGATACACCACAACACAGACATAGAGGAGGTCACTAAAAATGTCATTCACAAATTCTTGAAATACTGCGGGAGCGTTACACAGGCCGAAGGGCGTGACCAAATATTCGTAGTGTCCATCACGTGTGTTAAATGCAGTCTTCCACTCGTCTCCCTGACGGATCCGGATTAGATTGTAAGCCCCTCGCAGGTCAAGCTTGGAAAAAATTTTTGCCACCCCGTATACGATCAAAGAGCTCAGAAATCAACGGCAAGGGATACCTGTTCTTCACCGTGATCTGATTGAGACCCCGGTAGTCAATGCAGGGTCGAAGGGATCCATCCTTCTTTTTGACAAAGAAAAACCCGGCTCCGGCCGGGGATGAAGACTTTCGTATGAAGCCCCTCTCCAGATTCTCCTTAATGTAGGCCGACATAGACTGGGTTTCTGGCAAGGAGAGAGGGTATACTCTACCGCGAGGAGGGGACGAATCAGGAACCAAGTCGATAGGACAGTCGTATTCTCGATGTGGTGGCAATATCTCTACCTCCTTTTTGTCAGACATCAGCGAACTGAGAGTAACAAGGAGGCAACCCCTCAATGACTGAGGCGAAGAAGGCTGGGATGGGCGGACATGACCCAGACAGCGGTCTAGACACTTTGGGCCCCACTGAAGAACCTCTCCAGAGTTCCAATCCAGGACTGGGGCGTGAAGACGGAGCCAAGGCAAACCCAGCAGCACGGGGTTGACGGCCTTGGGCAGGACATACAGGGCGATAAGCTCGGAATGAAGAGCTCCCACTTGGAGTCTCAATGGCTTGGTCACAGACAATACTGGGTCAGGCAAAGGCAGTCCATCTACCGAGGAAATTATCAATGGTCTCTCCAGCAAAACAGTAGGCAAATGAAGAAGATCCACAAGGTCTTGACAGATAAAATTGGCTGCGGAGCCAGAGTCCATGTAGGCAGAGACTGGTTGAGGTCTCTCGCCAGCGACGATGGTCACAGGAATAAACAGCTTGGACGAGAATTCTCTATCAAGTGCAGTAGCGCCCAGGGTTGTCTCTCCAACCAATCCCAGGCGTTGGTGTTTCTTAGGCCTCTGGGGACATAGACGCACGACATGGCCAGCGAGGCCGCAGTACAGACAGAGTCCAGAGGTGCGCCTGCGCTGTTTTTCTTGATCAGACAGTTTAAGCCGATCCACCTGCGACGGAACCTCGGGCGCATCAGAAGAACAAGGCAAGAGGGGTAGCTGGAAGTTGGGCGCCAGTCTAGGAAGCAGTTTTTCCCCAATGAATCTCTTGGGATTTCTCTCTGCGCCTTATGTCCACACGGGCAGCCAGTAGAATCAGGTCATCCAGGGCAGCTGGGAGATCTCGAGCAGCCAGTTCGTCTTTGATCTCAGGCGATAGGCCATGCCTGAAGAATGCTACCAAGGCCTCATTATTCCAGGACAATTCTCCTGCCAGAGTCCGGAACTGGATGGTGTATTCGCCCACAGAGGCGTCCTCCTGACGCAAGTTAAAGATAGCAGTGGCTGCCGATGAGACTCGTCCAGGCTTGTCAAATAAGGAACGGAACAACCGCACAAACCCCTGGAAGTCTCTGGTCTTCGCCCATGCCAGGGCCTTGCTGGCGAGTAGGGATATAATGAAGGCTATCCTGGCTCCGTCCGAAGGAAATGCTCGGGCGTGCAGAGTGAAGTGGATTTGGCATTGGTTCAGGAACCCCCTGCACGAACTTGCGCCTCCATGAAACCGAGGTGGCAATGGCAGCGAGAACCGAGAGTCCGAACTGGAGCTGCCAGGAGGTGTAGCAGGAGGGTCGATTGGAGGAGCTTGACTAGTAGCCGTGACGGAAGTAACTAGCGCACCAAGATGCTGTGCCATGGAGTCTACTCCACAATGAGTTGATCCTTTCGTGCTTGCAGATCCTGCAGGTCCGCCTGCATGGCTTGGGAGGATGACAGGCTCTTGACTTGGCCAGCGGGGTCCATGGCCTGAGCGTACTGTCACGGCGTGGGGTGTGGGCCCACTGGGCCGTACCGCGTAGCGGGGTAGAAGCTGGCCAACAAGGTACAAAACAATGTCTATAGTTCTGAACGGGTACCTGAGGCAATGTAGACAGTGGCAGGAACACGACTTGACTTTCACAGCAGGTGACGCCGCGGATGCAGCGGGAAGACACGACTTGACTTTCACAGCAGGTGACGCCGCGGATGCAGCGGGAAGACACAACTTGGCTTTCACAGCAGGTACGATAGCACGGATACAGGGTACAGACAGCAGGAACGGGTAACACTGGAAACTGGAAAACACGGGGAGACCTTTAGCAAGGCAAACTAGGGTATACAATAACGCTCAGGCAAGGAACCAGTGGGCAGGGCCCCTTATTATAGTCCAGCAGCCATTTGGGCTGATAATTGATGTTAGGCAGCTGGACGCATACTGGCCCTTTAAGGCCGTGCACGCGCCCTGTGGGACACAGTCCGAGCACCCGGAAGAGAGTGCCGGCATCTCCCTGGAGGGAGCGAGCGCCGAGAAGACGGATGTCCATGGCCGGGATCGTCAAGGGGTAAGTCGGAACGACGACCCCCGGCCATAGACGTAACAATAGGGACACAGCCCTGTGACAAGGGGATTCCTAACACCCATTTGCTAATACTTGCACAAAAAGGTAATTTTAACAATAGTTACGGTGTAGCAGTGCGGCGGTGGTGCGGAAGGGTGGCCCAAGTTTGGGTAACCGCCCAGGGCCTATGGTCTACTTAATCCGCCACTGGTGAAACTAGTGCTGCTCTCACAAATTGTATATACCTTCATACCATATTTGGCCCTCTTGGTGGGTATATACTGCTGGAATTTTAGACTCCCTTTGAATAAAACCAGGGATTCATCCATGGCAACATTTTTATAAAATGTAAATAATTTATAGGAGGCCTAATTTATATAGCCAATCATGGCTGGGTTCACTTACTGGGCATTGTGCATTATCAGTGTAATGTATAAAACTCATTATGGCCTCAAAACACTTGCACTTCATCACTGCACGATACAGGAACGTATCGTAGAGTACATCCGTCGACAACTATGATCTTATACTCTGCTTTTTTATAAGGCCCATGTTCAGTAGTAGTCCCCAATATTTCCAAATTTATGCTTTGTCAACTGGCTGCCAGTTGTTTTCCCTGGCATAAAATGATTTGGAGTGACTTAAAATAAACTGGTTGGCATATAAATTTGTATGAACTACTATTCGATTAATCAAATCTTCTGAAAAGAAGAATTTAAAAAAATCTCCCTCGCTATATCCCGTGATGTCGATGTTCGTTCCTGTGACAGATATAAATCAGGAATTTGGGGAATAAATGTCGCGGCGGACTGCCAATCAAGGTCACTAGCACTTGTGCTGGGCTGACTTTGACTCGGCCTACTCCGCTGTGCTTGGGGCTCATCACTGTCGCTACTAGATGACGACAATGAAAATAGTGTGTCACTTTTGCTTGTGGTGTCTGTATTTGAACAAATCATTGCATATGCTTCCTCAGCTGTAAATGTCGGACGCTATTATTTTAGCTCTAAATCTAATATATGTATATATTTAACCCCTTCCCCACATTTGTCATATGGATACGTCATGGAAAACTAGTGCTTCCCACATCTCAGGAACTGAGCCGGCATCATCAGCGGTGGATGTCATCTGTATGTTACAGCTGACATCCACCTGTAATTGCAGGAACTGGAGCTAGCTCCAATCCCTGCCATTAACCCCTTCGCTTTTGATCGCTGCATCTTAGAATTTGCTAGCAGATCGGCAGCCCTGCCATGCAATCAGGGCTGCCGACTGCTGCTATAGCCACAAGAGGCCTAACAATGGCTTCCTGCTCTTCCATTACGGAAGTCGATTAGGCCCCGCCGGGAGGCGAAGCCTAATCGGCTTGCTGTCAGTGAATGATTGACAGATCTAATACATTGCACTACATAGGTAGTGCAATGTGTTAGAAAAAAACAAACAGTTGGACCTTCAAGTCCTTTCTATGGAAAAAAAAATCCCATTTTCACTCTGCAACATCGAGTGTACACTGATTTTTGCAAAACACCTGCGGGGTTAACATTCTCACTACACACCTGGGTGAATACCTTTAATTTAGTTTCCAAAATTGGGTCAGTTCTGTTTTGGTCCCACAGGGGCTTTGCAAATGCGGCGTAGCGACCAGAAACCAATACAGCAAAATCTGCACTCCAAAAGCCAAATGGCGCTCCTCCCCTTCTGAGCCCTACTGTGTGCCCAAAGAGCAGTTTATGACCACAAATGGGGTATTGCCATACTCGGGAGAAATTGCTTTACAAATGTTGGGGTTCTTTTTTTCCTTTATTTGTTGAGAAAATTAAAAATTTTGAGCTAAAGTTACATCTTATTGAGGAAAAGGGATTGTTTTTATTTTCACTGCCCAATTCTAATAAATTCTATGAAACACCTGTGAGGTCAAAATGCTCACTACACCCCTAGATGAATTCTTCAAGGGGTGTAGTTTCCTAAATAGAGTTCCCTTTTTTGCGTTTTCACTGTTTTGGTCCCTCAGAGGCTTTGCAAATGAGACATGGCCTCCGCAAACCATTCCTGCTAAATTTTCCATTCTAAGCCCTGGTGTGTGTCCAAACAGCCGTTTATGACCACATGTGGGGTATTGTTTTACTCGGGAGAAATTGCTTTACAAATTAAGCAGTATTTTTTCTCCTTTAGTACTTGTGGAATTGAGAAAAAATTAGCTAAACCTACACTTTCTTTGAAAAAATTTAGATTTTAAATTTTCACTTCCAATAATTTCTGCAATAAACCTGTGGGGTCAAAATGCTCAATATACCCCTAAATAATTTCCCTGTGGGGTGCAGTTTCCCAATTGGGGTCACTTTTGGGAGATTTACACTGTTTTGGCACCGCACTGTTCACTGTTTGAACTTGACATAAGGGCTAAAATATATTCTAATAAAAAGATGGCACCACTAGGTGCTCCTTTGCTTCTGAGGCAGTTGTTTCAGTCCATTAGCACCCTCGGGCTACATGTGGGATTTTTTCTAAAACTCCAGAAACTGGACAATAAATATTGAGTTGCATTTCTCTGGTAAAACTTTCTGTGTTACAAAAAAAAAATGGATTAAAAATTTATTTCTGCAAAAAAAAAATGTTATTTGTAAATTTCACCTCTACTTTGCTTTAATTCCTGTGAAACGTTTAAAGGGTTAAGAAACGTTCTAAATGCTGTTTTAAATACTTTAAAGGGTGAAGTTTTTAAAATGGGGTGACTTATTGGGGGTTTCAGATAGATAAGTCCCTCAAAGCCACTTCACACCTGTACTGATCCCTGTAAAAATAGCCTCTTGAAATGTTCTTGAAAATGTGAGAAACTGCTGCTAAAGTTCTAGAAAAATAAAAGGATGTTCAAAAAAACAATCCCAATCAAAAGTAGACATATGGGGGATTTTAATTAGCAACAATTTTGTGTGGTATAACTGCCTGTCTTACAAGTAGATACATTTAAATTTAGAAAAATGCTAATTTTTGCAACTTTTCACATGTTAGTGTTTTTCACAATTAACCCGTTAGTGACCGGCCCATCATGTTTCTACGTCGGTCACTAACGGGCCTTATTCCGATGCCATAGACTTTTTACGTCGCGGCATCGGAATAAGTAAACAGAGCAGGGAGCTGTCAAATCTCCCTGCTCTCAGCTGCCAGAGGGCTGGGGGCGTCCCTGCTCTGCTGGGTGAGATCGATATTAGTATCGATCTCACCCGTTTAACCCCTCAGATGCGGTGCTCAATAGCGAGCACCGCATCTGAGTTGTTTTGGAGAGAGGGAGGGAGCTCCCTCTCTCTCCCACCGACACCCGGCGATACGATCGCCGAGTGTCTGTGTCTCTAATGGCAGCCGGGGGTCTAATAAAGGCCCCCAGGTCTGCCTGGAGTGAATGCCTGCTAGATCATGCCGCAGGCATGACCTAGCAGATGCCTGTCCGTGTTAAACGGACAGGCAGTAATACACTGCAATACGAAAGTATTGCAGTGTATTATAAATGTGATCGCAGAATCGCATATTATAGTCCCCTAGTGGGACTAGTAAAAAAGTGAAAAAAAAGTTTAATAAAGTTAATTAAAAAAAAAAATTGAAAAAAAATGAAAAACCCAGCTTTTCTCCTTACAAAATGCTTTACTATTAAAAAAATGAAATAAAGTTAAAAAGTTACACATATTTGGTATCGCCGCGTCCGTAACGACCCCGACTATAAATCTATTACGTGTATGGGAGGAAACCTCCAGCTCACCTTAGGGCAAATGGATTTCCAATGCCTCCTGCGCACGGATCCTCGTGTCGGCACACGTTGGTAGGAGTGTAGAAAAATAGTGGATGAGATCCAGCGCACAAATATAAAGGATAGTCCAATGGTAGGTTTAAAATGGAATCTGGTTCCAATTTTATTTGAATGAATATAAAACCGGGAGTCAGGCTTCCCACAACGGGAATGACTAAGCCATCAGCCATGACTAAGGACGAGGACTTCGTCTGAAACGCGTAGGCTACACACCTATTTCTTCTTTTTCACATCCACCTTACCCGTTGTGGGAAGCCTGACTCTCGGTTTTATATTCATTCAAATAAAATTGGAACCAGATTCCATTTTAAACCTACCATTGGACTATCCTTTATATTTGTGCGCTGGATCTCATCCACTATTTTTCTACACTATAAATCTATTACATTATTTAACCCGCACGGTGAACGCCGTAAAAAATGTAATAAAAAACTATGGAAAAGTCGCATCTACTCCAAAATGGTACCAATAAAAACTACAAGTCTTCCCGCAAAAAAAAGCCCTCATACAACCGCATCGGCGAAAAAATAAAGACGTTACGGCTCTTCAAATATGGAGACACAAAAACAAATAATTTTGAAAAAAAAGCGTTTTTACTGTGTAAAAGTAGTAAAACATACAAAAACTATACAAATTTGGTATCGTTGCAATCGTAACAACCTGCTGAATAAAGTTATTGTATTATTTATATCACACGGTAAACGGCGTAGATTTAAGACGTGAAAAAGAGTGGCGAAATTTCAGGTTTATTTCTATTTTCCCCCAAATAAAAGTTAATAAAAGTTAATCAATAAATAATATGTCCCCCAAAATGGTGCTATTAAAAAATACAACTTGTCCCGCAAAAAACAAGACCTTATACAGCTATGTCGACGCAAAAATAAAAAGGTTATAGCTCTTGGAATGCGACGATGGAAAATCTTAAAAAATGGCTTGGTCATTAAGGTCTAAAATAGGCTGGTCATTAAGGGGTTAAATACTGAATGTATGGAGCAAATTTTGGCAGTAACACAAAGTCCAATGTGTCACAAGAAAACCATCTCAGAATCGCTTGGATAAAAGCATTCCTGTCACGTTGGGTGCGTGGATCCACTGGGCCGTACCACCTTGACGGTATGGCAGCTGGCCAACAGGGTACGAGTCAAAGTCACTAGTTCAGATAGGTCTACCTGTGGTAACTTCAAACAGTAGCGAAGAGGCTCGGATGGGACCTTGGCAGCAGGCAGACACCAGGCGTGGTGTAACCAGGAAGGCATAGTACACAGCACAACACGACTCCAACTCTAAACGGCACTTGAACCAAGATAGCCCGGGATACAGGATTCAGGTAGCAGGAACGGGAACACTGGGAACTTAGAAACACTTAAGGGACCATTTGCAGAGACGAACATAGGTAAATGACAACAATACTCAGGCAATGCAGGAAGCGACAGGGCCCTTCTTATAGTCCAGGGTGCTCATGGGCTAATTTGGTAATGGGACACAATAGAGAGAAGTGAAAGTGAGCGCTGGCATCTCCTGAGGAGGAGATGCAGGCCAGCACTCACAGATTCATGGCTGCGGCCGTCAGGAGGTGAGCAATCCTGACGGCCCGCGGCCATGGGTGTTACAATTCTATGACTATGACCATGACATGTCAAAAGCTTTTTTAAAAGTATAGATACACTTTAATAAATGTTTGTTTAGTAAAAAAAAATCTATAATAATAATTATAGTGCAATCATTGGATAAGTATGCCATGTTTTTTATTTAGATCTAACATTGAACAATACAATAAAGCCATAGATTTCGAATACCTACAGTACCATTTGATAATATTTTTTGTATGCCAAGAACAATGAGTCAGTGTCTTGTAGAATGTTTCTGAGACACTAGTTGTGTCAGATGTTTCAGCATTATTAAAGGCCATGCATAACTTTAGCTTGAACCTTAGGTGACAAGCATTTTATTTTTATAGATAATAGTAACAAAGATGACAATGGCTGAACCGGCACATTATGTAAAGAACATCAAGTGACAATCTAATGTAATGCTTTGATCCTTGAATGTTAACATTGTAATTATGTCATTTTAAGGCTTTGGAAAATGAAATGTACATATTTTAAATGATATTTTATAATAGAAAACTTGTCAGAGAAATTATGAACTACATGTTACATTTTTTGAATCTAGAATAGTTTATCTACAAGTACAGTATATAAAAAATACCAACAGGGAAATCTTTTTAGCTGTTTCTTATTGTAAATATCCAATGTTTAAATATCATAAATCTATGTAAACCTCTACTTTATGGCTATCAATAATATTCTTTCTTCTAATTTAGTTTTTTAATGGTAAATATCCAATTGCTAAATATCATTAATCTTTGTATACTTCTACAGTATGGTTTTCAATAGAGATGAGCGAATCAATTCTACGCTAATCGAATCTGGCCCAAATTTTCAGATTTGGTCAATTCCGAAACTTTTGGGTTTCATGGCGCAAGATTCATGGCAAAGTGGCATTTTACAGATTAGAAATCGGATCACATTACCTCAGGAAGGATTCCCCATAATGCCTTGCAGGCAGCCTTCCCAAAATGCACTGCAGTTATTCCTCCCTCTACCCATATATCTTGCTGTCACTTTCACATTACATTTTGGCTTGGCGTAAAAAGCTTGAAAGGGGTTGGATTGAACTTGGATACAGTCCTAGAAGACAGTCAGACACAGGGTTTTTAAGGGCAATCGGGACAATTATGATTTGCAATTCATTTATTCGACCTAATTGGACCCGAAACTAAATTTAGGATATTTGCTCATCTCTAGATATCAATAATATTTTGCTTCTAATTTAGTATTGTGTATATGTGTGAAATTTACAGACTATGTGCAACTTGGCAACCAATTTTTGCCTCCCTGCATTCTGAGAGCCATCACTTGCTCTCACACATTGCTGTGTAAGGTCTTGTTTATCCATTTCAGGGTATATTTCTTTTTTAGTACAATTTTTTACTAAGCAGAATGTGCCAAAAATTAAATTCTGTCATTGTTTTTCCACTGTTCTCAGAATACTTTACATTTATTGAACAGGTGCAGTTAGGGCAGGGCCACACCTGCGATGGGGCAAGATGAGCATCTGACCTTCAACATCACTCTGCAGGATCTCAGCGGGAACGGCACAGCAGCTAAAACTTACAGGCCAAGATCCCATCCTGAAATGTGCTTCCCTAGTAGCCCCCCAGTCCTCCTCAGCTCCTTTTCAATAAGGAAGCGGTTTCTGTCTTTACTGTACATATAACATTAGCAAAAGCTTCCTCCTGCTGTTGTGATATGATACAGTTCAGCAGACAAGACGAAAAAGGAGGGGGCCGTTTTCTGCAACACGTAACTTGCATTGTACTGTACTATTTGATTGTTTTTTTACTCCTCTACATCAAATATACCAAATGTAAACATGGGCTGAAAGATTTGGTGTTTTTGCATTTCCATATGTTTGTGTTTGCAATCTAAAGAAGTATTTACTTTTTTGGGCAGTGGGCACCATTTTACTGTTTTGCATCAGACAGCAGAAATGCAAGGTACAGCTCTAATGAAGGGAAATATAATATATTCGTTAAAAAAAATTGTGTGCGTGTTTTTTTTGCCAATATTTTAAATAAACTTTATTTATTTTATTTAATTTTTGTCCCAAAATGTGACTTTTACTGATCAATTTTATTTTTTATTATAATGCATTTCAATACCTATGCATTTAAATGCATTAATGCCTGTACTTTGAAAATACACAGTAAGCTATTAGGGCATACAGGACAGCACTTGGGGGCCTTGTTAGGCCAATGTTGACTATCAGGGGTCAATATGAGCCCCATCCCTTGTGACACGAAGAATGATTAAAGGAGTCAATAAGAAATATAAATTTATATTTTACAGTTGTAATTCAACCTGTGGCTGCTACCAGGGCACTTGTTCAGGATGCAAAATATGGAGGGGGCGCAGCACGGCCCCTGCCACATTTTAAAATGATTAAAAAAATTGACTGTTATCTGTTGGATTAATCCGATATATTACGTCCTGTATACTTAACTTCCTCGTTTCCAGCTGTTCGTGATGCTGAACCCATTTTCATTTTAACTCTTTATTTTAGTGTACCTTTGCATTGCGAGAGCTAAAATGTGTATATTTTGTAGAAATAGTGCCACAAACAAAAGAAATTGAAATAATATGCTTCAAAAGTAATTTATTAAGTATAAAATAATTAAGCACTATATAGTTATCCAAACTGATGGCTTATTTTTTGTAATTTTTTACATTTGGTGCTATTTTATTTTACAAGTAAACAAAGTTTGAAAATGGTGAATATGTGAAAAATTAAATAGTATTACAGTGTCATATGAACTCGTGTACTGTAAACATTGGAATTTTTATCCAGTGTGAACACAATTGCAAATCTAATTATTTACTTTATTGTACAATAAAAACAAATAAAATTAAAAAAAAATTCTAAAAGCTTTTACAATAAATTCATATACATAATAAGGAGAATATCTGAAAAATATGTATTACACTAATGTTTATATTTCTACTGGCAGAAGCAAACTTGAATGCTACAATGCAGGGACATATCTAGGGGCGGCTGACATATGCCCCAGGTGCCAGGGTAGGCACCAGCAGGCCTTTCTTCCTTGGTTAAGGTATTTAAATACATAGCTAGGGCAGCAAACTGAATCTTTGCCCCAGGTGAAGAAAAGCCTTGCTCTGACTACATGACATGTGACTATAACTTTGTATCACTGTGAGATGATCGGCTAGTATGATACAAAAGTCTAGAATAGATCTAAGACAAGTTTTGTAGTACAGCACAGAAGTAACACATTTTAATTTAAGAACATAAATTATATATTATATACAAAGCATTTGTCAATGTTTGCATGTTGCTCATTCAGTAGCAACACTGCAACCTATTCCCATATCTGGAAATCAAAACTGAAGACTGTTGTAGAATATTCTCAGAAATTATAAGATGATCTTGTATAACATATATGAGACATACAAGTGACAAATATTGAGTTTCTTAAAATTTAAATTCAAGGTCACAATCAAGGTCAAACTGGCAGTGTCCATAAATGACTGGGCATCCTTTCATGTACATAAACAGATTACATCAAGGCTTTTGTTTCAAGATAGACTGATGTGTGATAACTGTGGCATGGTTTGTAGATAACTTATACTGTTCTTGTCCTGAGCCTTGAGGAGGGGAAGGTAAAGGGGTTTCTGGAGTAGCTAGAACATGATCAAATAGAAAATATTTTAATATAATTATAAAAAATAAAACTTAAGCATTGTTAAATGTCACTCATATGTTATTGTACTTGCTTTCACATGTGACATATAAAAGTGGTATATCAATTACCTTAACAATTATCAAATGGGATGACCACTTTGGGCAATCCATCTTTGTTAGAAAAAAAAAAAAGCCAATAAGTTGTCTTGTTGATGAGACTCCCAGAAATCAGTTGTAATTTATTTGGGACGGCTGGCAGCAGGTGCTTAATTCCCCTGCAGCACCGCCACAGGAGATATTTCTAGCATTACATGGTGCCCATTGAAATTAATGAGCTGTCCATGTTAGGCATGGACAGGCAGTGTCCTCCAGACAGAGAGAGATGCCTTTTATAGCTGCTCTCAGCTTCAGCTTTGGCACATGTGCCATCGATAATGAATAAAATAGATCTTAATAAAGATGATTGGAAATATATATATATATACATGTATACAACATAATTTTGTTAGGTGACTTAGTACATACTGAATAATGGGTGTTATCCTCTTGCTATACTGAGACTTCAATTATCTGCAGAATAGTACTACAGCATTGAGGCAGCCGGCAATGCTGACAGGTGGTGGGACAACCCGGGCTTTTAGTTTCTAATAATGTCCACAACATTCCAGCCGTAATTTTCGAATGTCTACAACAAATTTCAAATTTCAGTCCGATGACAATGGCAGCTCACTGTGGCTGCAATGGGGAGTTCACATTGATTAAGTTAAAATTTAACCCTAGAAATGAAGAAACCAAGCACGAATGATGGTTGCAGATTGCGGTTTGCTGCAACTGTTGGTGACCACTGCAAATAAGAGAAAAGTGCTTGCTCCACTTAAACAATGGCAGATTGTGAGTATTAGGAGATGCCAATGCGTTAGCACCAATTCTTCTAAAACTGGTGAGCTAATTGTCTCAAATCAGCAGAGCTCCCTCCAAGTAAGTCATGTCACTTATTTAACCAGGTGAACATGTTTGTTCAGTCTATCAACCCCCCACCCCATATCAGTTGAGGAGCTGCCTGCTGCTGTGGTAAGTACGTTATCACTATATATTTTGTATCTGCAAAACTAATGTGCAAATTATATATGAGCTGGAAAGAAGAGATATATTTTAATATAATACTCACCAATCTGTTCTGAGTGTAGAGATGCAGACATTGAACTTACAAGAAGGGTCTGTCCCACTATGGGGTCTTGAGATATATGGGGATGCGTCAGATGATGCATGTGATTAGACTCAGCTGAAGAACCTTTAAAAAAACAGATGATAAGAAATATTCTGAAGAGGTAACATGTTTGTTTATTATTTGTAGATTTAATTTCCTTTAAATTCTTGAATATTAGATATAAAATTAATATGTCTCATTTAACACTCCATTACCAATCAAATCTGTGCCTAATGTGCATCAACCACTGGGATCCCTTTATTATATGAATCATTAATCCATTTTATTAACATCACTCTGAGCTCTAAGAAAACTCAATGTTTTTGAACAGTGCTTCAGTAAATCCACAATTTTTTTTCACAGCTTGAAACATTCTCACTGCGTAAATTTTGTGTTCTCCCAAAAATATAGGGTTTGTCAAGTTTGGAAAACCGCTGTTCATATCGCAAGACCCCCAGAAACAAGCTGATTGTAAGGTAGTCGTATGAGCAGTTCATATTACTGGCGTACAAACATTACAACTGAAATCACTGGACATAAATTGCTTTCATTGGACATTTAAGTTCCTCCAAAGCCACACTTGATGCATTTCTTCGTTCTAGCTAAATGAGGCTGGGGAGCGCTCCAATTGGACATATCCAAAATGGGAGGTGGAAAGCCGGTAACCCCGCTAAGTGTGAAATAGATACCTCATTTTTGAGACCCACTCTGAAGGACTCGCGGGCGGCATAAAAGATCCGTGTTTGCTCGTTCATCGGCTGATCGTTGCCCTGTTTACACAAGATCATGAATGATCATTAATCTCGTTTACCCGATCATTGGTCCGTGTAAAAAGGCCTTAGGCTAAGGCCTTATTCACACGAACGTGTGCATTTTGCGCGTGCAAAAAATGCAGTGTTTTTTGTGAGTTGCAGTACCGTGTGTCATCTGTATTTGGTGCGTGGCTGCGTGATTTTCACGCATATGGCATTGTTATGACACTGTTTTTATGTTTAGAAACAGAAATGAAGGAGGTGGTTTTATTTTTCCCTTCTTTTCTTTAACAACTGTTGCGCTAATCACATGCAGCACACGTAAGTGCGTCCGTGCGTGATTTTCACACACCCATTGACTTCAATGGGTGCGTGATGAGCGAAAATCGCTCAACTATAGGACATGTCGTGAGTTTTATGCAGCGGACACATGCTGCGTGTTAATCACGGACTGTCTAAACGGCTCCATTGAGTTACATAGGTCCGTACGATGCGTGTGCTGTTCACACACGTATCACGGACGTTAAATACGCTTGTGTGAATAAGGCCTAATGTTTATGTCTTTACAACAATTAGCTTTCTTCTATGTCATAATATTTATTTTGGATCTTGCATGTTAACTAATATGCTAGGTGAGGGTCTAAACAGTAAGATATAGATGCAAATAAAACCGCACAGGGAAATATCCCAAATAAAAAGGTCATCAAATCTGTAGATCACTTCCAATTTTAACCTTAAAAACAATATAATGTTGCATGTAATATAATGTATTAGTTTGCCATTACATGTGTTAGAAAATTACTCATTGTCGTGTTTGTGTCTGTACTGTGCGGTCCTGCAGCGCTCTGTAAATCTCCAGCAGAGGAATGAGCTGTACGTTCTGTCTCTATGGAATCCATAGCAGGTAAGCAGCTTTTGTTGCACAGCTCCTATTAATTATATCAGGCCAACCCCTGTCAGTATGCCCTTTTAGGCGCATATTTTTTATCATAGAAGGGTGGTCCCCTGCTCAGATATTTAGACTGTTCATGTATTATATATTATATAGCTGACCATTCTTCTGAATGGCCGCCAAGTAATGTAATTTTATTACATTTTATTTATTACATTATAAAAGTAATTTTATTTTCAGTGAGCGCTGCAGGGGAAATGGAAAGCTGGTTGCATCATCACCCAGCAAAATCAGCTGTTTGTCAGGGGTCCTTGAGCTGGTCCCACGGAAATCAGATTATCAGGTCCCATGTGAAATGGATTGTCTATTTTAAGAAAACCAGAAAAGACTAAAGTTCCTTGCATTTAATTAAATAAGGACTATGGAAATCACCCAACAGTTTGACTAGTTAAACATTTCTCAACTTCTTAAATGTCCTAAAATGAGTTTATTTCACTGGTATCCATTAGACCGGCTGTAATTGTAAAGTTAGAAATAGCTGGTAAATTATTAACACTACTTAGAAATCTCATAAAGACAATTTTGATTTATCAATACCTGCTCAATTTCTTTCTATGTTTCTGACGTTCTAGGAATTTACTTGTGTAATAAAATACTTTATATAAAATGCTATCTACACCCAAATCATGAATATATTCTTGACATGTAAATTTTATACCCGCTTATTAAAAAATTTTTTTGTAATGTAAAGCTGGACATTAACCCCTTAGTGACCAGCCTATTTTAAACCTTGATGACCAAGCTATTTTTTTACGTTTTTCCATTGTCGCACTCAAAGAGCTATAACTTTTTTATTTTTGCGTCGACATAGCTGTATAAGGTCTTGTTTTTTTGCGGGACAAGTTGTATTTTTAATAGCACCATTTTGGGGTACATATAATTTATTGATTAACTTTTATTAACTATTTCAGGGCGTAATATGAAAAAAAACAGCAATTTCGCCACTCTTTCTTTGCATCTTTAACCCCTTAATGACCGCCGACCGCCTTTTCACGGCGGACATAAGTGGGCTTTATGCTGATGCAATAGCCTTTTCACGGCGCTGCATCAGAATAAATAAACAGAGCCGGGAGCCATTAAATCTCCCTGCTCTCAGCTGCTAGAGGTAGCTGAGGGCTGGGGGCATCCCTGCTCGAACGTGTGACATCGATATTAGTATCGATCTCACCCGTTTAACCCCTCAGATTCGGTGCTCAATAGCGAGCGCCGCATCTGAGTGGTTTCGGAAAGAGGGAGGGAGCTCCCTCTCATCCCACCGACACCCGGCGATAAGATCGCTGAGTGTCTGTGTCTCTGATGGCAGCCGGGGGCCTAATAAAGGCCCCCAGGTCTGCCTGTAGTGAATGCCTGCTAGGTCATGCCAGAGGCATGGCCTAGCAGATGCCTGATCGTTTTAAAACAGCCAGGCAGTAATACACTGCAATACAAAAGTATATAATAAAGTCCCCTAGTGGGACTAGTAAAAAAAAAGTTTAATAAAGTTAATAAAAAAAATGTGAAAAAAAATGAAAAACCCACTTTTTCCCCTTACAAAATGATTTACTATTAAAAAACAAACAAAATAAAAGCAAAAAAGTTACAAATATTTGGTATCGTCGCATCCGTAACGACCCCGACTATAAAGCTATTACATTATTTAACCCGCACAGTGAACGCCGTAAAAAATAAAATAAAAAAACAATGGAAAAATTGTTGTTTTCTGTGAATACTGACTTTAAAAAAATGGGATAAAAAGTGATCAAAAAGTCGCATCTACTCCAAAATGGTACCAATAAAACTACAAGTCGTCCCGCAAAAAAAAAGCTCTCATTCAACTGCAGCGGGGAAAAAATAAGAAAGTTATGGCTCTTCAAATATGGAGACACAAAAACAAATAATTTTGAAAAAAAAAGCGTTTTTACTGTGTAAGTACTAAAACATACAAAATCTATACAAATTTGGTATCGTTGCAATCGTAACAACCTGTTAAATAAAGTTATTGTGTTATTTATACCACACGGTAAAGGGCATAGATTTAGGATGCAAAAACCAGTGGCAAAATTTCAGATTTGTCTCTATCCCCCCCCCCAAAAAAAGTTAATAAAAGTTAATCAATAAATAATATGTACCCCAAAATGGTGCTATTAAAAAATACAACTTGTCCCGCAAAAAAACAAGACTTTACAGCTATGTCGACACAAAAATAAAAAATTATATCTTCGAATGTGACGTTGGAAAAACATAAAAAATGGTTTGTTCATTAGGGCCCAGAAGGCAAGCAGGGGGAAGGGGTTAATTAACGTCATTTACCATGTGTTATAAATAACATAATATTTTTAATCTTTTGAATAAATTTGTCTCAATTACGCATTACCCCTACAAAGTACAAGCTTCCACTATTGGGATTTTCCATATATTGCTGTAAAATCCCTTAAATGTGTAAGCTCATCTAGAAAAATATCTCACCAAGAAAACAATCTAGGTTGAAAAGTTCTATGACCTGAGTTTTTTTACTTTTAGGATTTACATAAAAAATAGCAACTTTATTAGGGGTATGAAGATTAGTTATGTCTAATGCGTAATGTGTCACTACTTACAAAAGGTTTTTTATTATATTTACGGAATAATGAACAAACAACAGAATGTAAATGTTCCACCCTATTTTTTGTAAAACCTATAAAATGAAACAAAAAGGCATGAAATTATATGTGTATGTATATACTAGTGTGTATATATATATATATATATATATATATATACACACATATATATATATATATATATATACACACACATATATTCGCCACGATTTGGAACTATAAAATCTCCATTTGTCCCTAAAAAAAAACATTCTACAGGTCAAGGTAGGCGGTGGCATATACATAAAGCAACATTAGCCAACATTGTTAATGTGCTTTGCAATCAAAAGAATGAACAGAATGATGAAATAACTCACCTCCCAATAACATCTCCTGGAGAAGATTATCAATCTTAACCATGCCAAACAATTTTACAAATTGAATTTGTTCAATCATTTGCCAGGTTATACTCTGAAGAGTAGGCAATAGTAACAGAAGTTCCCCAAATCGTCCTCTAGAATCATATTGTCTATCATTAATGTAGTCTTCTAAACTAATCTGTACTTGGTAACGCATATTTTTAATCTTCATTGGGTCACTGAGTCCTTTAGCATCTGTGAATCAGAAAATAGTATTGGGAAAAGCTTAAAATTCTGTTTATTTAGATTCATCTAATATATTTTCTATACAATTTTATAATACCGTGACTTTCCTAGTTAACACAACTAAACTTGAAAGCTTCACACGGCTTCTAAATCCTTAGGTGTAGTAAATGTGTATGTTGATTTTCTTGTTGGCCAGCTGCCAGTTTTATTAGTTCCCCCATGGGCTAAAATCTCTATTTTCTGCTGAACATATAGGGGGGAATTTATCAACATTCTACGGCAGTTTTTGAAAAAAAGGGCAAAAGGGCACAAAAAGATGCTCGCCACTCTTGGGGGCAGGGGGCATGGCATTACAAAAGGGTGCAGGGCCACTGCGGCTTGACACATTTATCATAATTTATGCAAGAAAACGGTCTTAAATTATAGTGGAAATCTTCACTATCTCCTAGCTGGCCTAGATTTCCCTCTGTGGGGAGTAGCAAGGTAGAGGCCTGTGCTGGGCCTCTACCTGATTGAGTTACCCCCCAACCACACCCCCAGCAGATAATTAAAGGGGATTTTCCAAAAGTGACATTTATAACATATCCACAGGACATGCCATAAATGTCAGATAGATGCGGATTCTACCTCTGGGACCCGCACCTATCTCCAGAATGGGGCCCTTTAAACCCCATCCTAGCTTTCTTTGTTTCTGCTGACACTTGTGATTTCTGACCATATAAGAAGAAAACACCGTAGCTCGCTGGGCTACGCTGTTTCTGTAAGTCGCAAAGAAGTGAATGGTGGTTACAAAAGCAGTGTAGCTCGCATACTACACGGTTTCCGTAACTGCCATTCACTAGCTCAGTGAGCTTCGCTTTTCTCTTCTTATATGGTCGGAAATATGGTCGAAAATCAGAAGCGTCAGAGAAAGCTAGAACAGGGTTTAAGGGGCCCCGTTCTAGAGATAAGTGCGGGTTCCAGAAGTGGGACCCACATGTATCTAACTTTTATGGCATATCCTGTGGATATGTCATAAATGTCCTTGATGGGAAAACCCCTTTAAATTAAAAAATAAAATAAAAAATAAAGTAATAAATAAAAATGTATTAAGATCCTGACACTCCTAGGCTTCAGGACCTTGTATGAGTTGCATTGGAAAGCTGTAGATGAGTATTTGTTTTTTTTATTTTATGGACGAATCGGAGGAATGTGTGGCGCACAGCCGCAATCGTTGCGCCACAATTCACCTTTTAATAAATGCGTTACATGTTACTCCAACTTTTCTTTCTATTAACAATGGCATATGAAATGCAGGTCTTAATAAACCCCCCCCCCCCCTATAGCCTTCAGCTTTAATGTCCACCAAATCAACCAGTTTAATGTGTATAGGGCGATGTGTATTGTATCTTGACGTGGTCAATTACTTTGTTGCCTCATGAAAAAAGGCACTTGCAGATGTTTTTGGCAGTGGCTGATTGAATCTTTGCCTACAGCTATGGGCTATGTATGGTTTAAAGGCTATGTTGACCTCTAAACTCAAAATTTTTGCCGGATCCAGCTAATAGCGATCACGTCGGAGTTCATGAACTTAGATCTGATCATTATTAGCTGGATCCTGTGTGTCAGAGACACGCAGGACCATCTTTCAGACAAGCCAACAGTCTAGCTGACCTGACGGAATCGACTTTGACGGCAAGATAGAGTTTCTATTTATACAGTATACATAGAAGCTGTGTCTTAAAAAGTTATTTTTTTAAATCCCCTGAAACATTGTTTTATTAAAAAAGAATACTAATAATTCAAAGGTGTATATAGCCTTTAAGGTTTAGATTTAGTTCCTGGTAATCACTATAGGTAAGAGGGAAGTTCAAAAGCATTTTTTGTTAGGGTGTATTCACACAGTGTGGTTTTGCCACGCAGCCGAAAACTGCACTGCAAAACGCATGGATTTTTACGCGATTTGTGTAAAGGATCTGCCAGGCACAGCTTCTGTGTCTATGCCCATAGGTAATCAGTCTGCACCTGCTTCTATGTCTGTGAGACTGACTCCATCTTCCACCACTCAGGATGGCAGGCTTAGGAGTGGGAGAGCCTATCACAGCCAGGCCAGACGGAGCTAGCTCCCGCCCTCTGTCTATTTATACCTGCCTTTCCTGTTCCTCCTTGCTTGTGATTCTTCTCCTGTGGTTTCCTGGCCCTGCTGCAGCTTCTTGTACTTTTTGACCCTTCTTCATATTGACCCTGGCTTACTGACTACTCTCCTGCTCTGCGTTTGGTACTTCGTACACTCCTGGTTTGACTCGGCTTGTTCACTACTCTCCTGCTCTGCGTTTGGTACCTCGTACACTCCTGGTTTGACTCGGCTCGTTCACCACTCTTGTTGCTCACGGTGTTGCCGTGGGCAACTGCCCTATTTTCCTCAGCTTCTGTGTACCCTTGTCTGTTTGTCTGTCGTGCACTTATTGAGCATAGGGACCGTCGCCCAGTTGTACCCCGTCGCCTAGGGCGGGTCGTTGCAAGTAGGCAGGGACTGAGTGGCGGGTAGATTAGGGCTCACTTGTCTGTTTCCCTACCCCCGTCATTACATAATCACAAGCCCATATACCTAGTCTACCCTGGTCCCTGACACTACTATGGACCCCCTTGAGACCCTGGCTCAGCAAATGCAGGGTCTCTCCCTACAGGTCCAGGCCCTGGCTCAGAGGGTCAACCAGCCTGATGCTACCATGGTAGTGCCCCTCACCTCACCTCTCGAAACCCCACCTCAAGTTGCCTGACCGGTTCTCAGGGGACCGAAAGACTTTTCTCTCCTTTCGGGAGAGTTGTAGGCTCTATTTTCGCTTAAAGCCCCACTCCTCAGGTTCTGAGAGCCAGCGGGTGGGTATAATTATGTCCTGGCCCCAGGAAGGGCCCCAAGAATGGGCCTTCTCCTTGGCTCCTGACGCCCCTGAACTTTCCTCCGTTGATCTTTTCTTTTCTGCTCTCGGACTCAGCTGGTGACCTTACGTCAGGGTAAGAGACCTGTTGAGGAGTATTGTTCTGACTTTAGGAAGTGGTGCGTAGCTTCTCGTTGGAATGACCCTGCCTTAAGGTGCCAGTTTAGGTTGGGTCTGTTGAACGCTCTGAAAGACCTGCTAGTTAGCTATCCCTCTTCTGACTCCCTAGACCAGTTTATGGCTTTAGCGATACGACTTGACCGACGTCTCAGGGAACGACAACTTGAACGTTTTTGTGTTTTCTCCTCTGACTCCCCCATGATGCCTCCCGAGGTTCCGTTGCTTCGTTCTTCCACGGAAGACTCAGAGGTACCTATGTAACTCGGGGCCTCCGTGTCCCCCCAACAACGTAGAGAGTTCCGCAGGAAGAATGGTCTCTGCTTCTATTGTGGGGATGACAAGAATCAAGTGAACACCTGTCCTAGTCGTAAGAATAAACAGCCGGAAAATCTTCCGCGCCTAAGTGATCATCGGGGAGGTCACTTGGGCGCAGAGGTATTTCCCGTAAATATGAAACGTAATAAAATATTGCTTCCCTTTCAGGTCTCTTCTGGTGGTAGGTCTGCTACCGGCAGTGACTTCGTGGATTCAGGGTCTTCTGCTAATATCATGTCTGTGCAATTTGCTATGTCTCTAGCTATGCCTTTGATTGATTTGCCTAAACCTGTTCCGGTAGTGGGTATCGACTCCACTCCTCTTGCTAATGGTTATTTTACACAGCATACCCCTGTTTTTGAACTCCTTGTTGGCTCCATGCATTTGGAGCAGTGCTCTGTACTGTTGATGCAGGGATTATCATCCGATCTGGTTTTAGGCCTTCCCTGGTTGCAGTTGCATAATCCCACGTTTGACTGGAATACTGGGGATCTTACCAAATGGGGTAATGAATGCTTGACGTCATGTTTTTCTGTTAATTCTATTTCTCCCCATGAGGAGGTGAACACGCTACCTGAGTTTGTTCAGGACTTCGCTGATGTTTTCTCTAAGGAGGCCTCCGAAGTGTTACCTCCTCATAGACAATACGATTGCGCTATCGATTTGGTACCAGGAGCTAAGCTCCCTAAGGGTAGGATATTTAATCTCTCTTGTCCCAAACGTGAAGCCATGAGAGAGTATATCCAGGAATGCCTGGCCAAGGGTTACATTCGCCCCTCTACTTCTCCGGTAGGTGCTGGCTTCTTCTTCGTAGGGAAAAAGGATGGTGGTCTTAGGCCGTGCATCGACTACCGGAACTTGAATAAGGTCACTGTAAGGAACCAGTATCCCCTTCCTTTGATTCCTGATCTCTTTAATCAGGTTCAGGGGGCCCAATGGTTCTCTAAGTTTGATCTACGGGGGGCGTATAACCTTATCCGCATCAAAGAGGGGGATGAGTGGAAGACTGAGTTTAACACGCCCGAAGGTCATTTCGAATACCTCGTCATGCCCTTTGGGTTGTGTAATGCTCCAGCGGTCTTCCAGAATTTCATAAATGAGATTTTAAGAGATTACCTGGGGGTATTTCTTGTAGTGTACCTTGATGACATACTTGTGTTTTCCAAGGACTGGTCCTCCCACATTGAGCATGTCAGGAAGGTGCTCCAGGTCCTTCGGGAAAACAAACTGTTTGCGAAGACCGAAAAATGTGCGTTTGGGGTATAGGAGATACCATTTTTGGGTCAAATCCTCACTCCTCATGAATTCCGCATGGACCCCGCCAAGGTCCAGGCTGTGGCGGAATGGGTCCAACCTGCCTCCCTGAAGGCGTTACAGTGCTTCCTGGGGTTTGCTAATTATTACAGGAGATTTATTGCTAACTTCTCGGTCATCGCTAAGCCTCTTACGGATCTCACTCGCAAAGGTGCTGATCTCCTCCACTGGCCTCCTGAGGCCATCCAGGCTTTTGAGGTCCTTAAGAAGTGCTTTCGCTCGGCCCCGGTGCTGGTTCAGCCCAACCAAATGGAGCCATTTATCGTGGAGGTTGACGCGTCCGAGGTGGGAGTGAGGGCTGTCTTGTCCCAGGGTACCAGGTCCCTCACCCATCTCCATCCCTGTGCTTACTTCTCCAGGAAGTTTTCGTCCACTGAGAGTAACTATTATATTTGCAACCGTGAACTCTTAAGGTATGTGCACACACACTAATTACGTCCGTAATTGACGGACGTATTTCGGCCGCAAGTCCCGGACCGAACACAGTGCAGGGAGCCGGGCTCCTAGCATCATACTTATGTACGATGCTAGGAGTCCCTGCCTCACTGCAGGACAACTGTCCCGTACTGTAATCATGTTTTCAGTACGGGACAGTAGTTCCACGGAGAGGCAGGGACTCCTAGCGTCGTACATAACTATGATGCTAGGAGCCCGGCTCCCTGCACTGAGTTCGGTCCGGGACTTCCGGCCGAAATACGTCCGTCCATTACGGACATTAATGTGGTCGTGTGAACCCAGCCTTCGCCATTAAATGGGCATTTGAAGAGTGGCGCCACTTCCTGGAGGGGGCTAGGCACCAGGTAACGGTCCTTACCGACCACAAGAATCTGGTTTTCCTAGAATCTGCCCGGAGGCTAAACCCGAGACAAGCTCGATGGGCGTTATTTTTTACCAGATTCAATTTTTTGGTTACCTATAGGGCTGGGTCTAAAAATATTAAGGCTGATGCACTGTCGCGTAGCTCCATGGCCAGCCCTCCTTCGGAGGAAGATCCTGCTTGTATTTTGCCTCCAGGTATAATCATTTCCTCTATTGATTCTGATTTAGTCTCTGAAATTGCGGCTGATCAAGGTTCAGCTCCCGGGAACCTTCCTGAGAACAAGCTGTTTGTTCCCCTGCAATTCCGGCTAAGGGTACTTAGGGAAAATCATGACTCCGCACTATCTGGTCATCCAGGCATCCTGGGTACCAAGCACCTCATTGCCAGACACTATTGGTGGCCTGGGTTGTCTAAGGACGTTAAGGCCTACGTCGCCGCTCGTGAAGTTTGTGCTAGGTCCAAGACTCCCAGGTCCCGACCAGCGGGCTTACTACGTTCTTTGCCCATTCCCCAGAGACCTTGGACCCATATCTCCATGGATTTTATCACCGATTTGCCTCCATCCCAAGGCAAGTCGGTGGTGTGGGTTGTAGTAGACCGCTTCAGTAAGATGTGCCACTTTGTGCCCCTCAAGAAACTACCCAATGCTAAGACGTTAGCTACTTTGTTTGTCAAACACACCTTGCGTCTCCATGGGGTCCCTGTCAATATTGTTTCTGACAGAGGGGTACAATTTGTTTCATTGTTTTGGAGAGCCTTCTGTAAAAAGTTGGAGATTGATCTGTCCTTCTCCTCTGCCTTCCATCCTGAAACCAATGGTCAAACTGAGAGGACTTATCAGTCTCTAGAACAATATTTAAGGTGTTTTATCTCTGACTGTCAATATGATTGGGTCTCATTCATTCCCCTCGCCGAATTTTCCCTTAATAACCGGGTCAGTAACTCGTCAGGGGTCTCCCCCTTTTTCTGTAATTTTGGGTTTAATCCACGGTTCTCCTCCGTTTCACCTGGTAGTTCCAAAAATCCCGAGGTAGAGGTCGTTCATCGGGAACTGTGCACAGTCTGGGCCAAGGTTCAGAAGAACCTAGAGGCATCCCAGAGCATACAGAAAACTCAGGCAGATAGAAGACGTTCTGCTAACCCCTTGTTTATGGTCGTGGATCTGGTGTGGCTATCGTCAAAGAACTTGCGGCTTAAAGTCCCGTCCAAGAAGTTTGCTCCCCGGTTTATAGGGCCGTACAAGGTCATTGAAGTCCTCAATCCTGTCTCCTTCCGACTGGAGTTGCCCCCATCTTTTCGAGTACACGACGTGTTTCATGCCTCCCTCCTTAAACGCTGCTCCCCGTCCTTGGCTCCCTCGAGGAAACCTCCTGTCCCCGTTCTCACCCGAGGGGGTAGAATTCGAGGTGGCCAAGATTGTGGACAGCAAGATGGTCCAAGGCTCCCTCCAGTACCTGGTCCATTGGAGAGGATACGGGCCTGAGGAGAGGACTTGGGTACCCGCCCGGGATGTTCACGCTGGGGTATTGGTCAGGAGGTTCCACCTTCGTTTCCCCAATAAACCAGGTCCACCTAGAAAGGGTCCGGTGGCCCCTCATAAAAGGGGGGTACTGTAAAGGATCTACCAGGCACAGCTTCTGTGTCTACGCCCATAGGTAATCAGTCTGCACCTGCTTCTATGTATGTGAGACTGACTCCATCTTCCACCACTGAGGATGGCAGGCTTAGGAGTGTGAGAGCCTATCACAGCCTGGCCAGACGGAGCTAGCTCCCGCCCTCTGTCTATTTATACCTGCCTTTCCTGTTCCTCCTTGCTTGTGATTCTGCTCCTGTGGTTTCCTGGCCCTGCTGCAGCTTCTTGTACTTTTTGTCCCTTCTTCATATTGACCCTGGCTTACTGACTACTCTCCTGCTCTGCGTTTGGTACTTCGTACACTCCTGGTTTGACTCGGCTTGTTCACTACTCTCCTGCTCTGCGTTTGGTACCTCGTACACTCCTGGTTTGACTCGGCTCATTCACCACTCTTGTTGCTCACGGTGTTGCCGTGGGCAACTGCCCCATTTCCCTCAGCTTCTGTGTACCCTTGTCTGTTTGTCTGTCGTGCACTTATTGAGCGTAGGGACCGTCGCCCAGTTGTACCCCGTCGCCTAGGGCGGGTCGTTGCAAGTAGGCAGGGACTGAGTGGCGGGTAGATTAGGGCTCACTTGTCTGTTTCCCTACCCCCGTCATTACAATTTGCTTCGGTTTCCATGCTAACTGCATGTTTTTGTAGTACGGTTTTGAGCCGCACAGAAAAAATGTGGCGCAACAGCACCATGTGAATACACCCTAGATAAGATATTTTTACTGACGTACACATACATTTCCAATAATTTACCTGGATCAAAAAATACAATTGCTTTTAAGCAGGCATATTCATTATCATCTATCTGGATATCCTGGAACGGCTGGATAAGTTCATCTAAAATCCTGTTAGCCACTCGGCTTATCTCCATCTCACTGCAGTTTCGATGGACCACGTAATTATTTCCTTAAAAAGAATATCAAAATCAAAATTCTATTATAAGATTATAAATCAAACTGCATTTAATACAGCTTGACATTGTCAAAAGTATATCACACAAATGAATAATAGTAATATTTACCTAAAAGTAAGATATCTTTAAAAATCATTGAACGTTTTGTTATGCCAAGCAAAAGATGTTCTCCAGCATGCGCCCTCAGTAAAGCAACCTTTAAAATGAATAAAAATAATGTTTCAACATTCTTATTCATACATTTCAAGGAGGAATAACAGAGGAACAGCAAAATGCAGATTACAATGAAATATTCTCCAATATTGATATTCCAATTCTAAATTCAAGTATCTACAAAAAGAAAATACATAAATAGAGCTGACACGTCCCCATTAAACAGGGCTCAATGGCAGGTGTATGCAATTATACGGGCATACAGTCATATAAGTCTGGGCCATACATTTGGTGGGACCTTTTCAAAAACAGCCCCGTTGAACGCAATCATCCGGACTTGGTGTGCCCTTGGGCCTAAATTTGTTAGGTCTCATAACAGTGTGTAGATTAAGCAGTCGCATTCCAAGTAGCAATGAGTAGAATAATAAAAACAGCACTTGATGTCATTTAAGAAAATAACATAATTTAACTCAACTAATATAAAAGAAGAAAAGCAAAGTATTTTCAAAGTAAAATTAAAAAGAAATGTTGTTAATAGAATAAAGGCACTTATAGGAATATAAAACCATTCTGACTTTAGGACTGGTGCGTTCTTTGATTTTATATTTATAAACTCTTTAATATAGAATGTTAAAACAAATTCTCTGTATAGAGCTTTTTTTTTTGGTTAACATTGTATATCCAATGTTGTGTCTTCTTGCTTCATAGTGCTACGTAAATTTAATCTATACAATTTGTAATTTTACCTGATCGTCCAGGGGAAGCTCGCAGAAGGCCGGGATGTATTTTGCCCACTCCACCAGGACTAGCAGTTGCTGCTTCATGGATTCACAAATATCACTAACACTAGCAATTTTCTTTGTATTTATGTCAGTACTTGTACCAGAACTTGAGGTAGTGATCTAACCATGTTGAAAAGAGAAAGAAAATGAATAGACCATATTAAAATACAATTCACATAAAAAATTACCTTTGGCCAACACTGTTTTTTAAACAAAAACCACAGAAGCAATCATCCAAATAATTGAAAACTCTGTTGCCTTTATGAATTCCTTTTCAAGATGCATGCAAATGGTCAAATCCTGCTCACATTTTGTAGTGTGCTAAGCATATAAAATATAGCTAGTAATAACACAATAAATATAGGTAGGTGACAACTGAAAAAGTAAAAATTACAAAAATATAAAATATATTACATAAACAGTACATTATTGTAAGACTGAAAATGTATAAAACACTATATTATTATAAGAATGTACAGTACATTGTGTTTCATTACTGGTCTTTTATGAAGTACTATTTATTTTACTATATGGGGAAAAGAACTTAATTTTTTTATGTATTTTTTTCAATTGAGTTCATTTTGAAATGACAAATTACTTTCCTATATCCAAATTGAAAAATAGATTCGTAGAGGAGAACTCCACTTGTATTCTTAAATTAAATGGAATAAGTTATCCCTCCATGCTCAGGTGTACACCACCTATTGAATTCTAGAGATAATAGGAAAGGGGAAAGGAGGAAAAGGAGCGTGGAGGGTTAATGGTCGCCTTCAATTGTATTGATACCGACTGCAATAGGGACAGAAAGATTATATTGTGCAATGTCCCCTTTTAATATTGCCACATTGTAAAGTTGTCGATGTTACAATGTATAATTGCGACTTTTGTCAAAATTAACAAAGTAGAAATTCTATTGGTTACTATCACTACTTTGATAAAAATAGAAGAGGTAGTGCTGCAAGGATGAATGGTGTATTTGAAATTCCTTGTAAACGCACTCCGCAAGAGGTTGTATTCAAATTCTGTGAGCAACTGCGTATTGCCTAATTGCGTTTTTTGTTATATTATTTTATTATTTATAATTTTTAAAACTTTCCAATTCGTTATTAGGTCATGTTATAGTACAATATAGACTGCAGAATATGCCAATAGGCAATACGTTCGTTGGTGCGTTTTATGTACAACGCTGATTATTTTTATCACCGTTATATGTACTTTAGTCAGCAGTATGACCATTATCCTAATGAACTGCCGGCTCTTAAACCACCACGTGTTGTGTTTAGGCCGCAGTGCACACAGATAGACAGGCTCTGTTTGAATTGTAAGTGTAACTTAATAAATTCAATCGTGTGATCTGCTGGTTAGTTAGGCCAGCAGATATTCAAGATGCACGCTGTCAAAGCCACGGCAACTCCGTAGCCTGTGGCGGTATTGCCACCACGTTCGTTCGTTCCCCTTTGTTTATCTGTGCGGAGCGAACTGACAGCTCAACACCGGAAGAAGCTGACTTCGGTCAGTGAAACGCGCGTCGGGACTATACCGACCCTGGCAATAGGGAAAGATTATCGACTATAGAGGGCAAGATTAGTGAGAGAAAATCTAGAAATTTAAAATCTAATCTTACCGCAATTAGTTCGTTCACTGCAAACTCAGAACGAACGGAGGTAGTGGCAACAGCACTACAAGGTGTTGAGCTGTCAGTTCGCTCCGCACAGATAAACAAAGGGGAACGAACGAACGTGGTGGCAATACCGCCACAGGCTACGGAGTTGCCGTGGCTTTGACAGCGTGCATCTTGAATATCTGCTGGCCTAACTAACCAGCAGATCACACGATTGAATTTATTAAGTTACACTTACAATTCAAACAGAGCCTGTCTATCTGTGTGCACTGCGGCCTAAACACAACACGTGGTGGTTTAAGAGCCGGCAGTTCATTAGGATAATGGTCATACTGCTGACTAAAGTACATATAACGGTGATAAAAATAATCAGCGTTGTACATAAAACGCACCAACGAACGTATTGCCTATTGGCATATTCTGCAGTCTATATTGTACTATAACATGACCTAATAACGAATTGGAAAGTTTTAAAAATTATAAATAATAAAATAATATAACAAAAAACGCAATTAGGCAATACGCAGTTGCTCACAGAATTTGAATACAACCTCTTGCGGAGTGCGTTTACAAGGAATTTCAAATACACCATTCATCCTTGCAGCACTACCTCTTCTATTTTTATCAAAGTAGTGATAGTAACCAATAGAATTTCTACTTTGTTAATTTTGACAAAAGTCGCAATTATACATTGTAACATCGACAACTTTACAATGTGGCAATATTAAAAGGGGACATTGCACAATATAATCTTTCTGTCCCTATTGCAGTCGGTATCAATACAATTGAAGGCGACCATTAACCCTCCACGCTCCTTTTCCTCCTTTCCCCTTTCCTATTATCTCTCAAATTGAAAAATAGATGACAATTTCATAGTAAAAGAGATTTTTAATAAATAAAAATAATAACAGAACGGATAGACAATTTTTTTTTTGTCAAGACGTGATACTGTCCACTACTAGATGTTCAATTGCTATGTTATTTTACTCCTCAATATAAGGAGAGTCAACTATTAAATTTGTTGTTGTGGCTGCCATCATATAGCGTGAGATACAGTAGCAAAAACACACACAGTGACTTTGCAAAAACGTGGCGTTTATCTCGTATTTTTATAAAATGAAATGCAACAAGTAGACACAGCCTTAGTAAAGAAGGAGGATATAACCTAGCCAATATTTTGTAAAGTGTTAAAATATGTACAAATTACATGTTATTACATAGTAAGTGAAGATGATGCATAAAGTAAAATTAGGGGCTGTTCACATCTGCGTCGGAGGCTCCGTTAGAGGCCTCTGTCACAGATCCAGCAGCAATTACATGCCACGCTATTGTTTCTGGTATAAAGACGGACACCCTGATGAAAAGCCAATGGAACCCATTATATTCAATGGGTTCCGTCGTCCCTCGGCAGTGTCCGTTTTGCAACGTTCCGGCATTCCCTTGTTGTGCACCTCTGATGGAGCAGAACATCGGAATGACCTGACGCAGATGTGAACAGGGCCTTAGATGTTTCACAATTATACAAAATGTATACTAAATTAATCTAAATGAATAAAGAAAAATTTATGTTTGAACCGAATGTCATATTTATGAAACTTCTTGTAATGGCGGGGTAGGGAGACAGACAGGTGAGCCCTAATCTACCCGCCACTCAGTCCCTGCCTACTTGCAACGGCCAGTACAAATCGCAGAGCAGGAGGATAGTCAGTCAAGCCAGGGTCAATATGAAGCAGAAGACAAGTAGTAAGCAGCAGCAGCAGCAGCAGGGCCAGGAAACAGCCTGAAAGAATCACAGGCAAAGGAGGAGCAGGAAGTGAAGGTATAAATAGACAGAGGGCGGGAGCTAGCTCCGTCTGGCCAGGCTGTGATAGGCTCTCCCACTCCTCAGCCTCCCAGGCTGATTGGTGGAAGAAGGGGTCACTCAACCAGACTTAGGAGCAGGTGCAGAGTGAGTAACCACGGGCGTCGACACAGAAGCTGTGTCAGGCAGATCCTTTACACTTCTGCACCACTTTTTCTGACATCAAAATATGTCTGGAAAAGTAGACAGCGTTTCAATGTCACACGTAGTGAGACTCATTTATCAAAGTATTCTGACAATTTCTATTTAGAAAATGAGTAGAAAGCATTGTTAGGTCTGATCTGGTTGGGTTATTAGCTTGTGCTCCATTCACCAACAGGTCATGTGTCAGGTTTATGAATGGGGGAGGGATACGTACTGATGTGCCACTAAAATAATGAGCCAACATTAACAAATTTACCTGCTTACCAAATACCATGTCTTGGCTTCTATTATTTTTAGATTTAAATTCAGAATTTTAAATTAAATTACTTGTTTTTACATTATAAGTGTACACCAAGTAAGGCTTCATGCACACGACCGTGCCCATAATTACAACCCGTAACTACGGGCACGACCAGCCGCGGACAGCCGGACTTTTTTAGGGGCCATGCTCCCATAATAAAGTATAGGAGCACGGTCCATAAAATAAAAAAATAGGACATGTCCTATTTTTTTCGGCAGGTTTCTACGGCACGGACACCCTCCCGTAGACATACGGGAAGGTGTCCGTCGGCCATAGAAATTAATGGGCTCGTAATTACGGATCGTAATTACGGGCAATTTTACGGTCGTGTGCATGGGGCCTGAAAACGTAATTGTTTAAAATCTGTCTATACAGCTCTAGGGATTATCAAGCCAGGGGCACAGTGGGAGGGGGTGCTGCCGAAGTATGTACCGCACATGTTGGGCACCAGAGGGGATGCCAACTAGCCATTCAGACTGTGGTATAATTTGAATGTAGAACAGTCAGCCAATGGGTGTAAGGGGTGTGTCTGTCAACAAGCTTGTTGACTAGTAAAATTGTGAACGCACCTCTGGACTATAGTATGGACTGTAACTGTACAAATAAATAATTATACTTGACTAAATCCTAGCTATAAACTATAGGTATTTTTATATGATATATAATGATATGATCTTATTGTATATAATGTACATTTTGAAAGACACTAGTGGAAAGATATTTAATACATGATGTAACGTCTGACTGCATTTAAATTTATGTTTTTGTGTACCTGTCGAGACAGAGCTTCAGCTTGTGACAACGTGTTAATGGAGGGAATGCTGCTTCCATCGAATACACTTTTTCTTGTACTTATCCGGTCTCGTTCATTTTGAACAGCTATGAAAAAAAGTATAAAACATATGTATCCAAAATAAGTTTATATACAATAAATTCACGTCATGACCATAAGACTGAGCAATACTAACTAAGGCTAAATTTATATTAACACAGAGTTACAAGTTTGTTTTCTGATTATTCCATCATGTGGTCAGTCCATCAATGTTAATAACTTTTAGAAGTTTGAATTACTTCTAATATTCTAGCAGGGCTGGACCATATTCCATTGGGCATACCTTTTTTATGTCTATGAATATGTCTCCTATCTAGTATCCATAAACATACAGGTAGAACTGACAGCTGAGAGAAAAGAACTGAACGGGTTGTGCGAGCTAGGTATTTTACAGAAACAGCGCCACTCTTGTCTGTAGGCTGTGTCTGGAATTGCAGCACAACTCCATTCAATGGAATGTGCCTATATTGCAATAACGGATGCAGTCCATGGACAAGAGTGATGCTATTTCAAGAAAAAAAAATTCTAAGCTCAAACAACTCTTTTAATTCATATTAAACTACAACAGAATTAAAGTGTATAACAGCCATTTAAAACCTCATTTGTAACCTTGAACATTATTGTTCCTCCTATTAGATGGATTATATGAGCAGTTACCGTAATCTGGAAAAATATTTTAACCTATCTTTACCTGAATGGACGTGTTTATATATGTCACAAGCATGTGACATTTATAATGTAGAACTTCCCTTTAGGTATATGTTAAATGGGTATAGTCAACTGTTGAAGAAGCAATTCTTGCTACCATAATGAGACAACAGCAATAGAAATTAATATATTTCAGTTTATCCTTATTATGAAAATGACAATAGTTTTCTATTTTTAAATTCTTAACAAAAGCAGTGAGCTTTTACTGGTCTATCTATAGTATAGTATTCAATAAAAATAAAGTAAAAAGAATAAATAGAGAAGTACCTTCTTTTTTCATTCCAGCTCTAAAACACTTTTTCAGACGACAATATCTGCACTGGTTTCTTTTATCCTTGTCAACAATGCATTGTCTGCTAAACCTAGAGAATTGAAAGAAGTTATGTGTCATGACGGTATGGGTAGGGGGTGAAGGCCTTATGCACTTGGCTGTATAACAGCTCTGCATAAATTCCAAGTTGTATGGAGCGGTAATGCAGAACCATAGACTTCTGAGGAGCTTCATACGGAGACAAACAAAGCTTTTTTTTCCTGTCAAATTCATACAATATCATGCCATGTTTCATTGAACACCATATTACAGTGGTGTTCTACTCTAGAAGCAAAGCCCGCTTTTGTGGACTATGTGGTGCTGTGCACAGGGCATCTTATGGCAGGATATGGAGACCCCGCGGCTCCCTTGTATGGAGGCTCTACCATGCACATTGGACCTTATTCCTTGTTTCAGGACTCATAGAAGTATACAGAGTTTCCTCTAGGTCACATTCATATACGGCTGATCTGTTACGGATTTCTTGTGAACTAAGTTAAATACAATTAATTGAAATTGCTACAAAATCCACATGTAAATCTGCATTTTAATGCATGGAGATTTTTCAGGTCATGTTACAGAAAAAAAAACGTCTGTGTAAACATTATTCTGTATATACATAGTCGAGTCACATTATTATGACCACCAGCTAATGTCCAGAGTTACCGCTTTGTGCAGCACGGACGGCAGCTAGACGGGCTGGGAGTGACGCAATAAGGTGCTGGTAGGTTGTCTCAGGTATCTGGAGCCAGGCTGACTGCAGTGCATCCCACATTTGCTAGGGATGTGTGGTGGAGGATCCATAGAGCAAACAAGATGATCGGGGTGGTCCCACAGATGCTCAATTGGGTTGAAGTCTGGCGAATTAGGGGGCCAGGGAATTTCTTGGAAGTGTTGGTCGTTCTTTTTCAACCACTGTTGGACATTTCTAGCCGTGTGTGACATGTTGCATTGTCTTGCTGGAAGATTCCATCTGCCCCAGGGAAGACAAACAAAATGTATGGGTGTACGTGATCTGCAACGTTGAATTCCTACCCAAATCCGTTCATAGTGCCTTCCACATGGGTGAGTGGGCCCAGAGAATGTAATGAAAGAATTTCCCAGACCATAACGCTGCCGCCACCAGCTTGTGTTCTTCCAGCAATGGTTCTCTGATGTTCTCGCCTGACACACCAGCGTCCATCCATTCGTTGAAGCAGAAAACTTGACTTATCGGAGAAGGCAACCCTTTGTCAATCATGGGTGGTCCAAATCCAATACTGCTGTGCAAATTGAAACCTTTTTTCCGATGCACCTTTGTTAGCATAGGAGCAATGACCATTTGTCTGCTTCAGAGCCCCATACGCATTAGGGCTCGCTGAACTGTTGTTTTAGACGCACGTCTGGTAGCCCCCTGGTTGATTTTAACGGTGTGCTGATTTACTGTAGTGTGTCGTTCAGCCCTCACACAACTTCGTAGCCGACGTTCACCTCTCACATCAATGGCACGTGGTGCTCAGCAGTTTCCACGTCGGTTATTCCCAATTGTGCCATTTGTCCTCTCACGATACACTTTCACCACAGCAGCAGATGAACAGTTCACAAGAAAGAGTGATATGTGTTCAGACAGCCGATCGCACACCTTATATACCCACAATGCCAGCCCATGGCACATCACTTCCTTCATGGGCTACGCTCTGCCGACGTTGAAAGTAGCAGATGGTCATAATAATGTGACTCGACTGTGTACGTGTGAGCTGTACTGCTCCATTATGACATTATCTTACTTAAAGGATTATAGGTGCAGCTACTATAATATTTAAATTCTGAATTTGGCACTGATGTACTAACAAATGGTTTATTTTCTCAAAAAACAAAAAAACATGAAATTATTTTAATTTTTGATATAGGGGTCTATACAATAGATGGCACAAGGTCTATGAACATTTTCACTTGTGTGTTTTGCTGTGGTTGTGTGTGTGTTTCCGAGACAGAGGAAAATTAGATTGTAAACTCTATTGGAAATAGGATGGATGTGAACAGTCATATTCTGTGTAAGCTTTGCTAAATACTGTATGTGGCTCTATGCACACAATCGATGCCTATAAGGCTAAGGTTCCACAGCAACTTTTGGTTAGGTGACGGCCGCATTAAATTCGCAAGTGATTATCACATGACCTCAATGCTTTCCTAAGGGGAAAATGTCATTGGAGACATTACTGGAATTCTTATGATTTTCCCTGCATAGGAGAACATTTAAGTTGCACAACACTATTTTACAGCAAACTAGTCCAACGACGAGCAAGGCAAAATTTGATTCTCACAAGAAAACAACAAGATAGGTCTACATTTTTTGAATGTAAAATAAATAATTTTATGCTCAGTTGAGTTACAAAACAATGTTACCAAGTGCTCACCTAGAACTTTAAAAAAAATCTTAACGAAAAGAACTAGATTTCTATATTCAGCCTGCTTTAGACCGCTTTGAAGGGGTTTTACGGGACTTAAATTTGGATCGACTATCCTTAAAAGACATTTACACTGTAATTATATTTTATATTGTGTTATCCAATACCATACTGAGGGGTCCATGACGTAGCCTATTGTTCAATAACCAGTAGCTTGGGAGCCACATGTGGCTCACGGGTATCTTGTATGTTGCTCCCGATCAGTTGGCTTCTGCAAATACTATTGTGCACTGGTTGCACTTGGGATGCCTTAGCATTCCTGAATCTTTGCGCTTTGGTCCAAACAATGTCACTGACAGTTACCAAAAGGCTAAGAGCCATATCACTTGGTCTAATCTTTTATAGACTTTTTCCATTTTAACATTCAGTGTGGCTAAATACTATATTTGAAAATAGCTTGTAACAAAAAGTTGAGGTAGCCGCTTCTCCTCAGAGTTATGTTCATCCTAATGTTTTATATACACAATAGTTTGTAGAGTTATGTAGTTTGGATTCTCACAGCAATTTTTCATTCATCTTAATCAATTGTTTTCATAAACTTTTTTACATAAAATACCTGCAAGAGTAAACGTGGCTTTTCCTGATGCTACGCCTGAAGAATCCTTTACAACCATCACAGCTGGATGCACCATAATGCTTCCCTGTAGCTCTATCTCCACAAATTGCACACAGGCTGTTGATCCCATTGTCAATTCCGTTCATGATGACTGATTCTCCAGGAGAACTATCTAAAACATGGAGATATTACAGAAGACATAATTAATGCAATGTGATAGAAACAATAATAAAGAATGGCCGAATAATACAGAATCTGCACTCCAGTAGAGCTGAAAGACGGAGTGTGTCAATGAACATGTGGAATTTCTTGAACATGATCTCATAATACAAAAAAGGAAAAATATAAATGCAGGGAAAAAAAGTTTTTTCTTACCGCTTTATTTAGTTGTTGACTGATTTCCCTGGTTACAGCATTTTAATAAAATCTGCTGCATATGTTGCTGCAATTACACAACAAACCTGCGGCAACATTTGCATAATTGACAGGTAATTCAGACGTTGCAGATATCACAGCGGACTTGCTATAGATTTCAGATTTTGCATTGCAAAGGCTGAAATCCGCAGTGAAATTCCGCTGCTTCTCTGCAACATAATGTGCATGCTGCGAAGGGGAAATTCTGCACCGCAGCCTAAATTCAGCACAGTTATTTTCCACAACGTCTGAACTAACTTTTTTAACAATGTATAGAAACAAATGTTAAAAAAGGCTGCTGCAGATTTCCACTGTGGACTGTCCGCAGCGGAATTCAACAGCAATTCCGCCACGTGTGAATGAGCCCTTAGGCCCAGTTCACACATGGGAGAACCTGGGATGCAGTGATGGTATAGAGAACCATGCAAATTTTGCCCATAGAAACCCCAGCAACAACCAGCTGTGTATCATGTGTTTTTTCGTGCATATGTTAAAAGTTCTAATTTAACTGGTTGCCGACACAGGACAAGAATGCTCGTCCTGAGCGGCGGGTACTTCGCGCATTAGGACGAGCATTCTTGTCCTGTGGGACAGCCGTCTGTGCGCGCGATCGAGAGCTGGGCAACGGCTGTAATACACAGCCACGGCTCCGCTCTAACAGCGGAGAGAAGAGAAACCTCTTCTCTCCGCTGTTAACCCCTTGAATGCCGTGATAAAAGCTGATCACGGCATTCAAGATGGGGGGACTGCACTTTGATTGCATCACAGTAAATAACTGTGACGCGATCAAAGCCCATAACTTGTATGGCCAGACAGCCCAGGGTCCATTGAAGGACCCCAGGGCTGTCTGAACACATTTCCTGGGTTTAGGGCATACTGAAAAATTGTTCTGTCCTCAAGGCCAAAATTGGCCGTATCCTTAAGGGGTTAAAGAAGCCATTCTAAAAAATCTTGGTATGGTTTTATTGAAGGAAAAAAAACAAAACCTGAATTATGAACCTGGCCTAAAGTTTTATGCACATTGTCATATTACGGATCCATGTTGTATGGATCCATAATACAGTTTCCATAACCTGCTATGAACCTCTACTGCCCCCAGTGTGCTTCCATATCTAGCCATGAAAAAAGAAAGAGGCAAATTTCATTGCATATTCTCCTATGGAGGTGTTCTCCCAGGGGTACCATACATAGGCATATGGGGTGCTCAAGTGTAGCTCTATAGTGAAGCAGTGCTGTCTGCTTGGACCCGAAGGCTTTTTAAAACCATTGCAGGTTTGGTGCACTTGGAAATGTCTAACCAATACAAGGAGTGTATCTTAACCCCCTTCCCGAAAAATGATGTGCCTGATACATCATAGTGCAGGGGGTTATGAATGGCGGGTGTCAGCTGTGTTTTACAGCGGACACCCAGGACTAACAGGCAGGAACAGCAATCGTGCTGTTCCTGGCTGTTTAACCCATTGAATGCTGCGGTCAATCGCGACCGCAGCATCTGAGGTGTTGAAAAGAGGGGGGCGGCCCCCTTCGACAGCTCATCGTCCGTCCCCCCCGCAGCGAGATCGGGGATGACTATGGTTGTCATGGCAGCCCAGGTGCCTAATGAAGGCCCCCAGGTCTGCCTTCACTCTGCCTCTGTTAACAGAAGCCTGTAGAAATGACAATATACTGCAATACATTATTGCAGTGTATTGTACCAGCGATCGCTTGTTCAAATCCTCTAGACGGACTACTAAACTTTGTAAAGAAAAGTGAAATAATCAAGTTAAAAAAAAAACCTTTATCCCATTCTTCCTCTAAAGTAATGTAAAAGATAAAATACTGTAAACAAAACTGGTATTGCTGCGTCCATAAAAGTCTGAACTATTACAACATAGTGTTATTTAACGTGCACGGTGAACGCTTTAAAAACATTTAAAATGCCCAAATCACTGTTCTTTGGTCAACTCTTAACAAAAATGTAATGAAAAGTGATCAAAAAATTGTATGTGCCAAAAATGGTACCAATAAAAACTATATCCTGCAAATAATGAGCCCTCACACTGCTCAATCCATGGAAAAATAAGAAAGTTATGCTCTAAGAATGTGGTTAAACAGAACTTTTTTTTTTTAACAATAAGTTTTTTGTTTTTTTGAAGTAGTAAAATATAAAAAAAACTATATAAACTTGGTATCACTGTAATCATATTGAGCCACAGAATAAAGTTAAGTTGTTATTTTTGCGCACGGTAAAAGCCATAAAAACAAAACAAAATGCAGGAATCACAGTTTTTTCCAATTTCAGTCCGCAAATAATTTATCATCAGTTTCCCAGTACATTACATGTTTCTCTAAATGCTACCAATAGAAACTACAACTCCTCCCGCAAAAGATAAGCCCTCACACCACAACTTGTTAATGGAAAAATAAAAGAGTTATGGCTCATGGAAGGCAGGGAGTAAAAAGGGACAAATCACAGTAAAAAAATAAAATTCAAAAACTTCACCAGAACAACACCATATGAACATTGCCTAAATGCTTAATTAATTTAGTCTCAAATTAATCGGAAAAAAAATAAATTAGCATTTTGTGATATTTGAAAGTGGTTGTACCAATGACAACCCCTTTCCATATGCTCTATTGATATGGACATCTCAGAGGGTTGACTCCCTCTCAAGACCCTCCTCTATGAGCTAGAGTGGAGAGCCATTTCAAAGAGAAGGGATGGCTCTGTGGAACGCAACAAGACCCTGTTTTATATGGTTGCTCATTGACATTAATGGGGGCAGTGTAATACTACATTTACTCCTCATCATCATTGTTATTACTGGGGACTACAGCATTTAATTATCACCTGAGGTACTGAATAAAAGTTCTCCTGATGAAACAACTTTAGATTTACATGGCAGGATAGTGTATAGAGATGAGTGAATTGATTCTACACTAATTGAATTCGTTTAGAATGATGACATTTTTTGGGGGTTATGGCCCATTATTAGCGTCAAAATGGCGGCTACCGGCGAGCGCCGGCTGTTATTTTACAGATAAGAAAAAGGATCACATGACCTCATGAAGACATTCCCATAATACCTTGCAGGCAGCCTTCCCAAAGTGCTCTGCGGTCATCCCTTCCGCTACCCATATATATTGCAGTTTCTTTTACATCACATGCTGGCTTGGCGTTAAAGAGCTACAAGGGGGTTGGATATATTCTGGATACAGTCCTAGGAGACATTAGAGAGTCTAATATGAGTTTTCAGGGAAATCGGGGCACTTTTGATCAGTGATGAATTTATCCTGAACAAATCGAATTGGACGGCCGATAGTGTATTTTTTACAGATTTATGTAGAGAGGTGGAATTTAATAATGGATGTGGTGCTATCAGAGTATATTCACACGCAGCAGATTTGTTACAGAAATTTCTGAAACTGTTCCATTCATTTGACATACAGTAGAGTGAATTTAATACCCCTGGTGTAAAACAATTACGAGATATTGTATGTCCATTAGGTAATTAGTCTTCTAAAGCTGAACAAGGTGTAATCAAGGGGAAGTATGGAAGTATATGATCTTTACAATTCCTTCAATCTTTTAATAATTATAGATTACCTGGAAGCATTTGAATAAATTCATCTCATCTGATTTTTTTTTATGTGACAATGACCACTTGCAGGAACAGGCTTAAAAGTATATTTTGCTCACGTAGAATATCAATGTAAAGCCACTTATATGTAGATATTAATGTACAAAACTATAATTAACTCTACATCAGTAAAATCCAGTAACAATTTATTAATCAGTTTGTGAAGTCTTAGGCCTCATGCACACAACCGTAGCCATGTGCACGCCCGTGATTTTCGGGTTGGCCGCTTTGGCCATTATTTCCTATGAGCCTGGACAGCAGAACACGGCCGTAATAAGACATGCCCGTTCTTTCTGCGGTCCGGGCTCCTGGGACATGCACGGACTGTGGAAACCACGGTCGTGTGCATGGCCCCATAGGAATGAATGGGCCCACAATTCTCCCATGGATTTTCGAGGAAATTGCAGCCGCAAAAGCATGTTCGTGTGCATGGGGCCTTAGGCCCTGTTCATACAGAGATTTTTGTAGACGGAAAAATCTGATTTTGACCTGCCTGCACACTGTTTGCCGCGTTTTTCGCTGCGTTTTTTTGTCATGGCCATTGAGTGCCGCTGCCAAAAAACGCCGCTAAAAACACTCTCTCTGCCTCCCATTGATGGCAATGGGAGGTCAGAGATGGAAACGCCCGAAAAAAGGCCATGTCACTTATTTTTCCCGTGAATCAATGGGAGGCGATTTCGCCTCGGTTTCCGCAGCAAAGACCACGGCAAAGAACTCAGTGTAAACAGGGCCTTAGGGCAGACCTGTCTGGTGGCACAACAGAAAGCACAGACGATATGCAATATCCCATCAATATGCTTTGTTTCCTTGGAAATATTTCAGTATTATAATTTATCTCAATGTTTTCCATATATTTAACTTTTTTAGGCTTTACACAGTTATCTGTAATTATATACTAGTTATTTTGTTTTCTAAGCATCCCATGTGCCACCAAAGATTGAAGTGTGGAGTTCAGTTGTTTAGTATTTGCCAGATACGACCTTTAGTAGTAAGTTAAGTTACATTTCTTAACCCGTATTACAGCCGCAAATCCTGGCCCAACTGCGGGTCTAATGGTCTGAACTAACAGCATCATAGGGATTTATGATGAATGAATTTCATTGATCAAACCTGCAGTCAGACCGGGAAATGCCATCTTATTAAGCTTGTGTGAAACTGGCCTTTAACCCCTTCCCGACCACCCCACGTAGATTAACGGGCTGCAGCACTGGTCCTTGTGCCTGCAGCCCATTAATCTACGTGTGCTCATAACAGAGCACACAGGTATTCCCCGTAGCCCGGCATCTCCCAGTACAGGCTGCTACTAGCAGCCGTAGTACTAGGGGAAAACATTGGCCCGGATCACAGCTGGGATCCCCGCCGATTAGCCCCTTAAATGCGGCGGTCAAGAGCGACCTCCTCATTTAAATTGTTATAAAGGTCAGCCAAACCTACGGATTTAAGCAGGATCAGCTAACAATAATCTATATGAGGACCCCCCCAGTAGCAGATTAGGCAATAACGGATTGGGATGTTGGAGTCCAACATGCCCTATCCTTTATTGCCATAGGAGATAAGCCTTAGGTAGAAGTGTCAGGCAGCATCTTTTTTTTCTCTTCCCTCATTGAAATAAATTTATTTGGGAGTGGAGAGAAATGGCTGTTGGCCAAACAAGCATTTGGCCGACAGCTATCTAATGTGAATGGCCACTTTAAGTCATGTTTAAGGGAAGAGTAAAAGATTCCCAGATAGGAGTATATGGGGAAGAATAAGTTACAATAAAGGCAAAGTCAAGTGGGAAAAAACACTGTTGTAGGTAGAAAAACGATAGTTTAGGGGCAAACTCTAATATTTAGGTAGCTTCTAAGTGGACTTTTGCGTCATAGTTTCAAACACCATTGCAGGAAAATAAGGATAGACCTAGGTCTTTTTTCAGCCTTAAATACTATGTTACTATGTTATTATGTTATTCGGAGTCTACAATTGTAAGCAATTTCACTGCTTGCAACTTCCTTATTACTTATAGATACAGTCACACTCAATTTGTCAGATGAAGCAGTGCGGATTCTGTCATTAGTCACAACTCATTGAGACTGATGTGCCATATGTATTTTTCCAAATGACTGCAGATAACCCTACTGAGGTATCTTAACTTCTGCAGCATGAATCTTTAAAAGAAAAAGACCAAACCAGCTGATATAGCATGTCTCTAAAATAGTACTTTTTTAGCAAGGCTCGTGAATACAACAGCCTTATAACTATAAAGCTGCTGTATTCTTTCTGCTTGGGTATAATTTACACTGCTTGGGACCCCCATTCTAGGGGTCAGTGGAGGTTCTAGCGGTGGGCCCCCCCGTGATCAGACATGTAATACCTACACCAAGGATAGTTGATAAATGTTAATCTTGGCACAACCCCTTTAATGGAGAGAGTCACTATGATTTGTTCTCTTAATAGGGCCTCTCCATCACAGACAGTAATAGTACAGGATGATTAAAAAAGGATGGTGCAAAATTATAGCCTCGGTATTCATAACCGAGTGAATGTATTAACATGAAAAGACACACTATCCAAGTTTTATCTATACACTACAAATGTTCAAAGTGATTTCCATTGGTGACACGGCAGATATCTAGGCGGTAGTCCAGTTCTGTCCAGACGCGTGCCAGTGATGTGTTTTCTCAGGTCGTCCAGATCCTGTAGCTGGGGTGGGGGGGGGGGCAGATACACTGAGTCCTTGATGTAGCCACACAGAAAGAAGTTGCAGGGCATTCTTGGAGACCAGCGCAACATAGGTAAAATGTTGTTTCAGCGGCGGCCGATCCAACGTTCCAGTAGAGTTTCTTTCAGGCATCACCGAACATCCAAATGTAAATGTGGTGGGGCACCATACTGCTAATAGACTATGTTTGGCAGATCTTTCTCTGTGGCATAAGCCATTGTTGAACATGTCCAGGTAAGAGTGGCCAGTGTCAGTATCCTCTGCAAAAAAGAAGGGACCGTATACTTTGCGCTTGCTCATTGCACAGAACAGGTTTACTTTGCGTGAATCTCTTAAGTGCTAGATAAAGGCACATGTTTTTTCTGAGCCCCAAATTCTAACATTGTGGTGATTGACCTTCCCACTGAGGTGTAAGGTAGCCTCATCGCTGAACACTAGCCTGTTAGCGAATTTGTCCTCTTCCAATCAGCCCTTTAAGTCAATGCAAAAGTCACGGCATTTCGGTTTGTCATCTGGTTTCAGCTCCTCAAGTAGATGTAATCAGTATGGCTTACACCACAGACGTTTGTGGCACCTGTAGTTCCATACTAGTCAGCCTGGTCGACTTTCTAGGACTAAGCTCGTACAAGCCTCGATTCCTGTTCACGGTCTCTTCCGAAGTTTTGGGCGGGCTGGACTTTTTCCATGACACACCCAGTAATTTCGAATTGCTTCACCCAACACGACATGCAGTTCCAATACGCAAAAAGCTTTTTATTGCTTTGAGGTCGGCACCTTATATCACACTATGTAAGCACATTTAAAATTTGGCTCTTGAAAATGAAAGCTGTGCTGTGACTGGTTGATTTGGGCTACTAAGCCAGTTTTGCTTTGATTTTCAGTCACTGGCCATTGGTTAATTTTAACTACAGGCCTTTACTTTTAGACAACTTTTTTTTTAGTCACCCTGTATATCACATTCTGGGCCCGCCGTGATCAAAAGAATCAAAAACTCTTTAAAGTCTCATCTGCATTACCGTTTAATGGGTTTATATGGCAGTATATTCAAGTTGTTTTATTTTTGATGTACAGTTGACAAAACAAAAAATTGAAGCATACCCTATCGGATGCCATATCCCAGACTATGTTCTCCACTGGAAGTGATATTTTCAGTGCAACTAAGGGAATGTATGATTGAACGTTCAGCACCCAAAAGAGAACAGTCTTACCAACCATACAATGTACAATACGTATAGTGCACCGTATCTGTAAAGGATCTGCCAGGCATAGCTTCGGGGTTAACTTCCATAGGTAATCAGTCTTCACCTGAGTCTATCTCTCTGAGACTGACTCCAGCTTCCACCACTCAGGCTGGCAGGCTTAGGAGTGAGAGAGTATATCCAGGAATGCCTGGCCAAGGGTTACATTCGCCCCTCTACTTCTCCGGTAGGTGCTGGATTCTTCTTCGTAGGGAAGAAGGATGGTGGTCTTAGGCCATGCATTGACTATCGTAACCTGAATAAGGTCACTGTAAGGAACCAGTATCCCCTTCCTTTGATTCCTGATCTCTTTAATCAGGTTCAGGGGCCCCAATGGTTCTCTAAGTTTGATCTACGGGGGGCGTATAACCTTATCCGCATCAAAGAGGGGGATGAGTGGAAGACTGCGTTTAACACGCCCAAAGGTCATTTTGAATACCGCGTCATGCTCTTTGGGTTGTGTAATGCGCCGGCGGTCTTCCAGAATTTCATAAATGAGATTTTGAGAGATTACCTGGGGATATTTCTTGTAGTGTACCTTGATGACATACTGGTGTTTTCCAAGGACTGGCCCTCCCACATTGAGCATGTCAGGAAGGTGCTCCAGGTCCTTCAGGAAAACAAACTGTTTGCAAAAACCGAATAAAGTGTGTTTGGGGTACAGGAGATACAATTTTTGGGTCAAATCCTCACTCCTCATGAATTCCGCATGGACCCCGCCAAGGTTCAGGCTGTGGCGGAATGGGTCCAACCTGCCTCCCTGAAGGCGTTACAGTGTTTTTTGGGGTTCGCTAATTATTACAGGAGATTCATTGCTAACTTCTCGGTCATCGCTAAGCCTCTTACGGACCTCACTCGCAAAGGTGCTGATCTCCTCCACTGGTCTCCAGAGGCTGTCCAGGCTTTTGAGGTCCTTAAGAAGTGCTTTATCTCGGCCCCGGTGCTGCTTCAGCCCAACCAAATGGAGCCATTTATCATGGAAGTTGACGCATCCGAGGTGGGAGTGGGGGCTGTCTTGTCCCAGGGTACCAGGTCCCTCACACATCTCCGCCCCTGTGCCTACTTCTCCAGGAAGTTTTCGCCCACTGAGAGTAACTATGATATTGGCAACCGCGAACTCTTAGCCATTAAATGGGTATTTGAAGAGTGGCGCCACTTCCTGGAGGGGGCTAAGCACCAGGTAACGGTCCTTACCGACCACAAGAATCTGGTTTTCCTAGAATCTGCCCGGAGGCTAAACCCGAGACAAGCTCGATGGGCGCTATTTTTTACCAGATTCAACTTTTTGGTTACCTATAGGGCTGGGTCTAAAAATATTAAGGCCGATGCACTGTCGCGTAGCTTCATGGCCAGCCCTCCTTCGGAGGAAGATCCTGCTTGTATTTTGCCTCCCAGTATAATCATTTCTTCTATTGATTCTGATTTAGTGTCTGAAATTGCAGCTGATCAAGGTTCAGCTCCCGGGAACCTTCCTGAGGACAAGCTGTTTGTTCCCCTGCAATACCACCTAAGGGTACTTAGGGAAAATCATGACTCCGCACTATCTGGTCATCCAGGCATCCTGGGTACCAAACACCTCATTGCCAGAAACTATTGGTGGCCTGGGTTGCCTAAAGTCGTTAAGGCCTACGTCGCCGCTTGTGAGGTTTGTGCTAGGTCCAAGACTCCCAGGTCCCGACCAGCGGGCTTACTACGTACGTTGCCCATTCCCCAGAGACCTTGGACACATATCTCCATGGATTTTATCACCAATTTGCCTCCATCCCAAGGCAAGTCGGTGGTGTGGGTGGTAGTAGACCGCTTCAGTAAGATGTGCCACTTTGTGCCCCTCAAGAAACTACCCAACGCCAAGACTTTAGCTACCTTGTTTGTCAAACACATCCTGCGTCTCCATGGGGTCCCTGTCAATATTGTTTCGGACAGAGGGGTACAATTTGTTTCTTTGTTTTGGAGAGCCTTCTGTAAGAAGTTGGAGATTGATCTGTCCTTCTCCTCTGCTTTCCATCCTGAAACCAATGGCCAAACTGAGAGGACTAATCAATCTCTAGAACAATATTTAAGGTGTTTTATCTCTGACTGTCAAGATGATTGGGTCTCATTCATTCCCCTCGCTGAATTTTCCCTTAATAACCGGGTCAGTAACTCGTCAGGGGTCTCCCCCTTTTTCTGTAATTTTGGGTTTAATCCACGGTTCTCCTCCGTTTCACCTGGTAGTTCCAACAATCCCGAGGTAGAGGTCGTTCATCGGGAACTGTGTACAGTCTGGGCCCAGGTTCAGAAGAACCTAGAGGCGTCCCAGAGCGTACAAAAAACTCAGGCTGATAGAAAACGTTCTGCTAACCCCTTGTTTATGGTCGGGGATCTGGTGTGGTTATCATCTAGGAACTTGCATCTTAAGGTCCCGTCCAAGAAGTTTGCTCCCCGCTTTATTGGGCCGTATAAGGTCATTGAAGTCCTCAATCCTGTCTCCTTCTGGCTGGAGTTACCCCCATCTTTTCGTATACACGACGTGTTTCATGCCTCCCTCCTTAAACGCTGCTCCCCGTCCTTGGCTCCCTCGAGGAAACCTCCTGTTCCCGTTCTCACCTCTGAGGGGGTGGAATTCGAGGTGGCCAAGATTGTGGACAGCAAGATGGTCCAAGGCTCCCTCCAGTACCTGGTCCATTGGAGAGGATACGGGCCTGAGGAGAGGACTTGGGTACCCGCCCGGGATGTTCACGCTGGGGTATTGGTCAGGAAGTTCCACCTTCGTTTCCCCAGTAAACTAGGTCCACTTAGAAAGGGTCCGGTGGCCCCTCATAAAAGGGGGGGTACTGTAAAGGATCTGCCAGGCACAGCTTCGGGGTTAACTTCCATAGGTAATCAGTCTTCACCTGAGTCTATCTCTCTGAGACTGACTCCAGCTTCCACCACTCAGGCTGGCAGGCTTAGGAGTGGGAGAGCCTATCACAGCCTGGCCAGACTCAGCTAGCTCCCGCCCTCTGTCTATTTATACCTGCCTTTCCTGTTCCTCCTTGCTTGTGATTCTTTCCGTGTGGTTTCCTGGCCCAGCTACAGCTCCTAACAATTTGATCCTGCTCCATTCTGACACTGGCTTTCTGACTACTCTTCTGCTCTGCGTTTGGTACCTCGTGCTCTCCTGGTTTGACTTGGCTCGTTCACCACTCTGTTGCTCACGGTGTTGCCGTGGGCAACTGCCCCTTTACCTTTGCTTTATATTCCCTTGTATGTTTGTCTCGTGCACTTACTGAGCGTAGGGACCGCCGCCCAGTTGTACCCCGTCGCCTAGGGCGGGTCGTTGCAAGTAGGCAGGGACAGAGTGGCGGGTAGATTAGGGCTCACTTGTCCGTTTCCCTACCCCTATCATTACAGTACCACAAACTGAAATGCAGATGGCCATGTGAAAAATGTAAACATTTATTTAAAATAAACCCTCTTAATTTTGTGAATGCAGAATTCTGTTTTATAATCACTAATTTGCTCATATTTTCCCATGTATCTCTTATCCAATGATGGTTTCCTAGATCATGGGACCAAATTGTAACATGTGATATATGGAATAAATTAGAACACATTTAGTTCATTGATATGTAAAACTTAAAATAAGAGATTCAAAAACTCTGAAATGATACATGTGGATTTAATTTTCAAATATAGAAGTAAACAAATTTTGAAAAAAGAGCAGAAAGAAAATAATTTAAAATACAAGAGAAAATAACTACTAAGTGTGCCTATAAAAGTTTATCAAATAGATATAGTGTCATAATAAAACAATGTAGAGTTAATGATTTATTTTGGCCTTGGTCCAGAACTGATATAACAAAGTTTCCTTATCTTAGATTTTTTTTTTACTTATTACCAATAAAAACTGCAACATAATTGCAATATAAAATAATAAATCCCTGTTAACAATTATATCTGACTTTGTAAGCCAAATTTTAGCAATTATTGTTTTTCGCTCACATAGAGACTACTGGCATTTTAGAGAACAGCAATGCAGTGCACTTATCTTTACAAGAGTTCATAATAACTTCTACCTCAGAAAGGAGCAGCTACTTTGCCAAGATTTACTTGTGGCCAACACATACTGCCATTGTCAGACAGGGGTACCTTAGACCCACCGGAAAAAAGTATTTAGAGTCTACATATTATCCATAAAGAAAATGTGCACTTCCAACTTTGTTGTTACCATTGCACACACAGGACATACTGTATCATCAATAAGTAGGTCATAGGCTATTTGTGAAACAACCCATAAGATACAGACTGATGGCAAGTGATTGTCTTCAAAGTCAGCTCTGAATGTTGTTTTTTTCTGCTCGACAATATGGGTCCATGACTGTGTCAGAGGCTGGGCCTACCATAGGATAATTTGGTACGCTGGTGTGCCAGCCTGACCCTGCATACAACATGGATACTTCAGTATTCACTTCTATGGACAATGATGTCCCCAGATGACGGCTGCCACATAAAAATTGCAGCCAAAGTTTTCAGCATTACATGAAGTGGTAATAATGGTAATAAGTAGAAAGCATGGGAGGAAAGCAAGAAAAATAGGCAGCGGATAACTACTGTAAAATAGACGTTTAATCTCTTAAACCTGGGTGCATAGTAAACTATATTATGGAGCATGCCAGCAAGTAATCCATTAGTCTTATAGTATAGTATCCATTTCACTCAGGACTCCACTCATTGGAGGAAATTGATTACTATTTGTACGCCAGTTTCCTGGCATAGATAAGTCGCAAACGTCACAAAAGTTTCAATTTGTGCAAAAAATTTTTACTTCTGTACTGTTTCCGCAGCTCATGCATTTTTCCTTAAAAAGTGGGTGGAGCTTAGCGGAAAGGAACAGGGGCCATCCATGGCCCAACGAATTAATTATAATTTATGCCAGAATAGTTGGCATAGATTTCTCTTTCTGACACATGGACAGCCAGATTCTTTGTTATATTCGAAATTGTAATATTTTCATTTATTATTTTACGGTAGCTCAGTGATTAGTAAAATTAGTAACTGTTGCCTGGCAGCACTGGGGCCCTGGGTTCAGATCCAACCAAGGACAACACATGATGGAGTTTGTATGTTTTTCCCAATTTTGCGTAGCATTTTGTCTGAGTACTATGAAAAGAAACCTGATAGGTAAATTGGCTTCCTATGAAATTGGCCATAGTGTGGCCCCATTTTGGACAAGGGTTGAAATAAGTGGTGACAATGTCTGTTCAGTGCTACATAATATGTTGGCACAATAAAAGCAATAGGATAATAAAATAATAATTCTATATACATACTAGGCTTTGTTATCATCTGCATTTATTTCTGTTCCATCATTGATGACAATAATTTTATATCCATAGTGCTATCCTGACTGTCAAAAACACCAGAATCCTGCCAGAAAACTGATGGACCACATTATAAGTCAATGGGATCCACCAAGATTGGTTTGGATCTGATTGAAAACAGATCTGTCACTCCAGTTCTGGCCCAGTCAAGATGCTAGAGTCTGATATAGTTATAAATATTATATTATATAATATAATAAATATTATATCACCACTGTTTAACACAAACTGTATAATATATTCAATAGAACTCTATTATGTAAAATTTTGCTACATATTTTCAAATCATCTTACACCAAGTATCCAACCTATACTATGTAGAAACAAACATATACAATAAATCAAAATAAACCGACCTAATAAAATGCTTTCAAATATCATAAATCAGTAATTATTTAGCAAATGAAAAGTACATTATATGAGAAAAGTCATCTTACCACCTCCACTATAAAGTAGCTGCATATTTTCAAACTCCAGAGATGTATAGGTTGGATCTAATACATCGCTATAATTGGCCATTTCCATGTCCATTACTGAATTAGATATCTTCATTGTGAATTAGGAAACTAGGAGACTGGAAGACTACAAGTAATAAGATCTTTTCTCTATTCCTCGTCTGTAGTAATAGACAAATCTTGGAAACTAAATCTCTTCGGAAGGAGGAGCTGTAAAAAACTGCTTCTGCGTGCTACTTTCTACCTTTACCTCATTTTTTATGGTAGCTTGAGGTAATACTTCTGATAGTCTTGGAATGCTCCGTGTAATATTCTTATCACAACTATGGTTATCATGTTTTTTTCTCTATTTCAATGTAGGCAAAGTGGGCATATTCACACGCAGCGGATTTGTTGCAGAAATTTCTGAGACTCTTCATTGATTTGAATATGGCTTGCAGAAATCAACCTCATTCAGAATTATGGAACAGATTTTTCAGTCGAAGAAATTTCTGCAACAAATCTGCCGTGTATGAATATAACCTGAACATTTTCCAGACGAAAATCAGAGCATGATGCTCACTCTTCTTTATGTTCACTGCGGATTTCATCCTTTTCAATATAGAAAGGGTGAAATCTGCAGCTAAATACACGCAAAACACTGTCTGTCAAGTGACAGATCTATCACTGCCGTCATTTTCGTTTTTATGCTCCTATGACGGAAATAGAACATGAAACACTTGAAATTCCTGGGTCCCAAGGCGAAGTCTTTAATTTTTTTTTCTTTTTCATTTTTACCATCAAAGAGCCATAACTATTTTATTTATCCGTCAATAGAGTGAGGGCTTATTTTATTTTTTTGCGGGAGGAGTTTTCATTTTTAATGGCACCATTTAAAGTACCATATAATGTACTGGGGAACTGAAAAAAAAAATTTGCGGGCTGAAAGTGAAAAAAACGGAGATTCCTACATTGTTTTTTGGTTTTCGTTTTTACGGCTTTCACCGTGCAGTAAAAATGACAACTTAGCTTTATTTTGCGGCTCAATACGATTATCGTGATACCAAATTCATATAGTTTTTTTTAATATTTTACTACTTTTACAAAGAAAAAAAAGAATTGTTTTGATTTACCACTTTATGAGAGCCATAACTTTTTTATTGTTTAGTTGAACGGTGTGGGCCCTTATATTTTGCGGGATGAGCTGTAGTTTCTGCAGCAATTGAGTGCTAAAAAAACAATGATTTTGGCACTTTAATTTTTTGTTTTTTACGGCGTTCACTGTGCAGGTAAATAATGTTATATTGTCATAGTTCGGGCTTGTACGGACATAGCAATACCAAATTTTGTTTATTTTTTTTTCTTTTTCACATTACTTTAGAGGGAAAAGGGGGGTTTTTGAACTTTACATTTTTACGCTTTTTTTTTTACATATTTTATTAGCCCCCTAGGGGACTTGAACCAACAAACTAATGTATTGCAGTACGTATATTGTCATTTTTACAGGCTTCTGTTAAGCCCTGCCAGAGGCACGATTTTACGGAGGCAGAGAAAAGGCAGTCCTGGTAGCCTTCATTAGGCCTCTGCGTTGCCATGACAGCGATTGTCACCCAACGATCGCATCGCAGGGTGGGGGTGAGCTGTCGGATGGGGCAGCACCCTCTTTTCAACGCCTCAGATGCTGCTTTTGCGATTGACCACAGCTTGCACCCACTAATCCATGAAAATGACGCCCACTAATCCATGAAAATGACAGAAACATTTCCCATAGACCATGAAACGAGCGGCAGGCACATGCCTCCAGCGATCATAAAATTAATATCTATCCTGTGCATAGGTGATCATTTTTTATTATGGTACAAGCCCTTTAAAATACTTGTCTCCTGGAACTATAAACCCCGAAAATTGTGGCCTGCTCTACTGCAGGTCATAATACAGTAATATTCTGCGCTCAGAGCATTGCTTTTGGGGAGAATTTAAAGCTTCATGGAGCCACTATAAAGGATTTTGTGTGCCACCATCCAGGGCCCGTGTACGCAGCTTTGTCATGTGCATGAGCTCTTAGGAAACTGACTCCTAAACCTAATAACATCGTGGAGCCCCCGAAAATGTTTTTGACTCCTGAGGAACCACCTTTACTCTCATCCTTACCTCACAGAAACTTGGTGTAAGCATTTTTTTTTCATAAAGCGTTCTATAGTCCATATTTTTTGACTGCTTTGTCTGCCCCTATGATAAGCATTTATGAGTAGACTGAAATAAGTTTGACATCCCTACTGTAAAAGTGACAACTGTTGCTGTTTTTCTGGAAAACAGATTACAATGAACCCTGGTTGAGAAACACTGCCTTAGCATATGAGGCCTAGCTTAATGTGACACTAAAGTAAGATGAATGAAAAGATAGTATTCATTTTGATGAAAAAGCAATAATATAATAATGATAAGCAAACTGCTGTTGAAGGACTTCACATTTTGCAGCGACATAGATATCTCTACTTGCTATTTACTCTTGGAGTACCACGCCAATACACCTTGAAACAGGTGAACACAATGTAGAATTAGATATACGAATAATTATCTGTGCCCATTTCCACATTAAAGTACTTGGATGTACTTTGCATAGATATTTGAGAAATGTGTCTGTCACTCACTTATTAAGTGTTAGGGAGATTCAAAAAGCGATGCCCTCAGATCTTTGGATCATTGGATTGCAGATCAAATCCGGCATTTATAATATTTGATTGATTGATTGATTTAACATTTCCAAACCATTGGATACTGTATTTCAAATACGTTAGAGAGACCAGTCCTGGTTATTGACAATTATCTATAATTGTTAACTTAAAGAAATGTCTAAAGATCTGTACTGATTCATTTAATATTTTATTTTTATGGTAGGTTAGAGCTAAAGTTTTTCTGTTCATACAACCGGAGGTAAAAAGTAACATTTTGGCTGCATGCAGTAACCCCTAGGTGGAGTTTAGGAGCTTACTGCATACTGTTAGCACGGATTTATAATAATAATAATAAAAATAATAATAATAATAAAATCTGTCTGCAGTACCCCTCTAGTGGTAGCTGTAGTCTGCCAAAATTTTATCATTTAAAGAGGCTCTGTCACCAGATTATAAGTGCCCTATCTCCTACATAATCTGATTGGCGCTGTAATGTAGATAACAGCAGGGGTTTTATTTTGAAAAATGATAATTTTTGAGCAAGTTATGAGCAATTTTAGATTGATGCTAATTAGTTCTTAATGACCAACTGGGCACTATTTACTAAGTGGGCGTTGTAAAAAGAAGTGTATGACGCTGACCAATCAGCATCATACACTTCTCTTCATTCATGCCCAGCTTGTTTCACTGCACAGCGTGATCTCGCGAGATCACTCTGTGACGGGACTTCCTCCCACAAGTTCTTCATCGGAGCCATGGAAGACTGAACAGACATCGCCTCCAGCCACTGCAGATTCGGATAAGCGTCCTGGCACGGCGGGTGGCGGAGTCTGTTGACTCTTCCATCGCTCCGGTGAAGGACCTGTGGGAGGAAGTCCCGTCACTGCGTGCAGTAAAACAAGCTGGGCTGGAACAATGAGAAGTGTATGACGTTGATTGGTCAGTGATTGGTCAGTGTCATACACTTCTCTTTACAACGCCCACTTGGTAAAAAAGTTAAAAAATGCCCAGTTGGTAATTAATAACTCATTAGCATAAATCGAATATTGTTGATAACTTGCTCAAAAATTATCGTTTTTAAAAATAAAACCACTGTTGTTATCTACATTACAGCGCCAATCATATTATGTAGGAGATAGGGCATTTATAAACTGGTGACAGAGCCTCTTTAACTCTATGGCTATACAGGGGATTTTAGTTTTAAAATTAAATAAACTGAGCTTCAACCCCTGAATTGTTCAAATTTAAAATATATAAAACCTAAATGCAGTATATAGTGCTTTAAGTTGACAATGTTTCTGGTCCAGTGAGAGCTGCAATAATTTTATATTTTAACTGTAAAAGTAGCATAAATAGCAGAACATTATAGTATAACAAATAGTTTATAAAGTTAGGGCTCATTCACACGAGCGTGAATCTCGTCCATGTGCTGTGCGTTGAAATAACGCACAGCACACGGCCCCATCAATTTCATTGTGGCTATTCACACATGCAGGAGTTTTCACGTAGCGAGTGTCCGTTGCCTGAAACTCACTGCATGTCCTATATTGGTGCGTTTTCACATACCTAACCGCCCATTGGAGTCAAAGTGTGCGTCAAAACCACGGAAAGCACACGGATGCACATCTGTGTGCTGTCCGTGTTTTACACATCAATTACATTGAAAAAAAAGAGCTTTGGAGTGTGTGAAAAACATGCCACATGCAAAGCACACTGATGCAAAACGCAACGCACACGGACAGATTTACCCACATTTTTTACGCAAATAAATATGTCACGCTCATGTGAATGTAGCCTAAAGATGGTTCTTTGTTGAAACATGCCTACTACTTAATAAAATGAAGACTGTTATCAGTCTATAGATAACACGTTGGGTTTGTTTATCTTATCTGTAGGACTATTAAACTTGTACTATTCTTTATTAGATCTAATCATATTCAGAAATGAAATACAAAACAAGCCAATGCCATACTAATAAAATCAAGGTTACCTGTACACAGCAGTTTTCACAGAATTGAATTATCTTTCTAATTCAAAAGGTTTCTGCATAGTTTTTAATCGGAAGCTTTGGAGAAATTCAGAATTTTCCAATAGGGGAAGTCCGAATGAATGCTCCCTAAAGCAGTGCTCTCCAACGGCTGTTCTCCAGCTGTAGGGAAGCTATAACTCCCAGGATCCCCTGTCAGGGTATGCTGGGAGTTCAATAGAAGTTGATCCACAGGTTGGAAAAAAATTACCCTAAATATTTTTTTTATGATGACTGCATGGTCTAAGCTTTCCATAGATAGAGGACCCATAGGGCTGATTCACGAGGTGTCGCTAATGTCTTTGGTGGGAAAACTCATTTAATGCTGTAATCAGAAGTGTAAATGGATTTAGATGGATAATCTTTGCTTAATCCATGCACAAGGAAGACTCTAAAATACTTTAAAAGCCCCACAAATTAAAAATGTTATATGTTAAATCAACAGTACTAAAAATAGCTGAATTCTGTATGATCATCAAAGGCGTTATCTCATCACAGACAACTCCTTTCATATGTGAGCCGGTGTAGCGATCGGCCGATCGCCGTGAGTTCATCTTCCAACACACTCGGGCAGCCAGTCTTTTCCCTTGCAGTGGCCACTGCAGGGGAAATGCAGTATTACATGGCAGTCATTCAGATGAGTTGAAGCTGCTCTTACAGGGAATATAGACAACCCCTTTAAAGAAGACTAACCAAAGAAAATGAAAAAATACCTTTAGTATAATTTAATATAGAACAGTCCCCACCCCCCCCCCCCCTTACTTCTTAGCTTTAAGTTGCAGGACCAAAGCTTCTTGGAGCACTTTTGAGACTTCCTGATGGAAACTTGCCCCCCCCCCATCTAATTTCTGTCACTCGCAGTGTTGCCATGGGGACATTGTAAGAATGTCAGAATAGTATCAGTTATGTGAATATTATGGGACACCAAAGTTCTTGATGATTTTAATACAACCCAAGGTCTTCATTAAAAACGGTACCTGACAGAACTTAAAGGAAGTCTGTCACCAGAATGTCCGTATTAAACTAGTACCAGGGTATAGAGGAGAATAACTTGTTTCTAGCGTGTATATTCATTTTCTGCTTACTGCCTCCTTTGTAGAGAAATCCATTTTATTACGTTTATGCTAATGAGCATTTAGGTGCAATGAGAGCTTAAAGAGGCTCTGTCACCAGATTTTGCAACCCCTATCTGCTATTGCAGCAGATAGGCGCTGCAATGTAGATTACAGTAACGTTTTTATTTTAAAAAAACGAGCATTTTTGGCCAAGTTATGACCATTTTTGTAGTTATGCAAATGAGGCTTGCAAAAGTCCAAGTGGGTGTGTTTAAAAGTAAAAGTCCAAGTGGGCGTGTATTAGGTGCGTACATCAGGGCGTTTTTAATACTTTTACTAGCTGGGCGCTGTGAAGAGAAGTAAGATCGACTTACCTGCAAACGCTGATGCTGCTGCAGAATCAACTGTAGCCTCTGGTGCCGATGTGGCCGTCACGATGCAGGACCTGTGAGTGACGTCACAGATCTGCACTGTCACAAGCTGGGCGTTCTGAAGAGAAGAGGATGTTACTTCTCATCAGAGCGCCCAGCTAGTGAAAGTATTAAAAACGCCCCGATGTACGCACCTAATACACGCCCACTTGGACTTTTACTTTTAAACACACCCACTTGGACTTTTGCAAGCCTCATTTGCATAACTACAAAAATGGTCATAACTTGGCCAAAAATGCTCGTTTTTTTAAAATAAAAACGTTACTGTAATCTACATTGCAGCGCCTATCTGCTGCAATAGCAGATAGGGGTTGCAAAATCTGGTGACAGAGCCTCTTTAAGGGTATGTTCACACGGCAGCGTCCGTAACGGCTGAAATTACGGGGATGTTTTCAGGAGGAAACATCCCCGTAATTTCAGCCGTAACGGCATGTGCAGGCGCTTGAACGCCGCGTCCATTACGGACGTAATTGGTGCTGCTTTTCATTGGAGTCAATGAATAACGGCTCCAATTACGCCCAAAGAAGTGACAGGTCCCTTCTTTGACGCGGGCGTCTATTTACGCGCCGTCATTTGACAGCGGCGCGTAAATATACGCCTCGTGTGAACAGACAAACGTCAGCCCATTGCTTTCAATGGGAAGATGTTTGTCAACGCTATCGAGGCGCATTTTTCGGACGTAATTCGGGGCAAAAACGCCCGAATTACGTCCGTAATTAGTGCGTGTGAACATACCCTAAGGCTGGGTTCAAACGAGCACATTAACGTCCGTAATGGACGGACGTATTTCGGCCGGAAGTCCCGGACCGAACTCAGTGCAGGGAGCCGGGCTCCTAGCATCATAGTTATGTACGATGCTAGGAGTCCCTGCCTCTCCGTGGAACTACTGTCCCGTACTGAAAACATGATTACAGTAAGGGACAGTTGTCCTGCAGAGAGGCAGGGACTCCTAGCATCGTACATAACTATGATGCTAGGAGCCCGGCTCCCTGCACTGAGTTTGGTCCGGGACTTCCGGCCGAAATACGTCCGTCCATTACGGACGTTAATGTGCTTGTGTGAACCCAACCTAACTGTTGCATCTAAATGCTCTTACCTCGCTCCCCAGTTCAACCCCCCTCCCTCATTACATTGATTGACAGGGGCCAGTCAGCGCATTCATGCCTGGCCCCATACTGTCTGTAACGCATGTGCGTGTCCCTGCTCTTTACTCGGCGCATTCGCAGTACGATCTTTCTGCTCGACGTTCTCATTGCACCTAAATTCTCATTAGCATAAACTTAATAAAACAGATTTCTCTACAAAGGAGGCAGTAAGCAGAAATGTAAAAATAAATGCTAGAAACAGGTTAGTCTCCCCTACAATACCTTGTTACTAGTTTAATACCGACATTCTGGGGACAGACTCCCTTTAAAATAGAGTAGTTTGTACTTCTGAAACAACTTTACAACTATATTCTATATAGCCAGTATTAAGTGCATAATTCTAGTCTAAAGCTCCGACACATTGGATGACTCCCAGCTAAAGGATAAACAGAAAAGGTATGGATTTCCATTCAAAGTGGCAGTAAATGTATGAATTAAATGTTAAATATATAGACATAGTTTGTTAATTATGTTTTTATTACTTATAGAGATATTTTGCTGTTTTACTGAGGCGACCATTTTTCAAATCCACTGCCTGCTCATTCTGTTCTGGATATTCACTGCAGATTTCCCACTTTTCAGTGTAGAATCTGTAGCAAAATCTGCAGAAATATCTGCACATAACAAGTGCGTATATTGCTATAAACTTGCTGCAGCTTTTCCGTCGCGTGTGAATCCAGCCTATAGCCCCCTACACATCTCCGTATTTGGGATCGGAGTCATATGGATACCAAATTCGGCACACAATCTATAGGCCTATAGTGTACCAGTGTGTGCGCTTCCAATGTTTTATGGAAGCACATTGCGGGTTTTTTCAAACAGATTCTCGCAGGAAAAATAATGTGCTATGCAGCAGTAACAGACATACTAGCAAAGACTCTATACAGACCTATATGCACTCTACTTGCCACTTTACATATTCATGTTATGGTGATTTCCATTTTTTTAGTTTATCATGATTCTATTATAGTATGGCTTCCTGGTGAGTTTGTAGTATTTTACTTATACACAGCAGCCAATCAAAACAAGGAGAGCTGCAATATACAGTACAGGGTAAGGACAAAGCAGACACGGACAACTGCTGACCTATCTACAGGATAGGTTATCACTAAATAACTGTGGAGGTCCGACACCCAGACCCCGCACCGAACAGCTGCTCCGGCTGCCTCCAGGCACTGGATGCCATGTCCATGCTGGAAGCAGTTGGCTCCAGTCACAGAATCCCCCTGTAAGAACTCAGAATTGCCTAAGAGGGAATTCTAAACCAGGCAACTCCTTTAAAACAGTTATTTTCCAGACTGTTTATACACTCGTTCTTTCTTTATCTCTATATGCAATATACATTAAATTGCATTTTGTTCTATTATTTTTTTGAGCTGCAGTCATCAGGTATTCACTACTTATTTACTAACATTTGCACATTATGCAGCTTTGTAGCTAATTACAACCATGTACCATAAAGTTTGGATTCTATCAGCCACAAAGCCTGCACAGCTTCCATGTGACACTAATCAAACAGATGAGTTGGCAAGCCTGGCATTCATGTATTGCTCATTCCCTTCTTTAACCAGATCTGTATTGATTATTTAATCAGTAGCGCTACATTAACAATATAATGTTAAAATATAACCAGCCTACAAAGTATTGCTAGATCTCAACCCTTCAGTTGCAGCACTACCTAAAAGCACAGAGGTATATTTCTCTCTGTGAAGACCTGTGTCGTAGGATGCTGGAATCTGCCAGTTTTAAGGTGGCCTCATTTTTAGCTTTTGTATTACGGCCACTATACCCGGTCCGGGGTTCAACAAAGTTAGAGCATTATAGGGTCCTATGTTGATCTATGTTCAGTAAGGCAAAAATGTTGGAGGGTCAGGTATTACAGCTTTAATCAAAATGTTAAAATGTGAATGGTATATGACATTAGCCAATCAGAATTAATTTTCAGGGTATGTGATGCATGAAACAAGAAATTGAAATAAGCGACTGCATTTGTAACCTGTATTGGGGGGCATAATAAATGTATAGACAGTTTCTGGGGGAAAAAAACCTGCAGGACAGGAAGCAAGTGGAGGAGGCAAGTTGTGCAGAAGGCATCAGAGAGACTGTGTTTGGTGGGTATGTGGCTGTAAAGAGCAGTTGAAAATTGCAGGCTGCACACGAGAGAGAGGTGACAGAGTCTACAGAGTGACAAGTGGTCGCAAAGACTGACGGAGGGTTGTGAGAAGATAGTGTCAGCCTTCGGGGTCCATTGTCGTGCAAAGGGACCCTACAGACGAGATGTATCGTCCCAAGTTAGTCTATACCTTACCGCTGGTATCGAAAACCAGTGACGGCAGGAAATGTGTAGTGGTAACCGCAGCCAAGTTCTGGAGAAGGCGAAAAGAATCCAGTGAGCACCTGGTGTAGTTCAATGGGTGCGTGATCCGCAAAAACGCACCAAAATAGGACATGCAGTGAGTTTCACGCAACGGAAACACACATGTCTGAATAGCCCCATTGAGTTGCATAGGTCCGTGTGCTTTTCTTTGTTTTCACACACAGCACACAGACGTAAACGATCGTGTGAATCAAGCCTTAGGGTTAGCTCAGCTATTAGATGACTATTTAGCTAGCAAACCAGTGCAAGGCCTTCTTCACACAGGGTTCTTGTTCTGCATTTTAAAACGCATGTAAAAAAAACAAATACAGTTTGATGCTCTTTTTTATGGTGTTTTTTTACATGCGTTTTTAATGCCACTTTTTAAATTGTGTCCTTTTCCAAATTAGTTTTTCCAGGACTTTTTGAAGTTTTATAGAGAAGCCTATGGAGAAAAACACCTGAAAAAATGCCATAAACTAAAATGCTGATTTATGTAGACATTTTCATGTTTTACTACGATGTTAATTTACATCGGGCTGCATCGTTTCGTGCAAAAAAAAACAGAAAAATAGCATTTACCACATCCATGGGAAAGCTAAAATGAGGTCACACTAGACAAGTAGCAGTAAAAGAACACAATTTAGCCAAATAAGCTGAAAAAGCTGGATGGAGGCATGGGAGACTTTAAACCCCAGCAGACCCCTAAATGCATTCAAACCACACGGAAGACCCCTAAATGAATTTAAACCCCAGGACAGACTCCTAAATTAATACAGACCACTGGTCAGACCCCTAAATTAGTTCACACTCCAGACTAGGGCACCCAAAAATATTTTAGACCCCAGACCAAACAGCTTGTGTCAGGTCCATGCAGTGGCGTAGCTATAGGGGTCCCAAATGCGACCAGGCCCTTAAGCTTGGAGGGCCCGTTGACACACAGCGATGACCATGCTGGTCACGCTTCTAACTGTATTTGCGTCCTCAGGACGCAGATACAGTTCAGTTCACTGTGCAGCGAGCGGCTCGGCGCAGGCAGATGCGATGCAGTGACGTAATCGCGCCTGTCTGCGCTGAATCACTCACAGCACAGTGCAGAGGAGGAGAAGAATCTCCTCCACCCATCGGAACGGGGATAGGTAAGCAATTATGTTATTATTTTTCTATTAGGTATGTACATTTGGGGTCATTATACTGGGTATGGGAGGGGGGTCTCATATGGTAGCTGCTGAGGGAGCATTATACTATATAGGGGGCATTATACTGTATAGGACAGCTAATGTGGGCATTATACAGTATGGGACAGCTATAGGGGATATTATACTGTATGGGGGGCATTATACTGTATGGGGCAGCTATGGGGGGGCATTATACCGTGTGGGGCATTACACTGTATATGGCAGCTATATACAGTGTGCAGACATTATACTGTATGGGGGAATTAATCTGTATGGGGCAGCTATGGGGGGCATTATACTGTATGGGGCAGCTATGGGGGTACTATACTGTATGGGGCCATTATACTGTATGGGGCAGCTATGGGGGCATAATACTGTATGGGACCGCTATGGGGGCATTATACTGTGGGGGGGCATTATACTGTATGGGACATCTATGGGGGCTTTATACTGTATGGGGAATTATACTGTAAGCGGCAGCTAAGGGGGGCATTATACTGTATAGGGCAGCTATGCGGGCACTATACTGTATGGGGCATTATACTGTATGTGGCAGCTATAGGGAGCATTATACTGTATGGGGGCATTATACTGTATGGGGCAGCTATGGGGAGCATTGTACTGTATGGGGGCATTATTCTGTATCGGACAGCTATGGGGGGCTTTATACTGTATGGGGACATTATACTGTATGTGGCAGCTATGGAGAGCATTATACTGTATGGGGGCATTATACAGTATGGGGCAGCTATGGGGGCATTATTCTGTATTGAACAGTTAGGGGGATCTATACTATATGGGGCATTATAGTGTATGGGGTAGCTTTGGGGGCATTATACTGTATGTAGCAGCTATGGGGGCATTATACTATGTGGGGGCAGCTATGGGGGCATTATACTATGTGGGGACAGCTATGGGGGCTTTATACTGTGTGGGGACAGCTATGGGGGTTTTATACTGTGTGGGGACAGCTATGGGGCATTATACTGTGGGGGCAGCTATCAGGAGCATTATACTGGGGAGGCATTCATGGGGTCTGTCGGGTAAGGCGGCTGGGCATAGGCGTGTGCAGGGGTCTGGTGGTGTTGGGAGGGGGGCCCAAGCTGAATTCTTGCACCAGGGCCCATGAGCCTTTAGCTACACCCCTGGGTCCACGTATCCGCCTACACAAAGAGTGTCCTGATGTGCCGGCCCCCATAAGTCTGCAAGCTCCACTATAGCTGCTACAGCGGTAGTGTAATGGGATGTGGACCCAGTCGACTAGTGGAATGTGGACCCAGTGGGCTACTGCACCAGTGAGAGTAGTGGCCGGCAGCGGATAACAGGACACAGGCAAGTAGCAGATAACTGGTCACAGGTGGCAGGAAACTGGATACAGGCTAGTACCGGACAACTGGATACAGGCTGTTAACTGGTACCAATTGCACACAGGATACAGACAGATAACTGGTAGTATTTGCAGACAGGATACAGGCTGATAATTGGTAGCAATAGCAGACAGGATCAGGTGCAAACAGGAACCTTTGCTGGATAACTCCAGATTGTTCCAATATTGCTCATGCAGGGTGTGTCCGGTGAAACAGATTAATATACCTGGTTATTGACCAGGATAAGCTGGGGATGGATATGTGGCCCTATAAGATGCAGGAAGTGAGGGTGCGCCAGCCCTATAGTCAGACCCAGAAGATGCCCCAGAAGAAGCAGATACAGCGAAAACCTGGGTGCCTTGGCGTGCCTTGATTTTATATGCTATTTTGAAAAGTTCTGTTTGTGAGTAGCAATAAACATGTCTTTGATCACAATTTGATCACAATTTACTGGCAGTACTACTCTGTGTCATCTTTTTCGAAAATCAGAAAGAGCCATGGACAGCCGTAGGACTACCGAGCACAGCCAGCACGGACACCTGCACAGCGATAGCCCAGGCTCATTTTGAAGATCGGAAAGAGCCCAGGATGGCCATAGTTCTACTGAGCCCAGCCAGCCCGGACATCTGCTGCACCAGTTTTATTGTGCTGTTACTATTCCTCGAAGCGTTTTAAAGGAGGATACCCCCAGGATCACTGGACTGAATTTGTGGAATCATTTGGGTCATCTGAGCGGCTAAGTATTCTTTTATTTTTCCATAGTCATACCCAACAACACAAACAAGAACACGTGCACGGCAGTGTAGAGATCCAGGAACCGAACAACATTTATCAAAGGAAACCTGGCTGTTGTGCTTGCTGGCAGCGTTAGTGCGCCAATGAGCACAGAGTGCTAGCGTTACAGTACCCCCCTAATGCCCCCTCTTCTCAGGTCTGTGGTGGAGAAGGGCTAGAGCAATGACATCTTCATAATCAGAGTCTTCCCAATCAACTTCTTCAGAGTCAAGAATGACCTCAGAGTCATCAGAACCAATATCTTCCCCATCTAAAATGTCCTCAAACTCAACTTCAAATCCCAAGGAAGCAGGAAAGACTTGAGGAGTAGGTTTGCGTATCTCTCGGACATCTCTCTTCATGAGAACAGTGCTACTGGGGGAGGGAGGAAGATCAGGAACAGGCAAAAGAAACAGAGAACCAGCAGGCTCGGATCCAGCAGAATTATTTTTGCTATCGGGAATACAGGCTGACAACATCAAAAACCTCTTTGGACAGCTTTTTGGGCACCGGGTAAAAGGTTTCATCTGGAGGTGTGTCCTTAACCAGAGGGGTGCCACAGCATCAACATGAGAGGAAACAGTGAAGTGTTGAGACTTGAGCAACAAATCAGCAGACTTGGCAGACTTTGGATTCGTTCACATCTGCATCAGGACTCCGTTCATGAGTTCCGTCTGAGCTTTCCTTTAATGAAACCCATGAACGGAATCCAAACAGAAACCATTTGTTTCCGTTTGCATCACCATTATTTTCAATGGTGACAGATCCGGTGCAAATAGTTTCCAGTTGTCACTATTTTGTAAGGGTTCCGTCATTTTGACGGAATCAATACCGTAGTCGACTGCGCTATTCATTCCGTCAAAATGATGGAACTCTTACACAACGATGACAAACGGAAACCATTTGCACCAGATCTGTCACCATTGATTTCAATATGGTTTCCGTTTGTTTCAGTCCGGAATCCGTTCATGGGTTCCCCTGATGGAAAGTTCAGATGGAACCCATGAACGGAGTCCTGACGCAGATGTGAACGAAGCCTTGGGGGTAGACTGGTCAGTTTCTGTGGAACAGAAGACAGGGATGCTGAATGAACTTTGGTGAGACATCTAAATAGACAGCAAGGTCCCCACTGGAGAATTTGTCCTGAGTCCCAATCGATAAGTGGGACGTGTATGCAAAGCCAGGGTAACCCCTAGAGCAGAGGACAGACAGAATCAGGCAGGACATACAGGGAGATTTTCTCTGAATGCAAAGCCGAAGACATGGAGTTCCAGGGGTGCTGTGACAAATTGAACTGGTTCAGGGAGATGTCGTCCATTGATAGAGGCCACCAGCACAGGTGTCTGCAAACGCACAGTAGGTATCTGGTGATGAGCAACTATAGCCTGGTGTATGAACTGGAGTCCGGGAAAGCCTTTACAGGAACATGGGTTTTTCCAGAAAATAAGGAACTTTCGAGAGGGATCTTCTCCTCCTAGAATTAAGACTCCCACAGATCAAAGCTGCTAGGGACATGTGGAGAGCATAGTGTTCCTTGCCCCCACAGTAGAGACACAGGATGTTGTTGCATCTACACTGGCGTTCCACAGGAGGGAGTTTCAGACAATCAACCTGCATGGATTCCTCATGGACTTCAGGAAACAAGACCAGAAAATAGTCTTGAAATAAGGATGCCACACATGGTACTCTTCCTTTATAGGTGGTCTCTTTGAGACATTCCCTGAAGCGTTGGTCAATAAGGGTAGCCAGGGTAATGAGGGAATCCAGGGTAACAGGGATCTCTCTGTATGCAAGTTTGTCTTTGATTTGACCAGGCAGACCCTCCCAGAAAGCAGTTACATGGTCTAAAAGGGGGCGATTGACTATCTGTATTATCTCCCTTTTCTCCTTTCCCAGTCCGTTACCTCTGTTTCCTATATAGTCCGCTTACTTTGTATTGTTCACAATGTGCACACACTCCAGTCCTTCACACACCACAGGAGTAACATACAACCCTCGCAGATACTTAAATATATAAAAATACTTTACTCATAACATAGACGTGACAAACCAATATACACTACATCAAGATACAATACATTACATAGACAACACAACCACACACAGCTGCCTCTGTTCCTACCTTCCCTGGACACTTTGCACATGTGACTAGTAATGTGTATATATATATAATATAAATCCAGGTCCCAACCTTATACGGTCTCCTGGTACTAGAACCATAACCAAAGCCACATACAGCGCCTGACCATTAGTACATGTACATATAGAGATTCATGCTTAAAGAGCATATATATATCTACTCATCTATAATCCAAATAAGATTCCTAGAATATTTCTATGTAAATATATAAAATCTGCTGTAATATAATTATACTTATATACATACACAGAAAGCACACATATAATATAACTTAGATTGCTCCTGATGTTAAGTGCTGATCGTCCAGGGCTGGCAGGAAAGAGCCAGCACCAAGAGCTTCCCATGACCTATATGTTCCTATCCCTGGGTTGAACCCACCCATTCCATTGACTCCGCCTTATGACCACCCATACACCTTCCAATGTGCATCTGTACAGTATAGGTAAATCTATTCCCAGTATACTCAGCTGTCTCTACATCCAGTTTACAATGGCTCCTTCCTGTACTGAGGTCCATTGTAATGCTAATAAGGCAGTAGATAAGAATCTATGACCAAATGGCTTCTGAGCATACTGCCACCTCAAAGGGTGAACACCACTGAATAATATCAGTATATACTATATCTATTTACCAGGTATATTTTATGTGGTCATAAGACAGAGTTTCTGGATGGGAACAATATTCTCCTGTAACACATGGGCTGGATAACTCTTGGTTGTTCCGATATTACTCAGGCAGGGTATGTCTAGTGAAGCAGACTAATATGCCTGGTGATTTACAGGAAAAGGCTGGGGATGGATTTGGGTGTGCACGCTGGCCCTATAAGATACAGGAAGTGAGCGCGCGCCCAGCCTATAGTCAGAACCAGCAACACAAGGCACGGCAGTGTGGAGATCTAGGAACCAAACAATGTGTATCGAATATAACCCGGCTGTTGTCCTTGCTAGAAACGTTAGTACGCCAATGAGCGCACAGTGCCAGCCTTACTGGTAGTTACACCCATGGCTGTGTATGTAAGTGGCATGTTGTGGTCATCCTAGGTAAAGTAATTTTGTAATTACTGTGTGGAAAATAAACAGTACTCTGTTAGGCCCAGTTCACATTTGTAACGTACACTTAGTGTGTATGCCGGAAAAAGCTAATAGAGTCCTTAGGGCTACATTAGTAGGTCCTATTGGTCTGGCATACATTGGTATAATGCAAAAATAGGTATGGACTTCAGTAGTAAACTACACTGTTTCATACAACTCTATACAGTAAAAAACAAACAAAAAAAAAAACTATACTATGCAGTAAACAGGTTTTTTTTTTTTTTTTTTGTTACAATGGGAGCCTATGCCTATTCAGGGGATATGCCACAGTCTTCTGTCAGAGGCATGCATAGAGGTATCCTCCAGATGCATACTGCTGATGTAGGCTGTAAAGGTGATGTTAACATAGCCTTATTAAGTCAACTACAACTCCAAGTGTTTGTGTGCTGCAGCTGTGGGCATCAATTGCGTGTTTGGGTCTTTCTGGGGAAATTATTTTTAAATTCCTGTGTGGGTAAAAAAAAATTGAGCTCTGTTCTCTATAGAAATACAAGAAAAAATAATTTATGTACACGGTGTAACTATGCTGTGGGCATTGGCATCCCAATTTAGTTCTCTCAATGAACAACTAAACAAGAATCAGAAAGATTCCAAAATTTAGACTCCAAAAGACTACAGCTGCCAGGCATTTTCTTAGGGCTTATTCAGACGAACATATAATACGTCCGTGCAACGCGCGTGATTTTCACACACCTCGCACGGACCTATGTTAGTCAATGGGGCCGTTCAGACAGTCCGTGATTTTCACGCAGTGTGTGTCCGCTGGAAGCTGGCATTACATAAATATTTTAAGACCAAGATCAATGATGGACACCCAATGGATTCCAACGAACGTAGGACTCTACAAGCCCTTGAGGCCCTTTCTGAGGAAAATGAATATAGAATCAGTTCAGCTACTGGTCCTTTCTCTTCCTTACGTCCCAGATTAAGGATGACCCCTCCCTTTGCACAATATGCACACATTGACATTTTTGTCAAATTAGTAAGTTCTGAATTGGGGAAACTAAAGGCTACAAAACATGGGACCAATAACAACCTTAATAAAATGGAACAGAATGCATTAGATACATTATGTAACAACAACGAAATTATCATAAAATCCTCAGATAAGGGTGGTAACATCGTGATCATGGATCGTTCATATTATACATCCATGGTATATAAATTACTAGATGATAGATCCACATATACCATCTTAGAGAAGAACCCTACTAATCTTTTTACATCTGAATTACGCTCTTTATTGGATGATGCAAAATCCAGGGAACTCATTACTTTGGACGAATTCAAGTTTCTGTACAATCCCACCCCTACCATCTCAACTTTTTATGCACTCCCGAAGATTCATAAAAATACTAGACCAGTGCCTGGGAGACCCATAGTTTCTGGAAACGATAATCTTACACAGGGCATCAGTACATACGTCGATTAAATGTTGGCACCTTTTGTCAAGGCCCTACCTTCCTTCTTGAGGGACACAAAGGACACCCTCACCAGAATCCAGGGGATCAATGTCACTGACACGACTTTAGTCGCCACTGTTGATGTAGAATCACTTTACACTAATATTAAGCACGATTTGGGTTTGAAAGCTGTACAATATTTTTTGAACACTAAAGGGATACAATTTCAGGCACATAACACTTTGATACTCTCTCTTCTCAAATTTCTACTCACTCATAATTATTTCTTATTTGATGGCAAATTTTACCATCAGGTTAAAGGCACTGCTATGGGCACAGTTTGTGCACCCACCTATGCAAATTTATTTTTGGGGTGGTGGGAAGACACTTTAATTTTTAATGAGGACTTACTTTTTTTCACTTGTCACATACTATTCTGGGGGAGGTATATCGATGATATACTTATTTTCTGGGATGGTGACACTACACTTTTTCTTGATTTCATGGATTTACTCAATCACAATGACATCGGCATGAAATTCACTCACCACATTAATAAAAACACTATTGATTTTCTTGATCTTCAGATTTCTCTGGATTCTGGTGGTGGTGTCCACACAAACATCTTTAGAAAAGAGACCGCTACCAATGGTTTTCTACATTATGGTAGCTTCCATCCACCATCTCTCAAGAAGGGAATACCAATCGGACAATACCTTAGGGCCAGAAGGAACTGCTCTGAGGAAAACACTTTTAAGTTGGAGTGTGATGCCCTTTTTCATAAATTTTTGGCAAGAGGTTACCCTAAGAAAACCCTACATCGAGCTTATGCAAGAGCTAGAGCTACCCCAAGAGAAGAACTACTCTATGGAAAGAAAACTAATATAGTGGAAAAACATGACAACTCCACCATTGGATGTATAGGAAACTTCGATGTTTGTTCCTCTCAGATCTCCAAAATCCTAACAAAGCACTGGGCAATTCTACAGTCGGATCCAGATTTAACAGATGTCATCTCAAATACTCCAAATATCACCTATCGACGTGGTAGGAACCTTCGTGAATTCCTTACACGGAGTCACTATTCGAGACCCATTGTCCCTCGTGATACGTGGCTGTCGTCTCCTACTGTAGGTTCCTTTCCTTGTGGTAAATGTTCCTTCTGTACATATATGCCCAAGACTAAGCATTTCACTAACATCCTAGACGGTCATAACTTTACCATCAGACATTTCATTAACTGTCAGAGCAGTGGCGTTGTTTATGCCGCCAGATGCCCTTGCCCCAAATTATATGTTGGCAAGACCATCCAACAACTCAGGAGAAGGATCTCGAGACATGTCAGTTCTATAAACATGAAAGAGGACACTTCCCTCTCTAGACATGTGAGATCCTTCCATGAGGGCGATCCTAAGGTCCTCCAATTTTGGGGCATCACCCAGGTAAAATTGGGTCCTAGGGCTGGCAACCTAGACAGGAGGCTTTTACAGGAAGAAGCCCGTTGGATATACAGGCTGAACTCCCTCAGCCCCAATGGTCTAAATTAAGGTTTTACCTTTATGGCCTTCTTATAGAAATATACCTATTTGCAGAGATATACTTTTGCAGCATGATATCACTGTCAGATTGACAGTTTACAATACACTGACTCTGAATTATAACAAATTGCTGATGTATGACTATTTATATTTTACAGTGTTTATGAAACATCTATATTGTCACCGTTCTGATATCACTAATATGACAGACAACCTAAGTTTTTATTCCTGCTCTCTCCGTACCCCTGCCCGCTATGTCTACTGACATATGTGCTCTGTCTATGCCCATTGATAACTCCCATGTGGTGGTGAATGGCTGCATTTACGTCCTCCTTTCATTGATGCTATGCCCTCTTGTTTATAACCCCACTGTTATCCAATTCCATTGATTGCTTTGCCCCGTCATAATACAGTCCCTTACTCTCTTCTTTACTTATGATAGGAATGGAAGATCTCGGCAGTGTCACTATCATCCGCCTTGATTACTACACGCATGCGCGTTATACATGCGTTGATTGGACTTTTACTCACGGCATCTCATTGGTTGTTCATGGTGTCATTCACCTGACATGCAGGGCACCCGCGATATGACAATCATTCATTTGGAATGATACACGCGTGCGCGCGACGCACATGTTGACTGGACGTTGGTCCAGCATCTGATTGGTTACTGACCATGTCATTCATGCAGCTTGGAGGCTCGTCGTATGGGACTGTGTGATTGGCTATGGATGGAGATGATGCTATTGCACGTAATGAGCACTAGTCTATATAAAGAGCAGGAAGTCAAACGCGCGCTCATTAGCCCCGAATTATCCCCTGAGGACGCTGCTTGTGCAGCGAAACATGTCGGGGGGGCTATCGCCATTTTAATATTCACCGACGGTCCAGTGATCCCCTCTACTAGTGTGGGACTGTATTCTTGTTACGGCAGTCTGCAGCTGCCGAATCAGTTTCTCACACAGTGCACAGCGATGTGCTGCATACATTTGTTCTATCCTTTGTGATACACATTGGCTGTCCTTTGAAAACAATTTTAACTCTTGCTTGTTTGTTGTTTGTCTTCAATTGATACATTAATAAAAGTTACATTTTAACCGATACAATTCCTATGGTGGTTGGGAAATTGGGACTCTGTGCCTAGGCACTTTATTTTTCATTGTCCGCTGCGTAAAACTCACGACATGTCCTATATTTGTGTGTTTTTCATGCATCACGCACCCATTCAAGTCAATGGGTGCGTGAAAATCACTTGCAGTACACGGAAGCACTTCCGTGTGACGCGCATGATTCGCGCAACAGCAGTAAAAACTATGAATGAAAACCGAAAAGCACCACTTGCTTTTCTGTTTACAAACATACAAACAGAGTGTCATAATGATGGCGGCTGCGCGAAAATCACGCAGCCATGCATCATATGCTGATGACACACGGAGCCATTTGATTCTGCAGCAGCATCGGCGTTTGCAGGTAAGTCGATGTAGCTACTTACCTACAAACGCTGATGCTGCTGCAGAATCAACTGTAGCCTCTGGTGCCGATGTGTCCTCGCTCGTCCGACACGATGCAGGACCTGGGGCAGGAAGTGAGTGACGTCACAGCGTGATCTCTCGAGAACACGCTGTGTGTCTGTGCACTGCCAGAAGCTGGGTGTTAACGAAGAGAAGTGGATGATGCTGATTCGTCAGCATCATACACTCCCATTCACAACGCCCAGCTAGTAAAAGAAGTAAAAACGCCCCGATGTACGCACACAATACACGCCCAGTTGTACTTTTACTTTAAACACGCCCAGTTGTACTTTAGAAAGCCTCATTTGCATAAATATAAAAATGGTCATAACTTGGCCAAAAAATGCTCGTTTAAAAAAAAAAAATCGTTACTCTTAGGGTATGTTCACACGTAGTCAACCAAAACGTCTGAAAATCCAGAGCTGTTTTCAAGGGAAAACAGACCCTGCTTTTCAGACGTTTTTTTTACCAACTCGCATTTTTCGCGCCGTTTTCGCGGCGTTTTTTACGTCCGTTTTTGGAGCTGTTTTCATTGGAGTCTATGAGAAAACAGCTCCAAAAACGTCCAAAGAAGTGTCCTGCACTTCTTTTGACGAGGCTGTATTTTTACGCGTCGTCGTTTGACAGCTGTCAAACGACGATGCGTAAATAACAGGTCGTCTGCACAGTACGTCGGCAAACCCATTCAAATGAATGGGCAGATGTTTGCCGACGTATTGGAGCCGTATTTTCAGACGTAAAACGAGGCATAATATGCCTCGTATACGTCTGAAATTTGGCCGTGTGAACATACCCTAATGTACAATGCAGCGCCGATCTGCAGCAATAGGAGATAGGGGTTGCAAAATCTGGTGACAGAGCCTCTTTAAAGAGGCTCTGTCACCAGATTATAAGTGCCCTACCTCCTACATAATCTGATTGGCACTGTAATGTAGAGAACAGCAGTGGTTTTTATTTTGAAACAAGTTATGAGCAATTTTTGATGTATGCTAAGTAGTTTCTTAATGACCAACTGGGCGTGTTTTTACTTTTTACCAAGTGGGTGTTGTACAGAGGAGTGTATGACGCTGACCAATCAGTGACCAATCAGTGTCATACACTTCTCATTGTTCCAGCCCAGCTTCTTTCACTGCACAATCACACTGTAACAATGGACTGGAACAATGAGAAGTGTATGACACTGATTGGTCAGCGTCATACACTCCTCTGTACAACGCCCACTTGGTAAAAAGTAAAAACACACCCAGTTGGTCATTAAGAAACTAATTAGCATAAATCTAAAATTGCTCATAACTTGCTAAAAAATGTTCGTTTTTCAAAATAAAAACCACTGCTGTTATCTACATTACAGCGCCGATCAGATTATGTAGAAGATAGGGTACTTACATTTTTTTATTAATCTTTATTTCACATTTATTACTTATTTTATTAGTCCCACTAGGGGACTTTACTGTGCGATCTTCAGATCGCTGCTATAATGCTTTGGTATACTTCGTATACCAGAGCATTATTGCCTGTCAGTGTAAATCTGACAGGCAATCTATTAGGACGTGCCTCCTGCGCGTCCTAATAGGCATATGTCCAGCAGACCTGGGGGCTTTTATCAAGCCCCCGGCTGCCATGACACCCCATCGGAGACCCGCGATTGCATTTGCGGGCCGCCGATGGCTGACAGAGGGAGCTCACTCCCTCTGTAAACAAGTTAAATGCCGCGGTCGCTATTGACGGCGGCATTTAACATGTTAAACGGCCGCGATCTAAGTAAACTTCGATTGCGGGTGTTGGAGCAGGAGCCCAGCTGTCACCAGACAGCAGAGCCCCGGCTCCAGCCTGCATGGGACACCCGTGCGGGACTTAGACTGGGCCAACGTGAAAAGGCATCAGCCTAGCCTAAGGCCCCTTAGTGATCAACGTGAAAAGGTGTACTGGTGGTCACTAAGGGGTTAAACGTTGCTTTAAGTGACCTGAAAACATTGAATATAAAAAAAATAAAATTATTATGTTCAAAGGTGTACATAGCCTTTAAGGCAATATAGTCCTACCAAAAGAAAATGAAAAAAAACCTAAATTAATGTGGCATCTAAAGCGTTAGACGATATTGCAGGGTCCTGCTGGTTGTTATGGCAGCCCGGTGGCCTAATGAAGGCCCCCAGGTCTGCCATATTTGTACTGCCTACAGTAGGGCCTAATAGAAGCCTGTCAGAAACATGATATACTGCAATACATTAGTATTGCAGCATATACTGCAAGCAATCCAACGATTGCTAGTTCAAGTTTTCTGGGGGGACTAGTAAAAAAATCTGTGAAATAAAGTTTTTTTTAATGTACAATAAAAAATTAAAAGGTTAAAAAAACACTATTTTTCCCATTTTCTCCCTAAAGCAACGTAAAAAAGAGAAATAATAAACACAATTGGTATTGCTGCGTCCATAAAAGTCTAAACTGTTAGGGTATGTTCACACGCAGTGAGCAAAAATGTCTGAAAATACGGAGCTGTTTTCATTCGAAAACAGCTCCTGATTTTCAGTGGTTTTTTTAACAACTTGCGTTTTTTGCGCCTTTTTTTACGGCCGTTTTTGGAGCGGTTTTTCAATAGAATCCATGAAAAACGCCTCCAAAAACATCCCAAGAAGTGTCCTGCACTTCTTTTTATGAGCAGTCATGTTACACGCCATATTTTGACAGCGACGTGTAAAATAAAGGCTCGTCGGAACAGAACACCGTAATTCCCATTGAAAGCAATGGACAGATGATTGTAGGCGTATTAGGGGCGTTTTTTCAGGCGTAATTCCAAGCGTAAAATGCCCGAATTATGCCTGAAAACGCTGCTTGTGAACATACCCTCACAATATAACATTATTTAACATGCACAGGGAAATCCGTAAAAACTAAAAAAGTAAAAAGCTAGAATCACTGTCTTTTGGTCACCTCACCTCCCACAAAAAATGGGATAAAAAGTGATAAAAAAAATAAATAAGCCCTCATACCACTCAATCAACGGAAAAATAAAAAACTCAGAATTTGGCGGCACAAAATAAATAAAAATTTTTACACTTAGTTTTTGCTTTGTAAAAGCAGTAAAATATTCAAAAAACGATATAAAACAATGGAGGAATCGCAGTTTGGTGTTTTTTCCACCCCACAAAGACATTTTTTCCCGTTTCCTAGGATAGTATATGGCACATTACATAATACCATGAAAAAGTACAACTCGTCACGCAAAAATCAAGCCCTCATAGGGCTATATAGACGGAAAAAAAAAAATTTGTGACTCTTGGAAGGTGGGGAGGAAAAAATTAAAATGAAAATCAAAGAAAACGTGTGCGTCACAAAGGGGCTAAAATTGCACCATTTTGGTGTACATACATATAATGCTTTGATTAACTTTTATAAAAGAAAATTTGGGGGTGGAATGGAAAAGGAACAGTAAGTCCACCATTGTTTATTGAAACTTGCTTTTGCGCTGTTCACCATGCGCTATAAATAACATGACCACTTTAGTATGCGGGTCGATATAATTATGGCGATACCATATTTATAATTTTAAAAAAATTGTTTTCTTTTAGAAAATCTTCTCTTTTGCCACATTCCAAGAGGAATAACACTTTATTTTCTCATTAATGTAGCTTTATGAGGGATTGTATTTTGTGGACAAGCTGTTTCCATTGATACATATGACTTTTTAATGACTTTTTCTTCCTTTATTTGTGAAGCAAGATAAACTAAAAATAGAAATTCTGCCATTATTGTTTAGGATTATTTTACGGTGTTCGGTACGGTGTAAGGATTTTTGTATGGTGTAGGATAAATAACGTGATAATTATTATTATAGTATGGGTTGTTACGGATTTGGTGGTACCGATTTTGTATAGGTTTTTTAAAAATTAATTTTCCCCTAATAAAGCATTTTGTAAGGGAATAAAGGTTTTGTTGTTTTTGTTGCATTTTGTACTTGGGATTTTACAGTACAGGGCAGGAAAGGCTTAAACTCTGCTGACAATGCCGTTGGAGGCTCCATTTGGGGCTTCTGAAGGCTCTGTAGTCACATTTGATGGAAAGAATAGCACAGCGTGCAGCACTGTCATTGCCCTTAAAACAAGGGACACCACGACAGAATCCTGTCGGACCCTATAATAAGTCAATCGGGGTTCATCTGAGTTGTACAATGGATCAGCACAGCAGTGGGGCTTCCAATCATGTGAACAGATTGGAATTCTCCATACAGTATATTTGTGAGCCTTACAAGCCTTACTTTAAAAGAATGTACATAAAAGATAAACAAAAAAAATGATATTGTATTTAGTTTTTGAGACTTCTGGGTCATCTTAAGAGAAATATATATTTTATTTCAATTTCTTCTGATGCAGAAAAATGATCAGTTTGTGCTAAATGAATGTTTGGACTGTAAATGAGGGGAATTAACCAAAATAAAAAAAGGCTACCATCCGACATCCACCTGCATATGCGTGGGTCGGCAGATGACACTAGGAAATCTTCAAGTTCCACCAGTACTTCTTTTCCCGGCTGTAGCGGAGGGGAAGATGAACTCCGGAACATGGAGCTGAATCATGAATTGCTTTTGCGAGCAGCTACTTTGTTTGTTAATTGTGCTATTTCTGAGGGGCGGGGGAGTGAATGATGAGGATTTTTAAAAAATAAACTTTTTGTTTTGTTTACTTTAAGCTGCAACAATCATTAGTTATAATTGTTTCACAGTTTATGTCACAATCTGAAGAATATGCTGACCACCAGTTTATTTGCTACATTTTCATATTCTCGGTACTGTTGTAGAGCTAATCCTACACCCATTAGTAGGGCCATAAAAGAGCCTAAATTGAACACAAAGCAATAAAGAGATCATATTGCAGCCTGTTTATTTAGACTTGCTTCTTAATGACAGGACCTTTGTACCTCGTATTGCCTGGAACTATCCATTTTTACCTTCCAATATTTCTTTGTTGCAGTGAGAAGCATGCATTTTACTAGTCTAATTTATGTAATCAGCAGCACTATAATCTGTGTTCATCATAATCACATAACCTGCAACTATGAGAGGAGGGCATGTTACTATGCAAACAGTGGGGCAACTTGTGTGCCAAGCCAAAAGATTTGTTTGTTGGCCACATAAAGAGGTATCATTACACATTCTATACACCTATTGTACTGCACTTCACGGCTGGCACATATTATATGTCTGCCCCTGATTTTAACGCATCCTCTCACCTGTGTGCACATACAGAGAGAGTGTGTGTGTGTCTGTGTGTGTGTGTGTGTGTGTGTGTGTGTGTGTGTACGTACGTACGTACGTGTGTGTGTGTGTGTGTGTGTGTGTGTGTGTGTGTGTGTGTGTGTGTGTGTTTGCAGCTTTTATAATGTGCCATGACTAAGGACAGGCGATCTGTCTGCAACACATAGGCTTATTGCTGAGGCAACCAGCCCCACACGTATTGGATTATTATTATTATATGAAATAAAGTTGGAATACCATTTCCTTTTAAACATACCAGTGCTGGATTGCATCCTTTCTACTGTTGTATTACGCCATTCGACGGATCCTGCGCTTCCGTTTTCCTGTTATTCTGTTCCTCTGATGGAACAGAATGACAAAAATTGTAGTGCAGATTTGAGCAGAGCCTTACAAGGTAACATCAAAATGTGGGGAAAAGTTTCTATAGTATCCTTTACACAATTTCCACAAATTATGAGCCCCATATACACTAATATAGAAATAAAAGATCTAAATATGTACAGTATTACCAACAGAAGGAGATCATTAAATGCCTTGACATTTAATTAAACAAGAAAGGGTACAAACGGTGATCTGGAAGAATTCATAGCTGCAATGATAATTTGGCCAATGCATCCATAATTTGAAAAATTATGGTAACAAAAAGATTTTATTCTACTTATTTCTAGTTGCGGATTATTATCACTATGAATGTAGCATCTTACAGCAACTGGAATTTCCCCATGTAGGATAATACCTTTCGGTATTGTTCCCTTCCATAGAATTCTACATGTTGCTATTAAAAATAGACACTCACCTAAAATATCTTCAATGTCTTCTAATCCTCTTTACATGTGTTTAGAATAAAGGGATTGTCTTCCTAAATTAAAACCAAAACTGTCAATCAGCTGATTGCCACGAGTATCGCTTCAGGTATCTCTGCCATTCTGCTTTTATCGTGGGAGGCAGCTGTCACTGTCTAAACATTTCCTCTCTAGGCTGTCCCAAAATCTACAATCTACAATTATCACATATCCACAGAAAAGGTGATAATTATCTGATCGCTGCCACTGGGTCCCTACCGATCGCGAGAACAGGTGTCCCAAACCCCCGTTCCTTTTCACTGCATCCCTCACAGTGAGGAGGATATTGAATGGAGCTGCGGTCAAGCATATGTGCACGTGTGTGTGTGTACGTGTGTGTGTGTGTGTGTGTGTGTGTGTGTGTGTGTGTGTGTGTGTGTGTGTGTGTGTGTGTGTAAAGATGTAGCCATCTTTATCCTGACCTAATACATTAAATACACAGTTCAGGAAACTTTAACTTGACTTTTTCAATGGCTTTTGTTGTGTGATCTCACGCTGCAGCAAGCTATCAGTCAAGATAAACTTGGCTACATCTGTATGTTGAGCTGACATGATCTGTGTCTACTGTACATTGGAGAAATATGGTATTACCTATCAAGGATTCACAGAAGGAGACTACTGGTCAGAAAATAGTAATTTAAGATGTAACTTAAGATAATTTTTGGAGATATTTAAAAAAAAAAAAAATTCCAGGGTGGCAATTGAGATATAGTAGGTCAAACAACACCTTAGTAACCACCCTAACCAGGTGATCACAATATATTTTTATTTGCCTAAATTGTAAAAAACCATATATGGGCCAGAGGACAAAACCACTTAATTTAAGAAGGCCAATTTCCCCAGCTTGAGGGTTGCACTTCAGGACATAGACTGGGAAAAAATTGAAAGCCAAACAGAAACTAAGCGGCTGAGTGCTCACAAGAGAGCTACTGCCTCTTCGTTTCAGTGATTGGTGGGCGTCTCAGTGCTCGGACCCCCACCATTCAAAACTTCTGACGTGTCACTATGACGTGACAGAAGTTTGTTGAACGTTTTTAGTTACCCTTTAAAATTTAATTTGGGCAATTATACTGCAAAATGTATTCCTATAGGGAACAAGGTAAAATTACTAAAACTAAACCCCACGTGGCTTACACCTTCTGTAAAAATGGGCACTTAATGACAAAAAATGGGCATTAAAACAATACTAATCTCAGAGATCAGCGTGCTCCTTTGAAAAATACAAAGAACTTAATAAAATCTGTAAAAAAGTAATAAAATCTGTTAAAATACCAAATGAAAGGCAGGTGGTCAAAGAAAGGAAAGCAAATCCTCAAAAAATTATTTACGTATAAATGCAAAAAACGAAAGGTCAGAGCCTATAGGACCCCTAAATAGTGGTAATAGGGAACTGGTCACAGTGGATCAAAAGATGGCAGAGTTACTAAATTAGTTCTTTAGCTCTGTATATACAACAGAAGAAAGAGCAGCTGATGTAGTGTATTAAACATCAATTAATACAATCGGCTGAACGTACATATGGTCCAAGCTAAGTTAAAGAAAAATAAATGTGAATAAGTCTCTGGGACCAGATGGGTTACACCCAAGAGCTCTTAAAGAACTTAGTTCAGTTATTTCTGTTTCGCTCTTCATAATATTTAGTGATTCTCTAGTGAAGGGTATAGTGCCAAGGGACTGGCACAGGTCAAATGTGGTGGTCATTTTCTAGATCTTCCCCAAGTAATTATAGCCCAGTAAGCTTAACATCAATTGTGGGAAAAACATTTGAGGGGCTCTCAAAGTACTATAAATAGGAGTATGTTACAGAAAATAGTATTACAAGTGATAGCGTGCACGCTTTTACTAAGGACAGCAGTTGTGAAACGAACCTGATTTGTTTTTATGAAGAGGGGAATAGAAGTCTAGACAGAGGCAGGGTCGGTTTTAAACAAAGTGTATCTCTGGGCAAGGTTAAAAGTGGGACCCCAAATGCCGAATTAGGGCCTGTTCACATCAGCATCGGGGTTCCATTGATGGCTTCCGTCAGACCTTTCCATCAGGGGAGCCCATGAATGCAAACCAAACGAAAACCATAGCTTCTGTTTGCATTACCATTGCTTTCAATGGTAATGTTTCCATTGCAAATGGTTTCCGTTTGTCTACGTTCCATACAGTTTCTGTTTCTTTGGTGGAAATAATAGTGCAGTCGACTGGGCTATTCATTCCAACCAAAAAAACGGAAAGCTTACAGAACGGAGACAAACGGAAACCATTTGCAATGGAAACATTACCATTGAAATAAATGGTAATGCAAACGGAAGCTATGGTTTCCGTTTGGTTTGCGTTCATTGGTTCCCCTGACGAAAAGGTCTGACTAAAGCCATCAATGGAAACCAAACGCTGATGTGAACACACCCTTACTGTATCTAATGCAGTCAATTCAGAAGGCGATGTTCAGAGAACTGCATCACTGATTTCTAGCGCATCCAGGAGTGTTGCAAGACCCAAAGCATATGTCCCCCCTCTCACACAAAAAAATTATCTATATACATATACAGCTATTAAATCATACCAGTATACCAGATGAAATATTACCTGCATACGGTTACTGAATAATGCCGCCACACCATAACCACACAGTAACTGAATAAAAACTGCTATACAAAGACCAATATTACTACCATATAGTGACTATATAGTGGTAGATGCCAGTTATACACAGGAGCTCTGCAGACAATATAAGTGATTACAGCACATTTATATCTAGTGACTCACAGGTCATGTTTTCTTTGATTAGTCGTTCACTTTCCATTTTTCTCTTCATCCGGCCCAGACCACTGCGACGACTTACTCCAGCCACGACTCGTCCCTGCAGAATTTGACAGACATGTTGGTTTCTTGCTTTTCAAGCCCCTTCCACACCTATACCCCATCCTCTAAACAAACTCGTAATCTGCAGTGCCCCAGATGGTAATAATGATCCCTCAGTCTCAGTGCTCAACACAATAAAAGTGCCCCATCAGAAACTGTGCCCCCTTTGTGCCCCTACAGCAGAAATTCCCCCTTTCTCCCCCCTGTAGATAGTGCTACACACCGCCGCCCTGTATGTAGTGCCACATTCCCCCCTTATATATAGTGACACACTTCCCTCCTTAGTAGATAGCGCCACACAGCCCCCTCCCGTCTATATAGTGCCACACAGCACCCCTCCCTTGTATATATAGTGCCACACAGCCTCCCTTGTATAAAGTGCCACACAGCCCCACTTGTATATAGTGCCACACAGTCCCCCCCAGTATAAAGTGCCACACATCCCCCCTTACATCTATATAGTGCCACACAGCCCCCCTCTTTTATATAGTGCCACACAGCACCCCCTTGTATATAGTGCCACACCCCCTTGCATATAGTGCTACACACCCCCTCCCTTGTATATAGAGCCACGCAGCCCCACCTTATATATAGTGCTACACAGCACCCCCATTGAATATAGTGCTACACAGCCCCCCTCCCTCCCTGTATATAGTGCCACAATGCCCTCCCCTTGTATCTAGTGCCACACAGCCCCACCTTGTATAGTGCCACACAGTCCCCCCACCTAGTATATAGTGCTACATAGCAATCCTCCCTGTATATTGCCACACAGCCCCCCTCTCTTGTGGATAGTGCTACACAGCCCCCTTCCCTTGTATATAGTGCTACACTGCCCCCTCCCTTGTATATAGTGCTACACAGCGCCCCCTTGTATATAGTGCCACACAGAACCCCCCTGTATATAATGCCACACAGAAGCCCCCTTGTATATCGTGCCACACAGCGCCCCCCCTTGTATATAGTGCTACACAGCACCCTCCCCCTTGTATATAATGCCACACAGAATCCCATTGTATATAGTGCTACACAGCACCCCCCTCATTGTATATTGTCCTACACAGCGTTCCCCTTGTATATAGTACTACACAGTGACCCCCCTTGTATATAGTGCCACACAGAACCCCCCCGTGTATATAGTACTACACATCGCCCCTATTGTCTGTTACCCAGTGCCCCCCATTGTATATAGTGCCACGCAGAGCCCCCACGTTGTATATAGTGCCACACAGTGCCCCCCATTGTATATAGCGCTACACAGTGCCCCCCTCATATATAGTGCCACAACCCCCCTTGCATATAGTGCCACACATACCCTCCCTTGTATATAGAGCCACACAGCCCCCCTAGTATAAAGTGCCACACAGTCCCCCTTACATCTATATAGTGCCACACAGCCCCCCTCTTTTATATAGTGCCACACAGCCCCCCTCTTTTATAGTGCCACACAGCACCCCCTTGTATATAGTGCCACACCCCCTTGCATATAGTGCTACACACCCCCTCCCTTGTATATAGAGCCACGCAGCCTCACCTTATATATAGTGCTACACAGCACCCCCCTTGAATATAGTGCTACACAGCCCCCCTCCCTCCCTGTATATAGTGCCACAATGCCCTCCACTTGTATCTAGTGCCACACAGCCCCACCTTGTATAGTGCCACACAGTCCCCCCGCCTAGTATATAGTGCTACATAGCAATCCCCCCTGTATATTGCCACACAGCCCCCCTCCCTTGTAGATAGTGCTACACAGCCCCCTTCCCTTGTATATAGTGCTACACTGCCCCCTCCCTTGTATATAGTGCTACACAGCGCCCCCTTGTATATAGTGCCACACAGAACCCCCTGTATATAGTGCCACACAGAACCCCCTGTATATAGTGCCACACAGAACCCCCCTGTATATAATGCCACACAGAAGCCCCCTTGTATATCGTGCCACACAGCGCCCCCCCTTGTATATAGTGCTACACAGCGCCCTCCCCCTTGTATATAATGCCACACAGAACCCCATTGTATATAGTGCTACACAGCACTCCCCCCTCATTGTATATTGTCCTACACAGCATTCCCCTTGTATATAGTACTACACAGTGACCCCCCTTGTATATAGTGCCACACAGAACCCTCCGTGTATATAGTACTACACATCGCCCCTATTATCTGTTACCCAGTGCCCCCCATTGTATATAGTGCCACGCAGAGCCCCCACGTTGTATATAGTGCCACACAGTGCCCCCCATTGTATATAGCGCTACACAGTGCCCCCCTCGTATATAGTGCCATACAGAACCCCCCGTTGTATATATCGTGCCACACAGCGCCCCCCCCCCCTTGTATATAGTGCTACACAGTGCCCTCCTCTTGTATATAATACCACACAGAACCCCATTGTATATAGTGCCACACAGAACCCCCCCTTGTATATAGTGCTACACAGTGCCCCCCATTGTATATAGTGCTACACAGTGTCCCCCCTTGTATCTAGTACTTCACCATGCCCCCCCTTGTATATAGTACCACACAGAACCCCCCTTGTATATAGTGCTACACAGCGCCCCCGTTGTCTATGTTACACAACGACCCCCATTGTATATGGTGGCTTACAAAACCCCCACGTTATATTTAGTGTCACACAGTGCCCCCCATTGTATATAGTGCTACACAGTGCCCCCCTCATATATAGTGTTACACAGCAATCCCCCCTGTATACTGACAGATGGCCACCAAAAAAAAAATGAAAATTTGTACCCGTGACGGACCGAGCGATGAAAAGCCTACCGGTGCGGGACGCATGCGCAGACCAGCGTTATGCAGTGACGTCATCACGCTGGCCTGCGCAGCGATTCTTCACAACGCCTTATAGGCAGCCTATAATATTCATTTGTATCTGCATCCTGAGGATGCAGATACAAGTGAATGTGTCTGTCGCTAGCACCGAGGCCCCCTCCGTGCTAGCGACGCCACCGGACATGAGGGGGCCTGTGCCGCCCGGCCCATAAACGTTATACCAGATATACTAAATAATGCCAGTGCTTAATAAATGTATAAAAGTATTTACTAGAGAGTAGGGCAATGTCGTTCATCAATGATTTTTAGCTTTGGTGACGTTAAAGGGATCTTCCAAACTTTCCAAAATCCAAGAATTAGCTGCATATGGCTAAAAACAACAAACAGGTACATATTCACCTTTCAAAACCTCTTCTCCCAGGCTGGCAGCTCCTTGTTATCCTGCCGGTCTTTGTTCACCGATCTTTATCAACAGCGCCCCCAAGGAACTGACAGTACAGTCTTCTATACCTGTTTTCAGTGTCTCCCTGCGGGCTGCTCATTTGGCCCTGTTCACACAAAGTTCTTTTGCAGGCAGAAAAAATCTGCCCAGAATTCCTTCAGGATTTTGAGCCAGATTTTGAACTGACTGCAAGCATTTTCCATTTTTTTTGGTGCATTTTTCACCCATGGCCATTGAAGCTAATGCAAGGACCTCAAGCAAAGAACGCAGCGAAAAACGCTCAGAAACTAGCGCCACAGGTTTTTTTTCTTTCTCCCATTGATTTCAATGTGAGGTCAGAGGCAAAAACTGTGGCAGGAAAAGACATGCAGCTTTTTTATTTTTTTGCAAGCAGGGGCGTTTCGGACATTTGAACTGTGTGTGTGTGTGTGTGTGTGTGTGTGTGTGTGAACTGACCTGTACACTGAGCATCTTAGTGCATGTTGGAGCATGTAGTCCACACTACTAGCAATGGACTACTGTGCCTACATAGTACTCATTCTAAAATGTTTCTGAATTTCTGGGGAAAAAGTGTGCCACCTGCTGGATGATAATTCACTGGGTTTCCCATAATGAATGAGTACGAAAGCATTCCATTGTTTACAACTTTGCGCATTCTACATATGTATCCAACTATCCTATACTGTATATAACACTACAGTATTTATCCGAGCAAATAGTGCACTCAGTACTATGACTATTTAAAGTTAACAACCCAAAAAATGATGGGCAAAAGAAAATGTCACATATAGCATAGGCTTTTGTAATCAACCAATTTCTTATATTATAATGAAACTATACATGTCTTGGAACTGATGATTTTCAAAACCTAAAATGTGCAATAATTGCAGTGATGTACGAGAGATGATGTGAATGCAATGTTTACTTCCATTGAATAAAAGTCTATCGTGGTCATGCGATGGACACACAAGTGCTCAATACAAGATATAGCTTGACTACCCACTGTCTTTTGACGGCAGGCGGTGTATGTCCTTATCAAAAAATTATGCTCACATGACATCAATAATGGGTCTGGGAACCCAAAAAGAGTTATGTTAAATCAAATGATGGCAGAAACTCCACAATTATGTATAACAAACCAAAGAAAATGTGCATCAAACTACCAGAATATGCACAAAACATAAAATATAGTCTATTCAATAAAAAATATATTAAAATATTACATACAGAGGCCACTAAAGAAAAAAAGTTTCAAAATTAGACAGCAGGTGTAAGGGGAAGGAACTGAGTGGGAATCCTAAATGTCAATCCCAAATAGGCATAGTGAACTAGGATATGACGAGTAACTGATCCCCAACTCACTAAGTAGAGCAATCTCACTTCCACTATAATGTTCATCATAAAATGTAACAAATACTGATGGCATGTGAGCTTCAAAGGAGTATCTAACTCATATTTGAAGCTTAATTGCACCAATTTGCAATTGCAATGTTGTAACGTGTCTTAGGCTTTGTGTTTTTGCAATTGCTCAATGTCCCCCTAGCATCACTCCCTAACTCTCTATGGTTAAGTATATTAAGGGCACCCAATATTCCTCCATGAATCACGCCTCACAGACACTACCACCGAAAGATCTCAAGACCCTGTCTTAGGACCTAAGGGGTGTAGCTAGGAGGGGCAGGCAGGGCATGAGCCCCAGTTGCAACTGGGAGAGATGGTAGGGGGGCGTCGGTATAATTGACTAGTCTTCCTGGAGCGGAATATCCCCTGATGGCGCTATCCATTTATGGATAGTGACGTCAGGGGCTCTTCCTCCAGGAGAGGAATCATACCTCCCGTCCGTCCCAGGCGGCCTGTCCCACAGTCAACTGTATCTGCGTCCTCAGTACGCAGATACAGTTGAACTTAATTCTGAAGCAAGGAACAGTAAGCTCCCTGCTTCAGCATTAGTTTAGAGTGGAGGTGCAGAGGGAGCGCCTCCACTTGCCGAGGATTCCCTGGGCACAGCGCTACTTAGAGCGCTGTGCCCAGGAAGCCTTTGACGTCAATGTCCATATATGGATAGGGACGTCAGTGGCTCCTCTGAAGCGGAATCCCCATCAATATGGCAGGGGATTCCGCTCCAGGAGTAGCCCCTGACGTTACTGTCCATATATGAACAGTGACGTCAGTGGCTCCTCTGAAGGGCAATCCCTGTTGCCGACATGATGGCAGAGGATTCCGCTCCAGGACAGTAACGTCAGGGGCTACTCCTGGACCGGAATCCCCTGCCATAGCGTCGGCAACGGAGATTCCGCTTCAGAGGAGCCACTGATGTAACTACTCCTGGAGCTGAATCCCCTGCCATAGCGTCAGCAACGGGGATTCCGCTTGACAGTGATGTCAGGGGCTCTTCTGAAGCGGAATACCTGTTGCCAACGCTATGGCAGGGGATTCTGCTCCAGGAGTGGCCCCTGACGTTATTGTCCATATATGGACAGTGATGTCATTGTCCATATTATGAACAGTAGCATCTAGGAGCGGAAACCTATGCTCTGGCTGGGGATTCTGCTCCTAGAGGGAGTCCCAATGGCGTTATCTACATGGGGAGGGGGTAGAGCTATCTACAGGGACAGTAGTGCTCTCTTCAAGGGGGTGTTGCACTATCTACATGGGCATTGTGGCACTATATAGGGGCAGTATCTACAGGTGACACTGACACTATATACATGGATAATGTGGGTACAATCTACATGGACATCGTGGCACTTTGTGGGCACTGCCACTAGGGGCATCTAAGGAGGAATTATACTGTAAGTTATGGGGGCATTTTACTGTATGGGGGCATCTAAGGCAGCATTATGCTGTATGGGTCAGCTATAGGGGCATTATGCTGTATGGGAGCAGCTATAGGGGCATTATGCTGTATGGGCGAATTTGATTGGGCATTATACTGCATGGGGGCATCTGTGTGGGTATTATACTGTATGGGGGCATCTGTGTGGGCATTATACTTTATGGAGGCATCTGTGTGGGAATTATACTGTATGGGGCATTTATGGTGGCATTATACTGTATGGTGGCAGCTAGAGCGCATTTTACTGTGTAAGGGAAGATAGAGGGCATTATACTGTGTAGCTATGCGTGCTGCATTGGTTGTGCCTATTTGTGATACTTGAAAGTTAGAAGGTATGGAGGAATCCACGGCCAAAGCGTTGCGTAAGCTCTTCCCGGGGATTCCGCTCCTGGAGAAGCCCCTGACGCCACTATCCATATATGCATAGTGACATCAGACGCTCTTCTAGGGAGACCCAATGGTGCTATGTACAGGCAGGGGGTACTATCTACAGGAGGGTGTGTGTGGCACTATTAACAGGGGGGGGGTTTGCCACTATTTACAGGCGGCTGTGGGGCACTATCTACAAGGGGGATTTGTGTCACTATCTACAAGGGGGGATGTGGCACTATCTACAAGGGGGGATGTGGCACTATCTACAAGGGGGGATGTGGCACTATCTACAAGGGGGGATGTGGCACTATCTACAAGGGGGGATGTGGCACTATCTACAAGGGGGGATGTGGCACTATCTACAAGGGGGGATGTGGCACTATCTACAAGGGGGGATGTATCACTATCTACAGGGGGGATGTGTGGTACTATCTATAGGGGGGCTGTGTGGTACTAGAGGAGGCTGTCACCATATAGTCTCATTAGCCTCAGTTATAAAATCTGTTTTAGTCTGGCACTGACCTCTTTATTTATTTTCTTTTAATTTATTATTATGGTAACTCCCTTATATAACTATATTGCTTGTAAAATGTACAAATGGTTTTATGCTCGAGTTCCATAAAAAGAAAAAGATGAAAAGAAAATTACATCTTATTGATTGGTAGAGAAACCAATCCTGGCAAAGGGGAAAGGAGATGTCGGGAACGAGGTTTGGGGGGGAGTCGCCAAACTGAATCTTTGCCCCGGGTGCTGGAGAATCTAGCTATGCCTCTGCTTAGGTTTCCTCCTTTACTCCTAATTCTCTGTAAGGACCTGACTCTCAAGGGCTTCCGCGCACTACCTATCCCACTGACTACTTCACCAGTCCAGACCCATCCAGTAGTGCACTTACTAGGCAATGTCTCAGGTCTGCAGGGCAACCAGTCCTAACATTAGCTTTCTCAAAGGCCTAATAATACAGGGATCTAGCAGACTTCCCAGAGCAAAGTACTGGGTTAGTCAATAAAATTTCACACACTACAGACTCCGGTAAGCAAATCAGTCCTACTGCTTCCCTCCACGGACTCGGTCACTTTCCAGAAGGTGGCTTCCTTGTCAGCTCCGAATAACATCTCCCAATCTCTAGTACAACTTCCCTACAGCTGCAGCCCCAGTCTTACCCTGCCTCAACACAGAGGGATAGACTCGATTTCGTCTGAGACCAGGTCCCAGTGCCCAGACCAACAGCAACTGGGACTAGAACTTCACACGGTTCACTTGATCTCCCTCTAAATGGCGTCAAACCCCTTCTTTTTATGGGCTTTTTATGGGCTCTGCTTTGCCCCCGCCTGCTACCGCGGTGGCGCAGTGCAACAGCATCATCACACTTTGTCTTCTGCCAGCACCCGGCTCTTCCTGGGCCTAGCCAGTCCTCCATACCTCCCCTGTAAATATCCTCTAGAATACTTTTATTTCTGTGTACAGTGACAGCGACTTGAACAATTCAGCACCACATGGCATAGTGTCCTGCCCTAAATGTACCTGAATAGTTACGGAGAAAAACTTTGCAGTTATCTTAAACTGACAGGCAACCATACAAAAATGATACACGGACAGTCCCTAGGCTGTAAATTATATATTAAGTTAACCCACCTTAGGCTTACATGATCCTTCTTAGGCTCTGTTAGGAGCCCCCATTGCAGATTTTGTCATTTTTGCTGGGCAAAATAGTGGAGTATGCAGCTCTATTTTGTCCAGCAAAATTATGGAAACAATTATGGCAATCCAGCAGGACCCATTAAAGTCAATGGGATCCGTCAGACACTGTTGTATTACGTCATGCGACGGATCCGGCATTTCCGTTTTTCCTGTTATTCTGTTCCTCTGATGGAACAGAATGACAAAAATTGTAGTGCAGATTTGAGCAGAGCCTTACATGGTAACATCAAGATGTGGGGAAACTTTTTAAAGCATCCTTTACACAATTTCAGCGAATAATCAGCCCCACATACACCAATATAAGTATCACATAGAAAAAAAAAGATCTAAATATGTATAGTATTACCAACAGAAGGAGATCATTAAATGCCTTGACATTTAAATAAACAAGAAAGGGTATAAACTGTGATCTAGAATAATTCATAGCTGCAATGATAGTTTGGCTAATGCATCCATAATTTGAAAAATGATGGTAACAAAAAGATTTTATTCTACTTATTTCTAGTTGCGGATTATTATCACTATGAATGTAGCATCTTAAAGCAATTGGCTGGGAATTTCCCCATGTAGGATAATACCTTTTGGCTGCATTTCTGTTCTTTGGTAATGTTGCCTTCCTTAGAATTCTACGTGTTGCTATTAAGAATAGACACAGACATAAAATATTCTTCTAACTCTCTTTACATGTGTTTAGAATAAAGGGATTGTTTCATCAAGACAATCACTTTCTAAGTTAAAACCAAACTGTCGATCAGCTGATCGCCACAAGTCTCACTCCAGGTATCTCTGCCATTCTTCTCTTATCACTGGAGGAATCGGTCACGGTCTCAACATTTGCCCTCGGCAAATGTAGTATTAAAGGGCTTGTCCCAAAATCTACAATTATCACATATCCACAGAAGAGGTGATAATTATCTGATCACTGCCACTAGAACCCTACCGATCGCGAGAACAGGGGTCCCAACCCCCCCCCCCATTCATTTTCACTGCACCCCTCACAGTGAGGAGGAGCTTGATGGGAGTGGAGATCAAGCATATGTCGACTGCTCTATTTAATATCCATGGCACTGACGGAAACAGCCAAGCACTTTATTTAGCTGTTTCCATCATTCCCATAGACTTTGAATGGAGTGACAGCGTGTATGTTCGCCCGCCGCACATTCAAAGTCCTTCTCACTGCAGTAGAACACTTGAGCGGTGAAGAGGAACGGGAATGTTCGGGACTCCTATTCTCGCAAAGGGTGGAGGTCGCAGCAGTAGGGCCCTCAGCGATCAGACAATTATCACCTATCCTGTGGATAGGTAAAAATTTTAAATTCTGAGTCAACTCCTTTAAAAGGTTGTCCATTCAAATGACTGTTTAAAACACAAATGCACTGGGTCCGCCAGAGCAAGAGCTAAACGAGAAGAGGTGCTGAGAAGGAACCACTCTATGACATCCATATACCCTAAGAGGTTATACAGATAGGGGTTACCTTAGTGAGACCACCATTTAAGCATACACAGTGTATGGTTTTACGTTACAGTCTCTGCTATCAAAAATAACCATAGAGCTTTGGGTGTTTGTTATCAACTCATTGAGAAAGGTAACTCTTCAAAACCTTCTATAGTGTTAGAGAACAATATAAAATAAGATAAAAGTGGGTTGTTAAGTAAAGGTAAAAATCGCTATTAAACGGTGTGGGTAGATGTCCAATAAACATAATACATAAACACTAAAATGTTGTTTAGAATTGTGACATTGTATGTTATGTTAGTGTACGGAGGCCATTTAATTATAGGACAATCTTTAGTTTTCAATAATAATGTATATCTCTGTATTTTGTGCATTCGTGACAGCTGTATTAATGATGTGAAAATAAGAAATGCCAAATAATATAGCACATCCAAGTAACACTTCAAGCATTAATATTGTGATCTCCTTGTGTGAACAGGTATCTTGGAAAATGCAATTGGTGTGAGTAGAAGTGGTGATGGCTCAGCGTGAAATAATCTTCAATTAATGTCCCTGGACTACTCAGAAGGAATATGCTCTTTTGCTGTTTGGTAAAAAAAAAATTGTTTAATATTGTGCTACATATTATTGCATAATAAACGCCTTACATTGCATTGACAGTTAACCCCTTAACGATGCAGCCAAATGCACCTAATGGCGCAGTCAATTTTTCTATTTTTGCCTCTCTGCTTTTTGGCAGCCATAACTTTACATTTTTTTCTTTAACGTAGTTATGTGAGGCCTTGTTTTTTTGGGGAAGAATTTTAAAAGAGGACCTGTCACTTCTCCTGACAGGCCTGCCTGTCACCTCTCCTGACAGGCCTGACTGTCACCTCTCCTGACAGGCCTGACTGTCACCTCTCCTGACAGGCCTGACTGTCACCTCTCCTGACAGGCCTGGCTGTCACCTCTCCTGACAGGCCTGGCTGTCACCTCTCCTGACAGGCCTGACTGTCACCTCTCCTGACAGGCCTGACTGTCACCTCTCCTGACAGGCCTGTCACCTCTCCTGACAGGCCTGTTTGGGTAAATAATTGTATTCTCCATTAAATAACAATTCTGGAGCATCTTTTCTTAGAACTCTGCGTTGTGCTATTCCTCTACTATTCCTCTACTATTCCTCTACTATTCCTCCTAGAAATTGATGAATAAATTAATAACTGGGTGTTACCAGTTGGGGGTGGACATGCGGCCGTCATGCGGTTCGTATATTGGGACCGAATACGGTCGTGTGCATGAGGTCTTACTGCAACCTAACAGCAGGCTTATGAGTAAGAACAGCCCTGGGGTCCTTTCTAGGCTGTTCAACGAATTCAACAATATAAACTGCTTCCGACCCAGCACCGTAATAGCGCATTGCAGCTTTTGGAACCACCGTACGATTATGGTGCAGTGATGGTGCAAGCACAGGAGCTGTGCCCACGTGTGAAAGTGATTAAAAAATGTTTAAACTATTACATTTTGTGTAGACTTCATATTGGATATGTGGAATCCATTTTGTCTTGAAGGATCCATATTGAGATTATTAAGTCATGTGCTTTAAATCTAATACATCTATGTCAGCATTGTCTGAAACAATTCTATGTTTTTTTGTTCTCGAGCTGGATGTCTTCCTTGCTATGGAGAATATAGATAAATATTTACACGTTTGTTGTGTGAAAAGGAGCCTATTAGGCCTCATGCACACTTCCATCACCGTTTTATCGACCGATTTCTGTTTCCGTGTGGTTTCCGTGTGCACTCCGTTTCCAATCCGTGTTTCCGTTTTACACGGACGTTATGCTTCCGTTTGGATTCAGTTTTTCCGTTTAAACGGAAGGTAAACTTCATTTGAACTTGTCACATGTCCCAGGAAACACCCGTAAAAAGGTTACAAGACGTTTTTGGTGCTGTTTTCTGTAGCTTTCAGAGCATAGAGAACAGTTTGAGATTACTCTGCTTCGCTTGCTTTTTTTATTGGAGTGAAATGTGTGCATTTACTTATTTTGTGACACTGGGCACTAGTTCCCTGCTGCCATCTGTGCGTCATAAGCTCCTTGGCAAGTTCCTCCCCCGCGGCGTCCTTTTTATAGTGGTCGTGGTAGCATTCATGCCCGCGTATCCCACAGTTCTGGGTGATCATGCACCAATGCTATGAGTCTCTTCACATCCATCTTCAGGAATGAATGTGTACTGTAGTCTGTGAGTCTGTGAACTTTGGCTCACCCAGCCGTTGCTATGGCAACGGATCCATCAAAAACGGACGGCACACGGAAGCCTTCCGTGTGCCATCCATTTTTTGACTGACCCATTGACTTCTATGGGCCACACGGTCACTGAATCACTGACCAAAGTAGGACATGCTCTAATTTTGACGGAACGGAACAACGGATCCGTTTAAATAACTGAAGTGTGCATGGGGCCATTGAAATGAATGGGTTCAGGGTGCTATCAGTGACGAAAACGGATAGAACCCTGAAGGAAAAGACTGAAGTGGGCATGAAGCCTTAGGCCTCGTTCACATCTGCGTTGGGTTCCCGTTCTGATGTTCCGTTGGAGCTTTCCGTCAGAACGGGACCCTGAACAGACACAAACTAACACCGACGGAAACCAGAGGTTGTGCATCGGACCCGTAGTTTTTCCGGAAGCAATAGCATAGTCGACTATGCTATTACTTCCGGCATAACGATGGGTCCGGTGCACAACAGTGACAAACGGAAACCATGGGAACCGGATGTGTCACCATTGAAATCAATGGTGATGGAAATAGAAAGCCCTTGTTTCCGTCTGTGTCAGTTTGTGTCTGTTCAGGTTCCCGTTCTGACGGAAAGCTCAGACGGAACGTCAGAACTGGACCCCAACACAGATGTGAACAAGGCCTTGTCCTTGACTGTGTGGAGAATGGTTTTGTTTACTGTAAGGGAGGGGGTAGTTTGACTCTAAGGCCCTGTTCAGACTGAGTTTTTTGTAGGCAGAAAATTCGGGTACGGCTCTTGAAATGCAGCAATGAAAAAAAAAATCCACTTCGCCCTGAAGGCCCAAAATAGTCCGTGTCCAGGGTTTAAAACGACCTCCAGTCCGATTTAACATTTGGAATATTATGTTATATAACAAACTATACCTGCTTCATCTGTATATAATGAGAATGTAAGATTTAAAATCCTCTAATATGCTCTCACTGCAAAATTTCCCATGTAACAACACCACATCAATCAACAGTTAGAGAAGGACAATTAATAGTGCCGTGTGGAAATTCTTCCTGTCCCCTAGCTTAGGCCTCATGCACACGGGCGTAGCCATGTGCACGGCCATGATTTTCGGGTCGGCCGGCGCGGAGTGTCATGGCCGCGTGAATTATTTTCTATAATCCAGGCTCCTGGGCCATGCACGGACCTGGAAACCACGGTCGTGTGCATGGGCCCATTGAAATGAATGGGGCCGCAATTCTCTCGTGGATTTTCGGGGGAATTGCAGCCGCAAAAGCACGTTCGTGTGCATGGGGCCTTAGAATTACTTGTGCTTGCAGTAGAAACAATTCTCTTGGTGAAAGTTTATTATTACCGTTAGTTCAACAGAATGTTTTAAGAGGTTGTCCCAACTTGATAACCCTTGTCTATATGGCCTTTAAGGTACTACTACTTTATGAGACAAAACGGAGAGCCGCTAGAAAGAGAAGTTAGAAGTTATTTAAGGCCTAATTCAAACGAATGTGTAATACGTCTGTGTGACGGCCGTTAAAACAATGGCCGCCACACGGACCTATGTAATTCAATCGGGCAGTTAACACAGCCGTGTGAAGGGTCCGTGAAAAAATAGGACGTGTTCTATTTTTTTGCGGTTCGTGCATCCCTCCATAGACTCTAGTCTGTGGGGGATGCGTGATAACACGAACCGCAGCGTACAGTACGGATGCACCTCAGACGTGAAAAGCGGACGTTTTTCACCTCTGAGGTTCGCAACGTTCGTGTTAATCCGGACTTACTGTGTGTAGTAATTCTACATTTCCCTGTATGCCCACAGCTTTCCGCATCTAGAGCGGTGGTTTCATTCTGAAAGGGGTTGTCGAGTTAGGACAACCATTTTCTGGACTTTATTGTAAAGTGCAGTTTTAAGCAATTATTACAATTATAGAGTAATATAATAATAGAGGGACTTTTTCTAAGTAAAAAAATAGTACTTAAAGATAATTTACCTGGCTCCAGCATTCAGTATGTCCAGGTCCTCAGGTGTCATGCTCATGTCCCACTGCACAGCCCTTATTACTGCATGTCTACAACAGATGATATAAGCAGAAGTTAGGACAGTCTTGTAATGTCATGTCTGCTGCATTCCAGCGGTAACAGTAATTGATCATATTTTAGCGGTGCTATTGTAAGTGCAGGTTGGGTGTAAAGAGCATCTCTCCCTCTGGAGGACGCGGCATGCCTGTATATTAAATAGATGGCTAAATTAATTTCAATAGGCAACATGTAATTCTTCATTTCCTCAAGGCCAGGATCACACACAGTTTTGATGCCGTTTTTAGCTCAGTTGTTTTTAACCAAACTCAGTAGTGGACACAAAACAAAGTAGATGTATCAGTTTTTCTCTTTATATATTTGTTACCTTTTGGATCCACTTCTGGCTTTAGCTAAAAAAAAAAAAATGTAACAAAAACTGCATCAAAACTGTGTGTGATTTTGGCCCTATGGTAATGCTGCATAGAAATTGAAACACGCCCCCCCCCCCCCAACATATTACAGATAATTGTTGGGGGTCCCACCAGTTGGACAACCTGTGATCAGCATATTTTCAGGAGGCCCTTCTAACAAAAAGGGATTGTCCAAAACAAACAGTATATGGTATTTACTTACCTATGTATTATATTAACAAAATGTATGTGGCAGCCGTTAGGGTACGAACACACATAGCGTATCCAGGGCGGATAGGCTGCGTCAAGCTGCGCAGCGTATCCGCCCTGAACACCGCAGAGAATTCCGTCCGTTATCTGGCTGCAGCGATCACATTGCCTGCAACATCAACCAGGGAGGCCGGACTGGAGAAGAAGCGGGGAACTCTGAGCAAGTATAAAGTTTTTCATTTTTTTTTCTTACTTGCGATTTTTGCAGCGGAATCACCGCCGCAAATATCACAACACACACCACTTTGTTGCAGGTTTAAGCACCCCTTTGAATTCAATGGGAAAACCCGCAACAGAAGAGCTGCGATTCGGCAGCATTAATGGACATTGAAGAAACCGCACCACAGGTCAATTTTTGTGCGCTTTTTTCTGCAGCATTTTTCCGCAGTCTGGGGTCGAGGTTTGTTGAAATCTCACCCACACTGCTGCTACTGTAATACGCTGCGGATTTTCCGCAATTAATTTGTTGCAGAAAATCCACAGTGTTTACGCTGTGTGTGTTCGTACCCTTAAGGCCTTATTTACATGAGTGTATTAAACGTCCGTGTGACGGCCGTTGAAACAGCGGCCGTCCCACGGACCTTTGTAATTCAATGTGGCCGTTCACACAGCCGTTGTTTCAACGGACTGTGTGAAGGGTCCGTGGGAAAAAAGGACATGTCCTATTTTTCCACGCTTCACGCATCCCTCCATAGACTCTCATCTATGGGGGATGCGAGACAACGCGTCCCGCAGCGCCGAGCACGGATGCACCTCGGGCGTGAAAAACTGCAGTTTTTCACGCCCGAGGTGCGCAACGCTCGTGTAAATAAGGCCTAAGGGGTATACTAAGCGGGTGACGACTGTTTAATACAACCGACACCTCATTGCAAAGGGCGGAATCAAAGATCATTTTGATTCCACCCATTTAATCCATTAAATACCAGGGTCAATCGCGACCACAGAATTTAAAAAGTGTTAGAATCATGGGGGCGGCGTTCCAAAAAAAAGTATCAAAAGTTAAAAAAAAAAGTTCACTAATTTTTTCCTTAAAGCAATGTTAAAAAATGTTTTAATAATTAACATAACTGGTATTTCCACGTTTGAAAAAAGTTTGAACTATTACAATATAACATTATTTAACCCACTCGGTGAATGCCGTAAAAAAATTAAAACGCCCAAATTCCTGTTTTTTGGTCACAATAGCTCACCAAAAAATGTTAATAAATAGTGATCAAAAAGTTGCAAGTATCACCCCACAAATGATTTTTTTCATTTCCCCAGTATATTATGTGGTAGAATAAATGGTGCCATGAAAAAGCACAACTTGTCCCACAAAAAGCAAGCCCTCATATGGCTATGTCAATGAAAAACTTAAAACGTTATGGCTCTTAGAAAGTGGCGAGGAAAAACAAATATTGGCTGTGTCTTTAACCCCTTCCCGACACTTGACGTATCCATACACCAAAGTCGAGTAGGGGAAGTATGGAACGGGCTCACGGAGTGAACCCGCTCCTTACGATGCCGGTGTCGGCTGTTTGTTACAGCCGACACTTCAGAATAACGAGCAGCATCGCGCTGGAGCGTGATCCCGCTCGTTTAACTTGTTAAATGCCGCGGTCTATAGCGACTGCAGCATTTAAATCGTTAGAAAGAGGGGGGAGACCCCCTCTAGCAACGCAATCGCGGTGTGACGATGGTTGCTATGGCTGCCTGGGGGCCTAATGAAAATTTTAAAAAACCTTTTCCCATTTTCCCCCTAGAGCATAGTAAAAAAATAAATAAATAAACCTAATTGGTATCGCCGCGTCCGTAAAAGTCTGAACTATTACAATATATCATTATTTAACCCGCACGTTTAACGGCATAAAAAAAAAATTGGAACGCCAGAATCTCAATTTTTTTAGTCACCCCATCTCCTACAAAAAATGAAATAAAAAGTGATCAAAACGTCACATGTACCCCAAAATGGTATTATTAAAAACTACAGCTTATTCCACAAAAAATAAGCCATCATACCACTTAATCGACGGAAAAATAATTTGGCGACACAAAATTTATTTTATTTTTACTAATATATAGTAAAAAACTACATATATTTGATATCGCCGTAATCGTATTAACCCACAGAATAAAGTTAACATGTTGTTTTAATTGCACAGTGAATTCCGTAAAAACGAAGCGCAAAAAAAACATGGAGAAATCACTCTTTTTTTCATTTTCTACCCCCACAAATAACTTTTTTCCAGTTTCCTAGTACATTATATGGCACAATAAATGGTGCTAGGAAAAACTACAACTCGTCCCACAAAAATCAAGCCCTCATAGGACTATATCGACGGAAAAATAAAGAAGTTATGGAAGGTGGGGAGGAAAAAACGAAAATGAAAATCTGAGAAAGGGCTGTGGCGGGAAGGGATTAAGGGGTTAACATAGGTTGTTGGGTATTTGTGAAATATAAACACAGTAATAAAATTATTTAAAAACCTATGTGTCTTAGCATTATCCTGAGAACTGTAATATTATTTCTATTATTATTACTTTTATTATAGATTAGATTTATTTTTCATAAATTGTTTTATTTTTTCCATAACATATTTTAGCATAGCACAGAATCACGACAATTATAATAAAGACAAATGGATGGCAGCACAGCGTTGTATATTTCTAAGTACTTCAAAGGGAGTGCAAAGGATGCAAGATGGTTTTTGATGCAAAAAAAATAGAAAGGAAATCCAGCATTCAAAGCACTTTGCTGGCAACATACAAGATCCACAATCGGTTAGTAAAAAAAAAAAAACTACGCTCACTAGTTTCAGTTTGAAAGCCCTTAGGCCACATTCACTCGAGCGTGACAGATTTTACGCGCGTAAAATCTGTCCGTGTGTGTTGCGTTTTGCATCAGTGTGCTTTGCGAGTGGCATGTGTTTTTTTCAATTAAATGAATGCGTAAAACACAGACAGCACATGGGGATGTGCATCCGTTTGCTGTCCGTGGTTTTCATGCACCTATTGACTTCAATGGGCGTCTAGGTGCGTGAAAATGCACCAATATTGGACATGCAGTGAGCTTCACGCAACGGACACTTGCTGCGTGAAAACTCACGCATGTGTGAATAGCCCCATTGAAATAAATGGGGCCGTGTGCTGTTCGTTGTTTTAACGCACAGCACAAGGACGAGATTCACGCTCGTGTGAATGAGCCCTTAGTCATAGCATAATGGGAAGCACATTACAGATATTTAAAATCCTGTACAACCAATAATGTACAGAATCACATGATAGGCCAAGTTTTGGCAGCGAGTTGTTAAAGGGTTATTCCCAACTTAGACATTTATAACATATCCAAGTGATATGCTATAAATGTATAAAAGATGTGGCTCTGGGACCCGCACCTATAACGAAAAAAGGGGTCACCTGACCCCCGTTTTGCCTAGTGGGGTGGTTGCTGGCTGCTGATTCCAGACGGGACTAAGTGGATAGGAGCGGCTTTCTCCATTCTGTTCTATGGGAGTTAAGGAAACATCCAAGCAAGCGTTGCTCGGCTGTTTCCGTAACTCCCATCAAACATCATGACCCTGATCTCGATATAGGTGCAGGTCCGAAAGCTGGGACCCACATCTATCCTACATTTATGGCATGTTCAGTGGATATGTCATAAATGTCTAAGTTAGGAATAACCCTTTAAGGATAAAGCAGCGGATTTAATTAACTCTTTTAATTTGCTCAAACAGCCTAAACAGAATATAATTTATTATTCAGGATGACAGAATAAACAATTATGCAAATAAAAGAACAAATATTTTAGAAAACATAAATGTTATACTAATAATAAAGTATAGTAAAGTAATTTCTAACATTTAATCCTGAAGACTAGTAAGGGCACATTCACATGTGGCGGTATTGCTGTGGAATTTCTCTGCGGACAGTCCGCAGTGGAATTCTCCAGCAGCCGTTTTTTACATTTGTTTCTATACATTTTTAGGAAACTTAGTTCAGACATTGCAGAAAACTCCGCTGCGGACCATAGGCTGCCGTGCGGAATTTTCCCTCCGCAGCATGTACTGTCTGTTGCGGAGAAGAAGTGGAATTTCACTGCGTATTTCAGCCTTTGCAATGCAGAAACTAAAATCTATGGCAAGCCCGCTGTGTTTTCTGCAACGTCTGAATTACCTGTCAAATATGCAAATGTTGGTGCAGATTCATTGCATAATTGCCCCAAATCTGCACCAGTATTTGCAGCGGAAAAACTCTGCCAAGTCTTAACATCCCCTAAGTATTGAGGACATTTTAAAAAAAACTTGTTTAACTTGTCTGGGCATCAATATAATGTAATTTGACAACCCACAAACTGATATTTGCTACAATCACATTTTTAGGGCTTTTAATTCTAGTTGGTGTTCATGCGCTGGAAATAAAGCATTTTTTTGGCCTATTTAATAGTGTTTGGTGCTTATTTCTCTGTGCAGTTATTGCCAGTAACTTTAGTTACCTTGTATCAGAAATTGCATTAACTATCAATTGGTATTCAAATCAATGCTATAGTTTCCATAAGGGTATGTTCACACGCTAGCTGGCTTTTACGGCTGAAATGACAGCCTGTTTTCAGAAGAAAACAGCTGCGTCGTTTCAGCCGTAAATGCTCCTCCTCGTAATATACGAGGCGTCTGTGACGCTCGTATATCTTGAGCTGCTCTTCATTGAGTTCAATGAAGAACGGCTCAAATTACGTGGCAAAGAAGTGTCCTGCACTTCTTTGCCGAGGCAGTCAATTTACGCGTCGTCGTTTGACAGCTGTCAAACGACGACGCGTAAATGACAGGTCGTCTGCACAGTACGTCGGCAAACCCATTCAAATGAATGGGCAGATGTTTGCCGATGTATTGTAGCCCTATTTTCAGACGTAAAACGAGGCATAAAACAACGTGATTTGACCGTGGCATGTGAAACCAGCCTAACTGCAACCATATGTCCTGCCTAATGATTAAAACGTCATTCAACAAGTCTGCATGTGAAACAATGGAGGTACCTGCTGTCAGAGTGAGGGAGTGACACTGGTTCTTTTGCACAGAGAAATGGGGGCCATGTGCTAAGGAATGAGCTAAAACATGCACCATAAATTTGAGTCAGCTTACAGAATAAGTAATTTGTGTATATGTGATTGGTCTATAGTGGAAAGCTCAGACTTTCAAAAGTTGGCTTTTTGGAAAAATCAGAAAAGGGCCTGGAGTTGGGTTGGAGAAGAGTAGGGTGAGTTCCTCAATCCCGAGTCCATCTCGGTTATTAGGACTAGGCTGCTAGTTAATGATCTGCACCTGCAGCATGTATGTAAAGCGAGGGGCATTCATAAGGTTTGTGGGCTGTGTATGTTTGGGGGAAGATCGCTGCTGACGTGTCTACAAAGAACCTGTGAGTAACAAGTGACACTGCGGTGGCGCTAGTGCCATTTAGAGTGGCCATGGTATAGTAAGGACTGTTTACTTGTTTAGTTCGTGCTCAGTGGAACAGGATTTATTTTCTGCTTTGCAGAAACTGAAAAGGGTTTGTCCACACGTTATGGAATTGCTGCAGAAATTTTTTGCAGCATTTATGTTCGGGCTCGTCCACATGTTGCGGAATTGCTGTGTTTTTTTTTTTCTGTCTGGAATTGCGGATGAAAAAAACCCCTCGGCAGAATACAGTAGCAGCATAGTGGGTGATCTTTAACAAATCTCCTCCACACGCTGAGTTATAATTCCAACCAGAAATTGACATGCTGTCTGTATTCTTTGGACTGCAGAATGTCAATTCCTGCTGCGGGAAGTGGACAGAATTGCTGTGTTTTAAAGCGGAAAATTTGCACCATTTTCTGCAGTCAACACTGCAGGAAATGGTGTGTTTTTTCTGCAGCGGAAAGTTTGCTACTTTCAAAGGAATTGCTGCAGAAATTTTCTGCAGCAATTCCATTGTGTGTGAACAAGCCCTTAAAAGTAGCAGACGTTCTGCTGCAGAAAAACCAAACCATGTCCTGCATTTTTTACTGCAGAAAATGGTGTGGGGTTTTTTTTTTTTTTTGGAGCGTTGGGAGATGGTGATATCTCTAAATAAATGCAGCAATTCAGTCCACTTTCTGCAGGAGAAATGATCAAATAAAAACCGGCAAGCCCCGTATTTGGACTTTATCTGTTGTGTCAAGGTTTTTGTGTTCTAAGCCTGTGGTGCCTAACTCTCTTGTTACTCTCTCTCGCAAAATATATATACCGTATTTTTTGGACTTTTTAGCAAGAATACATTTTCCAGGGACTCTGCTGCACTGGGCAACCTGACTGCTTCCTTACTTAAAGAGGCTTTGTCACCAAATTATAAGTGCCCTATCTCCTAAATAAGGAGATCGGTGCTATAATGTAGGTGACCGTAATGCTTTTTATTTAAAAAAAAAATGATCTGTTTTCACCACTTTATTAGCGATTTTAGATTTATGCTAATGAGTTGCTTAATGCCCAAGTGGGCGTGTTTTACTTTGGACCAAGTGTGCGTTGTACAGAGGAGTGTATGACGCTGACCAATCAGTGACCAATCATCGTCATGCACTTCTCTCCATTCATTTAGACAGCGCATAGGGATCCTTTTAGATCCTTATGTGCTGTCTTATACTAACACATTAACAATACTGAAGTGTTTAGACCGTGAATAGTCATTCCACGGGATGTCTATTCACAATCTGTGCACTTCGTTACTGTTTCTGTGGTAGTTACAGCAGAGTAAGCGTAATCTTGCGAGATTACGCTGTAGATGACAGGTTACAACGAGATTACGCTTCCTCTGCTGTAACTACCACAGACAGAGTAACGAAGTGCAGAGATTGTGACTAGACATCCCGTGGAATGTTTATTCACTGTCTAAACACTTCAGTATCGTTAATGTGTTAGGCCGGATTCAGACGAACGTGAGCGTTTTGCGTGCACAAAAGGCACTTAACAGCTCCATGTGTCATCAGCGTATGATGCGCGGCTGCGAGATTTTCGCGCAGCCGCCATCATTATGACACTACGTTTGAATGTAAACAGAAAAGCACCACATGCTTTTCAGTTTACAGAGTTTGACAGCTGTTCTGCGAATCACGCTATTCGCACGCAAGTGCTTCCGTGTGACCTGCGTGATTTTCACACACCCATTGACTTCAATGGGTGCGTGATGCGTGAGTTTTATTTCAGCTGACTCACGCTGAGCAAAACTCACGGACTGTCTGCATGCCCCCATAGACTTGCATAGGTCTGTACGACACGCGTGAAAAGCACGCGCATCGCACAGACGTATATATCACGCTTGTGTAAACGAGGCTTTCGTATAAGACAGCACATAGTGATCTAAAAGGATCCCTATGCGCTGACTAAATGAATGGAGTGCATGAAGCTGATTGGTCAGAGTCATACACTCCTCTGTACAACGCCCACTTGGTCTAAAGTAAAACACGCCCACTTGGGCATTAAGCAACTCATTAGCATAAATCTAAAATTGCTAATAAAGTGGTGAAAACAGATAGTTTTTTTCAAATAAAAAGCACTGCTGTCACCTACATTATAGCGCCCATCTCCTTATGACGTGGGCGTCTTTTTACATGCCGTCTTTTGCCAGCGATGCGTAAAATTACACCTCGTGGGAACAGAACACCGTAAAACCTATTGAAAGCAATGGCCAGATGTTTGTAGGCGTAATCGAGCAGTTTTTTCAGTCTAAAAACAGTGCGTGTGAACATACCCTAAGGGTATGTTCACACGTAGTCAACCAAAACGTCTGAAAATCCAGAGTTGTTTTAAAGGGAAAACAGACCCTGCTTTTCAGACGTTTTTTTACCAACTGGCATTTTTCGCAGCGTTTTTCGCGCCGTTTTCGCGGCGTTTTTTACGTCCGTTTTTGGAGCTGTTTTCATTGGAGTCTATGAGAAAACAGCTCCAAAAACGTCTGAAAGAAGTGTCCTGCACTTCTTTTGACGAGGCTGTATTTTTACGAGTCGTCGTTTGACAGCTGTCAAACGACGACGCGTAAATAACAGGTCGTCTGCACAGTACGTCGGCAAACCCATTCAAATGAATGGGCAGATGTTTGCCGACGTATTGGAGCCTTATTTTCAGACGTAAAACGAGGCATAATACGCCTCGTATACGTCTGAAATTTGGCCGTGTGAACATACCCTAACTCTGCTCTGGTATCTCCCGGCCACTTCCTGGTTAGGTGGTCGGGAGTTACGGAAACAGCGGAGTGCTTGCTAAGCTGTGCTGTTTCTGTAGCTGCCATTTACTACTATGGGAGTTACAAAAACAGCGTAGCTCAGGGAGTTATGCTGTTTCTGTAACTCATCCATGTACTGAAGTGTATTGTATTGTACCAGCGATCTAACAATTGCTGGTTCAAGTCCCCTAGAGGAACTAATAAAATGTGTAAAAAAAAAAAAGTAAAACCCCAAAATCGTTGTTTTTTTGGTCACCTTAGTGCTAACATTTTTTTTAATAAAAAGTGAAAAAAAAATTGTATGTACGAAAAAATGGTGCCAATAAAAACTACAGATTGTCAAGCCCTCACACCACTCAATCGATATAAAATATAAGTTATGGCTCTCAGAATGTGGTGAAATAGAAGTTTTTTTTAACATTTTTTTTTTGTTGAGCCCCCCTTGAAAACAAGAGTGCCCTTAGATCTGCATATTGTTGCATTTCTACCTGTTTGCACTGTTTGTTTTGTTAGTGAACTTATGTTGCACATGTTACACTTTCTTGTAAGTGTATTGTTGCTATAGAGAGGCTTTCTTTTTATTTTATTTTTCCTATTGAGCTGAATTTTTTTCCTCTCAGGAGTAAATAGGACACAGGTGACTTGAATGTTATTCTAAAATATGTAACTAAACAGTAAACGAAAACCAATACGAGCTTGTTTAAGCACTGCAGAGATCAATGAACTTGAGAACATAATAAACTGGAGCCGAGAAAGAATCAATTCACAATTGTGGCAGGGAATATGTTACTTGCATAAAAATTTGTCTGCTTTTACTAGCACGCGAATGCTTTCTGATTTCTAATTTATTTTTATTTTTTTCAGCATTCACAACATGATACAGTAACTATTTCATATGATTGAGTTTATATCTTAATAAAAAATAATTACAAAGTAAAATCGGGGATTTTTTTTCTTCATGGCAGGGGCAAAGGAAATTTTGAATTTTATATTATAATATTATAAATTTTTCCATAAATAAGTCTGGTTTGGAAACTCTACATAGTCGTGTATGTGACTCTGGGTGGTGGAATAGTCCTGCTGAATGTATACAATAAACACAGCCTGATTTTAAGTTGTTAAAAAGCAAACCTGCTTTATATTCCTTTGGCAGAAGTTAAAGTCGGATGTTTTGTTTTTGCCTTGACCAGCACTTATGTTATCAGTAATATCATGTTCTTTCTTAACGAAAGGGAGATAAATCAGTGTAAGGCCTTATTCAGACGAGCGTGTCCGTTTTGCGTGTGCAAAAAACTGAGCATATTTCATGCATTTCAGTTCCGTGTGGCATCAGTTTTTCACGTCCGGGTTTCTGCACTTCCTGTATTTTTTATTTTTTTTTCGCTCTGTTTCTTTAGCAAATGATGTGTGAAAAAACGGACAGCACATGGATGTCACAGTGTCCTGTCCATGGTTTTCCACGCACCTATAGACTTCAAAAGGTGACTTGGTCTGCAAAAATGGGCCAAAATAGGACATGCAGTGAGTTTCACGTAACGGACACGCGCTGCGTGAAAAAACATGCATGTGTGAATAGCCCCATTGATTTGCATGAGTCAGTGTGCTGTCTATTATTTCAATGGACAGGGATGTAAAATACGGTCGTCTGAATTAAGCCTAACTAGGACCGTTTTACATTTAATAAAATAAAAAGGCTGTTTATATTAATTCCTATTTATAATGGTGCCACATCTGACCCATTAGGCTGGGTTTCCACGGGTCTGATATGCTGCATAAAAATCACGAAGCGTATCCAACCTGGAACCGGCAGCACCTTCCGTCCGAAAAATCATACCACATTGTGGTGCGTTTTTTTCGGAAGGAATTTTCGCTGCATAAAATAAGTGCTCATACTTACCACCTCCCTCCTTTGATGTCCGCTTCGGCCTCCTACGATGACGCTGCAGCCTGTGATTGGCTGCAGTGGTCACATGGGATGAAATGTCATCCTAGGAGGCCAGAATGTAGGAAGGAGGGAGTTCTGGGTAATTATGATTACGCCACAAAAGTCGCAACACTTGGCTTTCTGTTGCGGGTTTTGCATCCGCATTTAATTCAATGGGGGGGAAAACCTGCAACAGAAAATCGACAAACGCAGCACAAATTGACATGCTGCGGAATTAAATTCCACACCGCAGGTCTATATATTAATGTTTTTTCCGCAGTGTGGGCACGAGATCTCCTCCACTTTCCTGCTACTGTAAATGCTGCAAAATTTCCACACACAATTCAGTTTTTGAAATTCCGCAGCGTTTACGCTACGTGGGAACCAAGCCTTAGGCCCCATGCACATGACCATGTTCGGTCCGTGATATATGGTCCGCATGTCCTGGACCAAACCGTGCTGGGGGCCCCTAGCATCACACTTATCTATGACGCTAGGCGTCACGGCCTGTCCACGGACCTACTGTCCCGTACTGAAAACAATATTACATTACGAGACAGTTGTCCCACAGCACGGCAATGACACCTAGCGTCATAGATAAGTATGATGCTAGGAGCCCGGCTCCCTGCACTGTGCTCGGTCTGGGAAATGCGACCGACATGCGGACCGTATATCACGGACCGAACACTGTCGTGTGCATGGGGCCTTAGGCTACATGCACGTGTTGCAGAATTTGGTGCATAAAAAGCGCAGGTAAAATCCGCACCCAAGGGCTTATTTACACGAGCGTGTTAAATGTCCGTGGGACGTCCGATGTAATTCAATGTGGCCGTTCACGCAGCCGTTGTTTCAACGGACCCTATGGAGGGTCCGTGTGAAAATAGGACCTGTCCATTCTTTTCACGCATCCCTCTATAGACTCTCAACTATGGGGGATGCGTGACATCGAGTGCCGCAGCGCTGAGCACGGATGCACCTTGGACGTGGAAAACTGCAGTTTTTCATGTCTGAGATGCGCAGTGCTCGTGTGAATCAGGCCTCATAGTGCGGTTCTTACACTTTGATGCAGAAATAGGTGCGTTTTGGTGAATTATTTTAAACCTAGTCAGATACAATTCGCAAGCGGAAACTCAAGACAAATTGACATGCTGCAGATTTTAAAATACACACCGCAGGTCAGTTTATGTGCAGAGAAAAACCGCAACGTGTAGATGATATTTCTTGGATCTCATTTACTTAGCCTAATACAGTACCAGCAATGTTCACACGCTTAGGGTATGTGCACACGGTAGCAGGCTTTTACGTCTGAAATGACAGACTGTTTTCAAGGAGAAAACAGCTGCCTCGTTTCAGCCGTAATTGCTCCTCCTCGCATTTTGCGAGGCTTCTCTGACAGCCATAAATTTTGAGCTGCTCTTCATTGAGTTCAATGAAGAACGGCTCAAATTACGTCTGGAAAAAGTGTCCTGCACTTCTTTTGACGAGGCTGTAATTTTACGCGTCGTCTTTTGACAGCTGTCAAACGACGACGCGTAAATGACAGGTTGTCTGCACAGTACGTCAGCAAACCTATTCAAATGAATGGGCAGATGTTTGCCGACGTATTGTAGCCCTATTTTCAGACGTAAAACGAGGCATAATACGCCTCGTTTACGTCTGAAAATAGGTCGTGTGAACCCAGCCTTAGGGTATGTTCACACGAGGGCGTCCGTAATGGCTGAAATTACGAGTATGTTTCAGCCTGAAAACATCCCCGTAATTTCAGCCGTAACGGCATGTGCAGGCGCTTGAACGCCGCGTCCATTACGGACGTAATGGGCGCTGCTATTCATTGGAGTCAATGAATAACGGCTCCAATTACGGCCAAAGAAGTGACAGGTCACTTCTTTGACGCGGGCGTCTATTTACGCGCCGTCATTTGACAGTGGCGCGTAAATATACGCCTCGTGTGAACAGACAAACGTCTGCCCATTGCTTTCAATGGGCAGATGTTTGTCAGCGCTATTGAGGCGCTATTTTCGGACGTGATTCGGGGCAAAAACGCCCGAATTACGTCCGTAATTAGTGCGTGTGAACATACCGTTAGGGTATGTTCACACGCTGAGCCAAAAACTTCTGAAAATACGGAGCTGTTTTCAAGGGAAAACAGCACCTGATTTTCAGACGTTTTTAGAGCAACTCACGTTTTTCGCGCCGTTTTCGCGCCGTTTTCGCGGCCGTTTTTGGAGCGGTTTTCAATAGTCTATGAGAAAACGGCTCCAAAAACGTCCCAAGAAGTGTCCTGCACTTCTTTTGACGAGGCTGTAATCTTATGCGTCGTCTTTTGACAGCTGTCAAACGACGACGCGTAAATTACAGGTCGTCTGCACAGTACGTCGGCAAACCCATTCAAATGAATGGGCAGATGTTTGCCGACGTATTGGAGCCGTATTTTCAGGCGTAAATCGAGGCATAATACGCCTCTTTTACGCCTGAAAATAGGTCGTGTGAACCCAGCCTTAGCAAAGAAAGTCTGAACATACGGAGCTCCAATTACCCACAGCCAAGGTCTCGCCTACATTGGAAGCTGCTTTAAATATTTGGAGTTGTTTATACACCAAGTGTCTTGTTTAACCCTTTAGTGACCAGCCTATTGTAGGCCATAAACTATTTACATTTTTCCATCGTCTCATTCGAAGAGCTCTTCTTTTTATTTTGAGCGGGGCAAGGTGTTTTTTTTTTTTATTAGCACCATTTTGGGGTATGTATAATTTATTGATTAACTTTTTATGTCGGGGGGGGGAATAGAAAAAAAATAGCAATTTCACCACACTTTTTGGGCGTCCTAAATCTACGCCATTTACCGTGTGGTATAAATAACACTAACTTTATTCAGCGGGTTGTTACGATTGCAACAATATTTATATAGATTTTGTATGTTTTACTACTTTTACACAGTACACGCTTTTTTTTTTTTTTTTTGTCAAAATTACTTGTTTTTGTCTCCATATTTTATTTTTCTGCCAATGCAGCTGTATGAGGGCTTATTTTTTTCGCGGGACTACTTGTAGTTTTTATTGGTACCATTTTGGAGTACATGCAACTTTTTTATCACCTTTTTATCTTTTTTTTTTTTTTTTTTTTTTAAGGCAGGATTTACAAAACAACAATTCTTGCATTGTTTTTTTTTTTTTTTTTTATGGTGTTCGCCGAGTCGGTGAAATTATGTAATAACTTTATAGTTGGGGTCATTATGGTCATGGTGATTCCAAATAAGTAACTTTTTTTTTTTTTTTTTTTTTTAATAAAGCATTTTGAAAAGGAGTGAAATTATTTTTTTCATTAGTTAACTTAATTAAACTTTGTTTACTTTTTTACTAGTCCCACTAGGGGACTTCACTATGCGATTATTTGATTGCTTTTATAATACACTGCAATACTCCTGTATTGCAGTGTATTACTGCTTGTCAGTGTAATACGGATAGGCATCTGCTAGAACATGCCTCTGGCATGGCCTAGCGGGCCCCGGCTGCCATAGAAACCACCGGTACCCTGCGATCTATGGCAGGATGTCGGTAGAGTGAGAGAAGGAGCCCATTCCCTCTCTCCAAAACAACTCAATGCAGCACTCGCTATTTACATCTGAGGGGTTAAACTGGTGAGATCAATACTGATATCGATCTTGCCCGTTTGAGCTGGTAGACTCCCAGACCTCAGCTACCTCTGGTAGCTGAGAGCAGGGAGATTTAACTGCTCATAGTGCTGATAGCGCCTTAGAAAGGCTACTGCATCAGAATAAAGCACGTTAGTGGCCATAAAAAACACCTATGGGCGGTCACTAACTGGTTAACTTGTGCACTCTCATCCCCATACAACTACTGTATTATGTCTCATGCAACACCTTTTTGATAACTGGTTAACACGTGAAATTACATATATAGGAGGTTCTATTAGCTCTGAAGGTTTACGGACCTTGACCAACTGATGGATAAATTTAATATACCAAGAAGCGATTTACACAAGTTCTTACAACTTCGCAACTTCATATCTATTCAAAACATCCCCTATGATGGCTCAATTCCATACTTGACCACTATCCTATACATGCCATTTATTCAGAAGAAAGTTATATCTTTGTCCTATCACATTATGGTGGAAGCATTAGTCACTGATCCCTTTTCTATTTGCACACAAACTGGTTTTAAAGAGACTCTATCACCACATTATAAGTGCCCTGTCTCCTACATAAGGAGATGGGCGCTGTAATGTAGGTGACAGTAATGCTTTTTATTTAAAAAAAACGTTTTTTTTTCACAACGTCGGGAGCGATTTTGGTTTATGCTAATGAGCTTTCTTAATGCCCAAGTGGGCGTACTTTTACTTTCGACCAAGTGGGTGTTGTACAGAGGAGTGCATGACGCTGACCAATCGGCATCATGCACTCCTCTCCATTCATTTACACTGCACTAGCGATATAGTTATATCACTATGTGCAGCTACATACACAAGCCCTAACATTACTACAGTGTCCTGATAATACACATGAAATCCAGCCTGGACGTCATGTGTACTCAGAATCCTGACACTTCTGACTCTTTTCTGTGAGATTTACAGCAACGGATACGAAATCTCGTTTACCTCGTAATCTCGCGAGATTTCGTATCTGTTGCTGGAATCTCACAAAAAAGAGTCAGAAGTGTCAGGATTCTGAGTACACATGACATCCAGGCTGGATGGCCATGTGTATTCATTATCAGGACACTGTAGTAATGTTAGGGTTTGTGTATGAGGCTGCACATAGCGATATATCTATATCTCTAGTGCAGTGTAAATGAATGGAGAGGAGTGCATGATGCCGATTGGTCAGCGTCATGCACTCCTCTGTACAACGCCCACTACTAAACTATTTCCTTTTTATTGAACTACCGATTGTTAGACCGCTGGTACAATATACTGCAATACTAACGTATTGCAGTATATCGTCATTTTTACAGGCTTCTGTTAAGCCCTGCCCCAGGCAGGGCTTAACAGACGCAGAGTGAAGGCAGTCCTAGGGGACTTCAATAGGTATTCTCCCCATGTGTCTTGAAGGCACTTGGGGAGAATACCTCCATAATAGAGAACATGCCTAGAAGAATTGCTTTTGGGTGGACAAAACCAGTAATAGTTTGCTATGGCGACTCCATACAGCACTATGAGTGCCTACAGCTTTATAAAGTGCAAAGCCAAAGAACACGTGTGCCACTTTGATGCTCCCTGCACATATGGTCATTATTTCCTTGATATTTAGTTTGACTATTAAGTCAGTGAATTTCCTAAAGCATCTATGGCTTGAGTGTTTCAGCATTATTGTTTTGACTGTAGTGCTGAGTTTAATATGGACTTTAAAGGGTATCTATACAGTGGCGTAACTACCGCTGTAGCGGCTGCTACGGGGCCTGTGGCATGATGGGGCCTGTGCCACCTGCCAACACCCCCCCCCCCCATATGCCCAGTGGCGCCGCTAACAGCCGTTATGGCTGCTGCAGAGACACTATTACGAGGCCCACGCCGCCGAGCCTTTAACATTTTTGGGCCGGGCAGCAGGGGCCCTCATACTCGGTGGCGTCGCAAGCACCTGAGGGGGCCCGGTGCTAGCGACAGCCACCCCCTCTTGCAGTAATTGTACCTGCGTCTATAGCATGCAGGTACAAATACATGCATTAGCGCTGAATGGCTGGGCACGTTCCGTGTCTGACCATTCAGCGCCTTACAATGACACTGATTGGCGGGACAAAATGACTTGCCCCGCCAATTAGCGCCTTTCAACGACTAGCGACGCGATGACGTCAACACGCTTCTTCCGTGGTTGAAAGGCGCTGATTGACGAGGCAAGTCATTCTGTCATGCCAATCGGCGCCTTTCAACGATGCGCCGCTTGAGTAGTTCAGCTCAAGCAGACCTGCTCAGAAAAGAACAGCTCTGCATTGCCACTGGGCGGCGTGGGAATGGGATCAGGGTGAGCATGTAAAGTTACAGTTTTAGTAGGAAAAAAGAGTGGCATTATCTATAGTGGGGGCTCGATCTACACGGGGGGGTCTATATGTGGAGCACCATATACAGGGGTAGCTATATGTAGGGCACTATATACAGGGGTGGGCTATATGTGAGCCCCTATCTATAGGGGAAGCTATATGTAGGGCAGCATGGTGGTTAGCATTATTGCTTTGCAGCTCTGGAGTCCATATATGGGGCCCTATTTACAGTGACTTCTATGTAGGGCACGATCTACAGAGGCTCTATGGGGGCACTATCTACAGGGGGCACATGTATGGTACTATTATAATCGGACACAGTGTATGGTGTTTTATAATAAGAAGTGTTGAATTTTATCTTCGTTTATAGGTGCAGAAATGTATTAAGTGAGAACTTTAAGATATCTGAGTGGAAAACTGTAGAAATGGGTTGTGGCTGGGAGAAATCCATCATAGAAATCTGGACCGGAGGGAGAAGGAAAGAGAAAAATAATTAGAATCTGAGATGTCACTCAATGTAAATATTTATTCTGCCTCTAATCAGTACTGTAGTCACTGTATGATCTGCAGTGAGACGATGGGTCGTATGATTTTTTTTTTTTTTTTTGTGTGTGAAACCGCATATCCTTACCATTATTTGAGCCATGCTGGGAGCTGTAAGTTTACGCCGTACAAACCTATATGGCAGGGGTTGCACTAAATTGAGCTGTATTTGTTCTGGTGTTGCATGTATATACTGAGCTTGGTTCTGGGGCTGTATTTATGTATTGAGCGTAGCTCTCGTGCTGTATATATGTATGAGTTTTGTTCTAGTGCTGTATTTATGTACAGAGCTTTGTTCTGGTACTGTATATATGTAGGAGTGTGGTTCTGGAGCTATAATTATATAGGATATATTTATAATAACAAAATTGCAGGACAGATGGAATTGTTTTCAATTCATTGTATAGTTTATGGGAACCTGTCTGCTAGTTTTAACCCCTTGAAGCGCCACCATGCAGTAATACATGACCTGACAATATTTCCAAATGTGTGTTGTTTTTTTTTGTTTTTTTTTTCCAGATGCAGCAAAATCTATAAAATCAACTTTTAAAACGGCGCACACTATATGCTAATTACTCATTAAAGGGTCATAGGACGGTGCCGCTATCCTGAAGAGTCATAGTCCTGCCTCAAACTATCTTTCCATGTTTGATTGACATCCCCCTGGCTGATACGGCTTTACAAATATGTGGCACTATATACAGGGGGAGCTGTATGACGCTGTATACAGGGGGGCTTTATGGCACAATCTACAGGGGGCACTATAAGGGGGGCTGTGTGTCACCTGGGGGGGCCCAGTCAAAAGTTTGCTATGGGGCCCAGTCTTTCCTAGTTACGCCCCTGGATCTATACTATGGCATAATTATACCTCCAAATAAATGAGCATATAGAGTACTCATACACTCCATTATAAACCTTGTTCTGATTTCTTTTACTTAGATCTGATGTAAAGGACTATTACTATGAGTGTGTGTGTGTGTGTGTACATCAATTCAGTCGCCAGCATGGACAGGTGGCATATAAACAAACACTGGCACTACTGCAGCTCAAGTCAATGAGATTCGCTCTAGGACTAAAAATGAACATGGTTTACATTTGAGAATTTAAGCACTGTGGGGAATTTATTAAATACGTAGAAAAGTCTAAATTCTTCCAAATAGTCTTTTAGCTTATATTTTATTTTTTACACCGCCTTCGGAGTTTTTCAAAAAGGGGATGGGGCCACCCACGGCCTGACAAATTTACTATAATTCACGCCAGAAACTGGTATCGATTATAGCTCAAATCTACGCCAACTCGTAATTGGAGTAGATTTTACTTTCTGGTGCATGGATGGCCAGAGATGCACCTAATTTATTTAGACCAGCGCCTCTTGATAAATTAGGTGCTTTAAGGTAAATTATCTTATTCCAGCGCAATTTAGATTACGAATTCTCAGTCTTAATAAATTTCCCCCTGTGTATTCTCTAAATAAGCACTGTAAAATGTAAATACATGTAGCTGAAATTGACACCTTCATCCCAAAACAATTAAAGCAAATTTTCATAAATATAGTGGATAAAATTATTTTGACATCGGTTTTATTAATTTACGCTGTGCTGAGAATGTTCTCTTGGGCTTGCACCAGCAAGAGGCATCTATCGTCCCATCAGGATGATTCACAGAAAGGGAGAACTTCTGTGCCGCGTTGTGGCCTGAGTTCTATTTTGGCCATGTGTGAGATTATTTGGGCACACTGGTGGCATTATTTAGGCACTGCATGGCATCTATGTGAGCACTGCATTGTGGTATTTTTTACTGCACTATATATAATATATAATATATATAAATATAATTTTTTTATTTTTTTTTACACTGCATGGTGGTACTATTCGGTCATTGTCTAAACATTGCCGGGTATGCTATTGTGGGGATTAAGGCAATCTTGAATGTACTGTAGCTGCAGAGCACGTTTTTTTCTAACATTTATTTGTATATTGCATTTTCTAAACTATTTTCCTTTTCCTGATCTGGCTCTTCTATTGTCCATTTGTAGTTACGTCTAATGTATCATTCCTCTACAATGTGAGTCAAATTTTTCTGTAACACCTATATTTAGATGAAAACATTACTGTATCGCCCAACATTCTAATACAAATGCACGACCTCCACAGTAAAAATAAATATATATCAATTGAACCCCTATTCTTTTAATGTAACCATATATACAGAGCTAAAAAAAAAAAGCATAACATTCTATAGAAGGGTGTTCCTGATTCTGTGTAAGCAGGGAGTTGGCTTAGATTCTTACAAAAAGTAGGAAATGTTTTGAAGAACAGATGAATGTATATAAAAGGGATAGGCAGTGTAATAAAAATTCTCAATCGTTTCACTATTGTCAGAGAAAAATACTTGTGGAACAAGAAAACAAAATTTCACACTATAAAAATAAGTTTCAAATAGAAGGTTATTTGCAATTTTTTACATTGGCCCAAATATCTGTGCAGATTTGCTCCCGATAAGTAAAAAATATTGCAACGATCACCCATTTAGGGCCAAAATCTTGGAGTGTATTTTATTTGATTACAAGAAAACACATGTAAATACAAGGTAACATATTATAAAAATTAATGATTGGTATATGAACTGTAACCACATTTTGTACAGGCAACAATATGTAAGGTGCAGAAACAATATGAGTAAATGACGGCAACTTAACAAGTGTCGTACAGGGTGGCGTCAGAGGTCATGTGACTCAAAAATACAAGTATCTCGCTGAAAGGAGCACAAAGATATATTTTGTTTAAATAAACACCAACTATCTTTCTACGAATATTCTACGCATCTAGAAGCATGTGATTGTTTTGCTTTCACCCTGTTAAGTTTCTTAATGTTTACTAACCTCTTTAGATCTTCTGATCACAAACTCTTCATATTCACAATTCACTTTCTTCACAGGATAAAGAACAATGGTGTCAGCTTTTCTGGGAGAAATTTCCTAAACAGTCTGCTATCTCTGCACGCGTTTCTACCATATGCTATAGAATATTACCTTTACTCAATGGCGACAGGGCTGCCTACCATCAGATCGATTTACTAAACAAACTAAAAACGTGGGTGGGGATGTTAAACAGTAACTACTGTAGTAAACCACAGGGAAAAATTAAAGCTACCAGTTTAGCACACTCTCCCTTAGGAAACTAGTTTGAAAATAACTAAGATACAGGGTTATTGAGCGAGAACCAAACTGGAGAAAATAATTTCATTATATTTACAATCATATGTTGTACTAAGCAGTATTATACTATATTACTGGTATCATTATGTTACTATATTAAGTATTAAACAGGTGAATTCTTCTTTCCACTAGAATATTAATATGGTTTTGCCATGATGTGTGCATGCTTGATGGTGGGAAATTAGAGCATAAATATGACTCTGGAATATGTTGGTGCTATAATAATAATGGTGGCTAACTAAGTCAAATAAAAATATTTGCTTCAGGATAATCTATGTTAAAACATAATTAAATTTAATGTATGCAATTACCTTCACTGGGTGAAGCTCAGGGGCATAGTCTGTACGCAGCAAGCTCCCTCTAGTGGTTTCTGCGGGCACATGGAATAATTTCTTTAAACTCTATGGCTTTACTGGAGATTTAGAGCTGTGCAAAAAAATAAAAAATAGAGCTCCACCACATAAAAAAAAATAAAAAAGTGTTAGGTCCAGAATTATTTGGACAGTGACACAGGTTTTGGCATTTTAGCTGTTTAAGCCCATATTGATTATATAACTGTATATTCAATATGTTTTAGTAAAGTGTGGACTCTCCGCTTTAATTTGAGGGTATTCACATCCTAATATGAGGAAGGGTTTAGGAATTACAGCTCTTAATATGCAGCTGCCCCTTTTTTTTTTTTTTTCAAGGGACCATAGGTAACTTGACAATTATCTCAAGATGTTTAATGGGCTATTCCCTCGTTAAGCCATCATCAATTAATCAGGTGAAAGGTCTGGAGTCTTTCAGGTGTGGCATTTGCATTTGGAAGCTGTTGCTGTGAACCCACAACATGAGGTCGAAGCGCTCAACGCAAGTGAAATAGACCATCGTTAGGCTGAAAAAATTAAGAAATCCATCAGAGAAATAGCACAAATGTTAGGAGTGGTCAAATCAACAGTTTGGTGTATTCTTGAAAAAACATATTTATATATTAGTATAAAAATAGATTAGTCCACCTGAACTGCTGAAGAATCTCTTTTTTTGCAGAAGAAGCAGGAGCTTCCTCTAAGGGTATGTTCACTCGGGCTATTTTGGGCCGTTTTTTGGGCCGTAAATGACCAAAAAATCAGGACGCCTCCAAACATCTGCCGATTGATTTCAATGGGAAAAACGGCGTTCTGTTCCGATGGGGCGTCTTATTACGTGGCCGTTTTGAAAATGGCCCTAATATATTAATAGAATAATAGTAACCTAGTATTTTTATATGGTCATGGAACGCCTCAGTGATTTTAATCATCACCGCAGTAGATGAGATATGAATATTTCTCTCTCTATATGTCTGTGTGTGTGTGTGTACCATGACTGAGGGAGGGTAAAATAGCTGACTAAGGGCATGGTAAGCTGTACCAAGAGGTGGCAAATTGAATTCAATGTCAATAAATTAAAGGTACCGGTTTTAAAAGACTGTTATGGCATTGTGTAGGAACTCCTTGTGCTACCAAAACCAGAGACTCAAACGGGGGGCTTCCATTTTTCCCAGAAACACCCCCCCCCCCCCCCCCCCCGTGACCAGAGCCAGAATACACTAGCTACATACTATACAACTCAATTCTATCCGCGTCATTGGGACACAGAATTAACAGGCCCACTGTCATGAGGTAATACCGTTGCCATGAAGGAGTATACTTGGTCTGCAACAATGTTTAGTTAGGTGGCATGTGTCAGTTAGGTTCCACTCACATCTGCGTTCAGAGTTTGTGTTCCGGTTCTTTTCACTGTTTTGCTCCTATGACTGAGCAGAAGGGCCAGATCTGTTGCATGATGCACCCGACGGAACCAATTGACTCTACTGGGTTCATTCGTACAGTTTCGTCATAGTGTTTGCCGTTATTTTGCGCCGGATCTGCAACGGAGGCCCCTAACGGAGCTTCAGATGCAGACAATGCCTAACATCCACGTGAATGCCAGGACCCAGAAAAACATTGCCCAAAGGATTACAATGTCTCTGGGGGCTTGTCTATTCCCATAGTGCGTTCTGGGGCCATCTCTTCCCCAGGTAAAAGACACACACACCTGGGCATCATCATGATGTAAAAGAAAATTAGATTCTTCAGACCAGGACACGTTCACCTATTGCTCCATGGTCCAGTTCTGATCCTCACGTACCCATTGTAAGTGATTTTGGTGATGGACAGGGGTCAGCATAGGCCCTCTGACCGATCTGCAGGTAAGCATCCCCATACAAAGCAAGCTGCGATGTACTTTTGTGTTCTGACACATTTCCGTCATAGCCAGCATAATCTTTTTCAGCAGTTTGTGCTACAGTAGCTCTTCTGTGTGATTGGAGCAAATGGGCTTGCCTTTACTCCCCATACCCAGCGATGGCAAACATGTCCCGGTTACTGGTTCCACCGCGTGCCCTTCCTTGGATCACTTTTGGTAGTTACCAACTACTGCATACTGGGAACATCGAACGAGACCTGCTATTTTAGAGATGCTCTTACCCAGTCGTCTAGCCATTACAGTTTGGCTCTTGTCAGAATTACTCAGATCCTTACACTTGCCTATTTTTCCTGCTTCCAACCCATTAACGTCAAGAACTGAATGTTCACTTACTGTCAAATATCTCCCCCCTTGACAGACACCATTGTAACATTGTAATCATCATTATTCATCATTTAATCTGTTAGTGGTTTGCATATTATGGCTGAATGGTGCATATGCCATAAATATCTGGTAGGGCAGCCTATGATTCATTGGTAAAATAGGGAGGGGTAGCCATTAAGTTGCCTCTGTGGTAAAACTGGGAAAGATAGAGGTAGCTGTACATCAGAGGCGCTCTATTGGTCTATAGAAGTTATGTTCACAGCCAAGTGCGACCAGCTCTCCCTTCTAAATATCCCTGGTTCTTACAGCTGTTGCCATCTGGCTCCCACAGCTAATTGTTGGGTTACTGAATTCCCATTCTCCTGATAAGTGGGGTCTAAGAACTAGGAACCACACCGATCAAGCATAAATGGCATATTCTATGGATGTGCTATAAATTTCTCTTGTTGGAAAACCCCTTTAACCCCTTAAGTACACAGCCTGTTTTGGCCTTTAGGACACAGACAATTTTTTTTTTCAAATCTGATGTGTCGACTTATGTGGTAATAACTCTGGAATGCTTTTACCTATCCAAGCGATTCTGAGAATGTTTTCTCGTGACATACTGTACTTTGTGTTACTGAATTTATCGACAATTTTTTTAATATTTGTGAATAATACCAAAATTTAGAGAAAATTTAGCATTTGTCTAAATTTTAAATGTATCTGCTTGTAAATCATATAGTAATACTACACAAAATAGTTACCAGTTAACATTTTCCATATGTCTACTTAATGTTTGCATTGTTTTTTGAACGTCCTTTTTATTTTTCTGGGACGCTACAAGACTTACGTTTAGCAGCCATTTCTCACAATTTCAAGAGAATTTCAAAAGGCTATTTTTCAGGGACCAGTTCAGATGTGAAGTGGCTTTGAGGGCCTCATATATTAGAAAGTCCCCATAAATCACCCCATTTTAAAAACTGCAACCCTCCATGTATTCAAAACAGCACTCAACGTTTCTTAACCCTTTAGGCATTTCACAGGAATTAAAGCAAGGTAGAGGTGAAATGTATAAATTATTTAAATGTTTTTTTCAGAAATTAATTTGTAATTTTTAAATTTTTTTTTTTTTTTTTTTTAAGAATATATTTTAGGCACCATGTCAGGTTTGAAGAGGTCTTGTGGTGCCAAAACAGTGGAAACACCCCGAAAGTGACCCTATTTTGGAAACTACACCCCTCAAGGAATTTTTGTAGGTGTATAGTTAGAATTTTGACCCCACAGTTTTCTTTGAAGTTATTGGAAATAGTCTATGAAAATCAACTTTTTTTTTTTTCTGAATTTTTTTTTTTTAATTTTTGCAAGAAATAAAGGAAAAAAAGCACCCCAACATTTGTAAAGCAATTTCTCCTGATTACGGCAATACCCCATATGTGGTATTAAATTGCTGTTTGGACCCACGACAGGGCTCAGAAAAGAAGTAGTGCTGTTTGGAGCACAGATTTGGCTGGATTGGTTTTCGGGTGCCATGTAGTGTTTGCAGAGCTACTGAGGTACAAGTACAATGAAACCCCCCCCCCCCCAGGAAGTGACCCAATTTTTTGTAAACCACACGCCTTAAGGAATTTATTTAGGGGTGTAGTGAGCATTTGGACTCGAAAGGTGCTTCATAGAAGTTATAAACAATGGGCCGTGAAAATGCAGAACTGAATTTTCTCCAATAAAGCGTTGCTTTTATCCTCATTTTTATTTTATACGAGGGTAATAAAAAAAAAAAAAAAACACCCCAAAGTTGTTGTGCAATTTCTCTGTATAAGGCCAATACCCCATGTGTGGTCATTATCTGCTGCTTGGGCACACTGTAGGGCTCAGAAGGGAAGGCACTAATGTGTTTCGAGCACCATGTTTCATTTGCAGTACTCCTAAAGTGCCAGTACAGTTGGAAGTTCCAAAAGTGACCCTAGTTTAGAAACTACACCCCTCAAGGAATTATTGCAGGTGTTTAGTGAGCATTTTAAACCTTTTTTTTTTTTTAAATTCTTTTTCAGAATTAGGCTGGGTTCACACGACGTAAACTAGGCGTATTATGCCTCGATTTATGCCTGAAAATACGGCTCCAACATGTTGGCAAACATCTGCCCATTCATTTGAATGGGTTTGCCGACGACCTGTAATTTACGTGTCGTCGTTTGACAGCTGTTAAAAGACGACACATAAAATATCAAAGAAGTGCAGGACACTTCTTTGGATGTAATTTGAGCCAAATCAAAAGGGTCTCGACAAGTCTTCATAGAGCAGACACTGCGCCGGGGGGAAAGCAGGGCTGTTTGCGCCGAAAATTTGATGCTTGTCAAATATAAAGACAAGCGTGATGTCTTTGTTTTGACCAAACTCCATGCTGATCGATCCACCCCAGTTCCTGTCAGAGGAGCCACAGAGCAGACCACCCAGCCTTGTGTGCATCCAGAAATATAACCAATTCATGGGAGGGGTGGATCTTTCAGACAAGGTACTGCAGCCCTACAGTGCCCTAAGAAAATCTAGGGCGTGGTATAAAAAAAAAATTGGCAGTATACCTCACCCAACTGCCACTCTAACGCCTTTGTTCTCTACAGAACATCCAGCAATACGGAGACTTTCCTGGGATTCCAGGAAAAAATAAAATAAAAAATTATTTTAAAAAAAAATATGATCGTTGGAGACCAGGAAGAAAAAACAAAACAAAAAAAAAACAGAAAAGGTGTCGCGTTTGCTCAAGTAGAGGGATTAGGAAAGACACCACTCACTACTGTATGACCTGTCCCTCTAAACCAGGCCTCTGCATCGGAGAATGCTTTCGTTTTTATCACACCTCGGGGGATATTCGTTAAATCTAATTTTTACTACGCCAATGACATCACATCCATTCCATTCATTTTCTTAAATACATTTCATTTATTTTCCAAATTAATTTGATATCTCAATACTACTACCCCAGATCCCCCCCCCCAAAAAAAAACTAAAAAAATTCCCATTATACCCCTAGATGAATACGGTGCTTTGAAGGGTGCATGTAATGACAGGGGGATTGGGAAACAGACAGTGAGCCCTAATCTACCCACCACTCAGTCCCTGCCTACTTGCAACGACCCTCCCTAGGCGACGGGGTACAACTGGGCGACAGTCCCTACGCTCAGTAGGTGCACGACAGACAAGGGGACACAAGCAAAGGGAAATGGGGCAGTTGCCCACGGCAACACCGTGAGCAACAAGAGAGGTGAACGAGCCGAGTCAAACCAGGAATGTACGAGGTACCAAACGCAGAGCAGGAGAATAGTCAGTAAGCCGGGGTCAGAATGAAGCAAGGTCAAATAGCTAGGAGCTGCAGCCAGGCCAGGAAACCACACGAGAAGAATCACAAGCAAAGGAGGAACAGGAAAGGCAGGTATAAATAGACAGAGGGCGGGAGCTAGCTCCGTCTGGCCAGGCTGCGATAGGCTCTCCCACTCCTAAGCCTGCCATCCTGAGTGGTGGAAGATGGAGTCAGTCTCACAGACATAGAACCAGGTGCAGACTGATTACCCATGGGCGTATACACAGAAGTTGTGGCTGGCAGATCCTTTACAGTGCAATTTTATTAAATGAGGCATTTCTTGAACTTACTTTATGTTCTGGAGCCTCTGTAAACATAAGGTGTTGCTTAAAAATCATCCACATAAAAAGTAGGCCCTAGAAACCTCCTGGAACTATGTAAATATCATATATGGAGTATTATTCAGCACAAGATATACATCTCCAGTGGCACAAGCTAAGCATAGCATATTGGGCCCTGAAATGGCATAATGGGAGAACTGCCATTTTTCACTTTGCACCATCCACTTCACATTAAGGTTATGTGCACACGTAAACTGCATTTACGTCTGAAATTACGGAGCTGTTTTCAGGAGAAAACAGCTCTGTCATTTCAGACGTAATTGCTTGTGCTTGCATTTTGCGACGCGTCTTTGACGGCCGTAATTGTGAGCTGTTCTTCATTGGAATTAATTGTGACACAATTGTGGCTGAATTGTGCCACATTCTAGTGTGCCCCTGGCAGAAAGGCACTTCAGGAGGGGGACGCTGGTGTAAAAATTGTCCATATACAAGTGGTATCCTTGGTCCAGTATGGGGTGGAGCAAATCCCATACTATCCTCCCACTTATTCCCAGGACAGGGGGACAGTCTGGTGGCTCGATCTTTGCGCTTTCGTGTATATGAAGGGAAGGATTCAGTGTATACCCAGACACACTTTTGCAGGCCTTATACAGCTTCATGCCGTACCTAGCCCTTTTGTTGGGAAGGTACAGGCGGAAGTGTAATCTGCCTTTAAAGTGGACTAGGGATTTGTCCACTGCTAGGCATTTTTGGGGCGTAATAGACCTGACCTGAATTTTAAGTTGTTATGGTCAACTACTGGCCTTATTTTATGGAGGCTATCATAATTGGGGTCGTTAAGGGTGGGCACTCATTATTGTTGTAGTGAAGGAATTTTAATAAAATTTCAAAACGGGTCCTGGGCATGGCAAGAAAATAAAGAGGGGAATGATAAAGAATGTCTGTTCCAATAGGAACGTATGGTGGGTTTTTTGGTAATGCCCATACTCAATAGAAGGCCCCAGAACTGTCCTATTTTAAGTGGGGTTTATGGGGGTCAATTTTTGGGGCCTGGCATGAAAACTATTTGGATTGCGGGAAATTGCTCCGCATATGTTTTTGTGCCGCCATCAAATATACAAGGTTATCAGTGAAGAACAGTTGGAAAAAGTGCAGGTTTCAGTGAAATTAACTATCTACATTGATGTCTGGAGTCGCAGTGAATTCCGGCACCTGGGGCACAAAATTATCTGCGGGAATCCATGTGGAGTCAGCTGTACTAGGCTGCGATTGTGCACTACTGACGTTCTGTAGAGAACCTACCCTTGGATACCTATGTGACAGTTCATCAGTAGATGAGTCACTAGCTGAAGGTGACACTAGAAATGTCACCTCATTTCCCCCCCCCCCCCCACTACCAGAATCCGATTCCTCAAAGAGCATGACACATGCCTCTTCGGCAGTATACAGACGCTTTAGTCATTTTTTAATTTCTTTTTTCTTCTGTTAACTTAATTAGTAACAAGTGTCACAGGCGTCAAAAGTAAGGTAAAACTTTTTTTTTATTTTTTATATAGAATAACTAACTAACTAATTCTCTAAAACCAATGTGTTTTATTTCATCTATCTACAAAAACTCCCGGGTAACAGGTGTCAAACGCAGGTGGATGGAGTTTGGTATGTTCCAATTAGGCGTAGAATACAGGAGGGTAGCGATGAGATAATGAAGGGGTGAATTTATTTTACACCCCACTTTTCACACCTCACTGGGCAGTGATTTACAGGATCACAGGTGATACTGGTGGTACAGAGTGTTGATGAGGCTGGTTGGTGCCAATCAGGCACAGGAGGGTAGTGAGTCAATGACTGGGTTAATTTTTTTTACTTTATACGCTGGGCAGTAACTGACGTCTTGGTGCACAGGAGTCTGAATGAGGCACAGAGGGCTGGATGCGGCAAACGAGGCTGGATGCGGCACACAAGGCTACCAGTCTTGTGATAGGGCACCAAGGTTACTGTGTCGCAGATGGCTGGTGATGGATACCAGTATAGAGCACAGGACAGGTATAGGGTACAGTAGATCGGCTGCTGGGTGATCCAGGGGTTAATTTTATCTTGTTAATTTGTACTGTATTATAAATTATACGGTTACTATCAATAGCTCCTTCTCTGATCGCTTCCGTGACAGAAGTGAAGCGGTCAGAGACGGAGACTGCACTAAACTCCCCACTCCAACGGTCATAAGAAACTGTGATTGGTCAATCTGCTGTGATTTGGTCCTTCGCCGACAGACGTATTTTCTAAAGTTTAATTCAGTTCAAGTATCATACTAAGCTGTGATTGGTCCATCTGGACTGCTGTGATTTGTCCTCGGCCGGCATCCACAGTTGCTAGGCTGTCTTGGACAGCCGTCTGTTTTAAAATCCCGCCGCACATCCCGATGCGGCAGCAGTTTAAAGCGATCATGTAACTGTACGTGGGAATAGACCGCATCACGTACAGTTACGTGAAATTGCGGGAAGGGGTTAATATAACTGGATAATAAAACTGGATTGCTTTTATGTTTCAATAATTTTTATTCAAGGCTTTCAAGAAAGGGTAAACTGTACATCAAACAATACAAGTAGCAGCCGGGGCATTCCCCATAAATCAAATCGTGACAAACAAATATATTCCAAATATTGCCACATATCCAAGAAGGAAGTAATAAAGGGAAGGGAGAGAGAGTGGGGGGGGGGGAGGGAGGCATGAGAATGAGGGTCAAGTGTCTTCTAGGCAAAATGGACCGAAGAGCTCGCCCCAAGGTATCTGAGCCATGACTGCCAAACTTGAAGGAAGAGCTCCTCCTTATCTGAGACCATACAGTGTAAACGGTCATTGACCATAATTCAATTCAGTTTAGTCTTACCTGGATTGCTTTTTATAGTGGAACATTTTGCAAAGTAATTTTACTAGAAGCACTCAGTAAAATGGAATCCCTGAAATAAAAATAAAACCCTGAGAGCCATTAAAATATTGATTGATATTCTTGCACATGTAATTCTATTTCTTAAATTCAGTTGCGTAACTACCGCTGTAGCAGCCATACCGGCTGATGCAAGGCCCACGGCATGGCCCGGTAGCAGCGTCAAATTTAATAGTATCTGCATCCCTAGGATGCAGATACTATTGTACACTATACCACCCAACCCTCCGGGATTCAGCGGGCGGTGTCTCGCTGTCTTGGGCGGCCGGGGTTATGTTCCGCTGTCCACTGTATCTGCGTCTACAGGACGTGGATACAGTTGAACCCAATTCTAAAGCAGGGAACAATCAGCTCCCTGCTTCAGAATTGGTTCAGAGCACAGGAGGACTTCATGGGCACAGCGCTCTGCTCAGGGAAGCCCTAGATGTCACTGTCCATATATGGACAGGGATGTCAGTGGCTACTTGAGCGTAATCCCCGTTTCCAATGATCTGGCCAGGGATTCGGCTCCTAGAGGAAACCCCCTGAGGTCACTGTTCATATATGGACATTGACGTTAGGGGCTCCTCCTGGAGCAGAATCCCGGCCAGAGTTTGCAATGGGGATTCCGATCAAGGAGTAGCCACTGACATCCCAGTCCATATATGGAGAGTAACATCAGGGCTTCCCTCTAAGAGCATAATTCCTGGTATTTGCTCTGGCAGGGGATTCTGCTCCTAGTGGGAGTCCCAATGGTGCTATCCGCACAGATATTATGGCACTATAAGGGGGGACACTATCTACAGGGGACACTGTGGTTCTATCTACATGCATGATCTACAAGGGCACTGGCACTAGGGGCAGCTAAGGTGTCATAGTGTATAACGGCAGAAGGGGGGTATTATACTGCATTGGGGCATCTGTGTTGCCGTTATTCTTCATGGGTGCATCTATGGGGCTGTATACTGTATTGTGGCAGCTATGGGGCATTATACTGTACGGGGGCATTCTACTATGTGGAGGCAGCTATTTGGTATTATACTGTGTGGGCTGAACCAGGTGTGTATGGGCGGGATTGGGTGGGATTAGATGCAAGGCTTAAGAGCAAAGTTGCACGTGCGACGCATCGGTTGACCATTTCTGTGATACTTGAAAGTTGGGGAAAAATGCACTATGGCAGAGCATGGAGATATCCTGTAGCCGGTTGCTAGGCTACAGGCCACGTTTGGACTGGATCCCTGCGCAGGCCGAGGTGATGACGTCACTGGATGCTTTGGAGAAGCTCCGTTCGGGAACTGGGCCTAGGTGAATCTAATTTTATTTTATTTTTTTTATTTATTTTTTTATTTTTTTGGGGCCTGTATGTTGCTAACTGTAATGGGGGGGGGCAGTCAACAGCTTGCTATGGGGTCCAGTCTTTCCTTGTTACGCACCTGCTTAAATTAGTTATTTAATTTATAGACTAAAGATCTATCCTTGCAGCATAAATAGATAGGAAAGTGGTGTTGTGGGGTTTTTTTTTTTCTACAAGCTTCATTTGTGCTATTTTAAGTGAGTGAAGAATGTGAAAGGAGTGGTAGGTACTTTCACAATGGCTGTATGCATTTCCCATGACTACATTTTCAAGGCCAGTGTATTTTTCTGGGCTGGAGGAGATGTGTCTGACGAACAGCTCCCCTCCGCCTTCCTCTGTCCTCTTTATGACAGACCTATCTCTCTCCATTGGTGTACAGGCAAGGATACTGAATGTTCTACTTAATGCTAAAACTATAGTATATATTGTGCTGTTATCTGACTAATGGATGATACCATCTAATATGCACTGTACATAGATCTACCTACTACTTACGAGAGACCGAGTCTCTGTCCACTGTAGCGTGTCGTTCGACCTTCGTAGCCGACATTCATCTCTCACGTCAATACTCCACAGTTTCCCCGTTGGTTATTCCCAATGGTGTGATTTGTCCACTCATGATACACTTTCACCACAGCAGCACGCGAACAGTCGACAAACTGAGCTGTTTGAGAAATACTGCCACCCATGGGCCGAAAGCCAATAATCCTCCCTTTTGCAACTAATAAATCGCCACTTTTACTCATGGCAACAACGATTTGTGTCTTCAGACAGCCTATCACACACCTTATATACTCACCAAGACAGCCCATGACACATCACTTCCTTCACGGGCTACGCGCTGCCGACGTCGAAAGTAGGAGGTGGTCATAATAATGTGACTCAATTGTGTATGTCTATATCCAACTGTAGATCATCCAGTTTGTCTTCCTGTCTCCTAACTGACTGTGGATCACTTTCAGTTCAAGTGACACCAAGCAAAAGCAGACAACAGATCTCTTACCCTGCCTAGCTGCTCTACGCTCTTTGAGGATGTCACCGTTCCGTGCTGACTGGGTACCACCATTAACCCTATCGTTTGCACAAGTGCTGGGTGATGTCGTCATTTAGTCTGTGTGGTGACAGAACAAGCGCTCAACTCCAATCATGCTGCACAATCTTTGAACATCGAAAAGCCGGTAATCCTAACCTCCTAGTGTTAAATAAAAATAAAAATGTATAATAACTTTTGAATGCATGTAAGTAAACCTTCAACACAAATACCGGTAAGGCTCTAGTTTGGACGATACTGTAGGATATCGAAAAACCTGTGAGTGATCCTTGAAACACGTCTATTCGTTGGGAAGGTAAAGCGCATTTGTATGACATACCAGGGTCTTCATCAGGCGTATATAAACAGCTTTGATACATTTATCACGTATCTTGTCTATTTAACAATAAAACTGTCCTTTTGTGCTAGCCTATAGCAAACCATCAGAGCTCAATTTTTTTATTTTTGTTCTGGAAAAATAAAAGCTGAACTCTGGTTGCTATGAACAGCAAAGACTGTTTTAACCCTTTCAGAACAGCCATTTTTTGCTTTTTCATTTTTCACTCCCCACCTTCCAAGAGCCATAACTTTTTATTTTTTCTGTTATTTTTTGCAAGAGGAGTTGTAGTTTCTATTGGCCCTATTTAAAATATTGTACTGGGGAAACTGAAAAAAAAATTCTTATTGGGGTGGAATTGGGGAAAAAACAAACACAGCTCCCCCTTCTAGATAGCGCCTCCCCTTCCCCTTCCATTGAACTTAGTGCAAACAGAGCAGAGAGCGGTAGCCTACTGCTACCACTCTCCGCTCTGCCTGACACGACTCACCATCAGTAGGAGGAGGTGGTCATCCGGCGGAGGATCACTTTTGACTGGGGTCGGTGACGGCACAGGACTGGAGTCTACTGGAGTAGATTAGTGTGAGCCCTCGCCATAATTCACCCCCCGCACCAGGACGTGCTATTGCGTTGTGGCGCATAATACAGTTTTGATAAATGAGGCCCATTGTCTTTAAAATTAAGTGCGAAACTGAATTGCGTAGCCAATAAAGAATTGCTGTAAAATGACATTGTAAAAAAACACCCTATTCAATTGCAGATCAAATGCTATAAAACTCATACTCAACACAATGTTTTAAAATAGTGAGCTGGATCTACAAGCAACCCTCTGCGGTACAAACCGCACTACCGAAGTGCTGATTAAAAATATTGTAGTAGAACATAAAAACAAATAGGCCCTGTTCACATGGAGTATTTTGCAGGCAGAAAAAAAAATTAGCCTCAATTTTGACCTGCCTGCACTTTCTTGCCGCGGTTTTTGCCCACGGCCAAAAAAAAGCAGCGGAAAATGCTTTCTCTCCCTGCCATTGATTTCAATGGGAGGTTAGAGGCGGAACTGCAGCAAGAAAGGACATGCTGCTTTTTTTTTTTTTCGTTCGGGGAGGAAAGAACGCCTCCCATTGAAATCAATAGGAGGCTGTTTTGGCTGTTCTTTGGCGCCGATTCCGACGCAATTTCCGTGTCCAAAATCAGTGCCAAAAAACTCAACGTGAACTGGGCCTTGTGCTTTCCTCAATAAATAAGAGAATCTATAAAACTGATTAAGCTATTGATCTCATTAGCACGTTGTTTCAAAATAACGAGCTAGAAGGAGACCACTATGGAAGCCTTAGGCCCCATGCAGACGAACGTGCTTTTGCGGCCGCAATTCCCCTGCAAATCCAGGGGAGAATTGCGGCCACATTCATTTCTATGGGCCCATGTACATGACTGTGGTTTCCACGGTCCGTGCATGGCCCAGGAGCCTGGACCGCAGAAAGAATGGACATGTCTTATTACGGCCGTGTTCTGTGGTCCAGGCTCATAGAAAATAATGCACGCGGCTATGTGCACGGCCCGCGATTTGCAGGCCGCTCGCGGGTGATCCTCCGCGGCCGGCCGACCCAAAAATCACGGCCGTACACACGGCTACGGTTGTGTGCTTGAGGCCTTAAGGTATGTTCACACGGCTTATTTTCGGACATTTTTTGGGCTAAAAAATCGAAAGCATAACGCCTCCAAACATCTGCCCATTGATTTCCATGGGAAAAAACGGCGTTCTTTTCCGACATTCCATTTTTTTACGTGGCAGTTTTAAAAAAACGGCCGCAAAAAAGAAGTGCATGTCACTACTTGAGCTGTTTTTCATTGACTCTAATCAGGAGCTGATTTTCCTTGAATACAGCTCCGTATTTTCAGATGGTTTTTGGTTAAGCGTATGAACATACCCTTAGAGGGACAGATTGCAGTACCAAAGGAGCAAAGCTGCAATATCAGTGATTGTAACCCAACTATTGGAACAGCTAAAATAGAGACCTCTAGTATATTCAAAACAAAAGTTTTTAAGTTATGTATTTAAAGGGAGAAACTATTTCAGGAGTTAAAACCTTGAATAAAAGATAGTTAACCCCTTCCCGACCACCCCACGTAGATTAACGTGCTGCAGAGCTGGTCCTTGTGCCTGAAACCGGTTTCCCCGCAGCCCGGCATTTCCCAGTACAGGCTGCTACTAGCAGCTTTAGTACTGGGGGAAAACATTGGGTCAGATCACAGCGATGATCCGAACCGATTAACCGCTTAAATGCGGCAGGCAATAGCAACCGCCGTATTTAAGTTGTTATTTCAACATTGGCACCCCACTACGCGATTGCGGAGGCCGATTGTTGCGTGGGGGAATGATTGCTATGGCAACCGGAAGCCTAACAAAGGCCTCCGGTCTGCCATCTATGGAAGGCGATTAGTTAAAAAAGTTACAAAAAAATACAATTTAAAAATCGCCTTTTTTCCCTTTTTATAAAGTCCTTTATTATTAGAAAAAAATGAGAAAAATAAACTATGCATAATTTGTATCATCGCGTTCGTAATGGCCTGAACTATAAAAATATAATGTCATTTATCCTGCACGGTGACCACCATAAAAAAAAATAAAATAAAACTATACCGGAATCGCTATTTTTAGTCCCTTCAGCTCCCAGATAATTGCATAAATAGGGATCAAAAAGTCGCATGTACCCAAAAATTGTACCGATTAAAAACGACCGTTTGTTCCGCAAAAAACAAGCCCTCACACAGCTTTCCTGATAGAAAAATAAAACAGTTGTGGCTCTATTTTATAGTACAAACACCGTAAAACATAAAAAGCCTATATACATATGGTATCGCCGTAATCGCATCAACTCACAGAATAAATTAAATGTCATTTTATAATGCACGGTGAGCGCCGTAAAAAAAAAGAATAAAAAACAATAGAAGTTTTCACCGCCTAATTACACTAAATTCAGCAAAAAACCTATGGGATCAAAATGCTCACTATACCTAGACAAATACTTTTTAGGGCTGTAGTTTCCCAACTGGGGTCACTTCTGGGGGTGTCCACTGTTTTGGTCCCTCAGGGGTTTTGCAAATGTGACATGACACCCAAAAACCAATTGAGTAAACTTGAGCTCCAAAAGCCAAATGGTGCTCCTTCCCTTCTGAGCCCTGCCGTGTGTCCAAACAGCTGTTTATTATCACATATGGGTATTGCCGTTATCGTGAGAAATTGCTTTACAAATCTTGGGGTGCTCTTTCTTCTTCCTTGTAAAAATGTATAATTTCTATGTTTTATTTAAAAAAAATTAGATTTTCATTTTTACAGACGAATTCCACAAAATTCAGCAAAAAACCTGTGGGGTTAAAATGCTCACTATACCCCTTGATAAATTCCTTGGAGGTTTAGTTTGCCAAATGGTGTCTTTTTGGGGGTGTTTCCACTGTTTTGGCACTACAAGACCTCTTCAAACGTGACATGGTGCCTAAAATATATTCTAATAAAAAGAAGGTGCCAAAATCCTCTAGGTGCGCCTTTGCTTCTGATGTCTGTGCTTCGGTCCATTACCACACTCGGGCCACATGTGGGATATGTCTAAAAACGGCAGAATCTCGGCAATAAATATTGAGTTGCGTTTCTCTGATAAAACATTTTGTGTTACAGAAAAAAATTGATTTAAAATGGATCTTCCGACAAAAAAAAATACAAAATTGTAAATTTCCCCTCTACTTTACTTTAATTCCTGTGAAACACCGAAAGGGGTTAAAAATTTCTAAATGCTGTATTGAATACTTTTGAGGGGTGCAGTTTTTGACTTTTGGGGTTTCTAATATATAAGTCCCTCAAAGCCACTACTGAACTGGTACCTATAAAAATACTTTGGAAATTTTCTTGAAAATGTGAGAAATTTCTGCTAAAGTTCTAAGCCTTGTATCGTCCTAGAAAAATAAGAGGACGTTCAAAAAACAATGGCAACATAAAGTAGATATATGGGAAATGGTAAGGCAAAACAAAGTAGTTACTAATTAACATCTTTTTTACAAGCAGATACATTTAAATTTAGAAAAATTCTAATTTTTGCAAATTTGCTCTAAAGTTTGGTGATTTTCACAAACAAATACTGAATTTATTGATCACATTTTTCCACTAACATATAGTACAATATGTCACGAGAAAACAATCTCAGAATAGCTTGGATAGGTAAAATCATTCCCAAGTTATTACCACATAAAGAGACACATGTCCGATTTGAAAAAATTGGCTGCGTCCACAAGGCCAAAACAGGCTCTGTCCTGAAGGGGTTAAAGAGTAACTGCACTTTTATCAAACGTCATAGTGACCTATATCAAAAGTCTCGATTGAATGGGTTTAGGTGCTGAGACCCCCAACTTCGCAGAAATTTCCTTGTCAAGCCGAAAATGGTTCGCATAGAATGTCTATGAAAGCCGTCTTCAGGCTGACGAGATGTGCCGATCACAGCCGAAGATGCAAAGTGCACAGCTGAGCTCTTCTGCACCTTCATTTCAGCGAAGGTGGGGGTCTCAGCACCCTGACCTTCCTAAGTAGAGTCGTGTGTTAATGAACCTTCCCTTACCCATCTTATCCCTCCACCCCCACCTTTAGGAAAGACACGTGACACCGAGGTTGGATGTGAAATGGCCACAGCAGCCGTTTATTAATTTCACAGTTTTATCAAAACAATTTAAATCCGAAACATTCGGATAACTATTTAGGAATCCACCAGAGAATTCCTCCTAATAATTCACTTGACCCAACATGGGTCAGAATCGTACATAACAATTTAACGTTAACATTAACCCGAGCAGAGGAAGTCCTTGAAGCCCCTTCAGATGTTCCTTTTTAAGAACACACCGAATTAGCCATCTGCAAACCACCAATTACCTCCAGCCGTAAACCAGCTCGGAAGCACCGTTCACCTCTGCAGATGGCTCCAACCACTAGAAGTCCACTTCAAGGGGATAACACCCGATGAAGCCCTCAAGTGATATACCGACCACTAGAAGTCCACTTCAAGGGGATAACACCCGATGAAGCCCTCAAGTGATATACCGACCACTAGAAGTCCACTTCAAAGGGATAACACCCGATGAAGCCTTCAAGTGATATACCTTCTACCAGAAGACCACTTCAAAGGGATAACACCCGATGAAGTCTTCAACCATGTACCTTTTTTGGGGGACGCATACCCCCGATGCGACCCCCCCACCATTTTGTACTGACTGGCCTCAAGGACTCCCCCCGCCAGCTGCCATGACAACAGAACCTACTCCGGGAAAAAAGGAAAAACATGTTAAATAAGCACACAAAACAAAGACAACACTCATAAACGGACGTACATAAAGCCCCACAGGGGTAACAAACAAAGGGCGGGAGGGTGGGAGCTTGTCTCTCCCTGTGTTACTCCTCCCGCTGCTTCCGGCTCAATGCCGCAAACAGCGGGAAGCTCAGCAACGGCCCCCTGACTCCTCCTTGTCCCTCCTCCACCTCCTCCTAACTCTCCCTCCAACTCTCCCTTACCTATTAACCCTTTCCCTACCAGTGAGGTCATGGAGGCTTCCCCTTAAGCCCTGCAGGCTGCGTCCAGCCTCTTCTTGACCTTCCTAAGTAGAGTCGTGTGTTAATGAACCTTCCCTTACCCATCTTATCCCTCCACCCCCACCTTTAGGAAAGACACGTGACACCGAGGTTGGATGTGAAATGGCCACAGCAGCCGTTTATTAATTTCACAGTTTTATCAAAACAATTTAAATCCGAAACATTCGGATAACTATTTAGGAATCCACCAGAGAATTCCTCCTAATAATTCACTTGACCCAACATGGGTCAGAATCGTACATAACAATTTAACGTTAACATTAACCCGAGCAGAGGAAGTCCTTGAAGCCCCTTCAGATGTTCCTTTTTAAGAACACACCGAATTAGCCATCTGCAAACCACCAATTACCTCCAGCCGTAAACCAGCTCGGAAGCACCGTTCACCTCTGCAGATGGCTCCAACCACTAGAAGTCCACTTCAAGGGGATAACACCCGATGAAGCCCTCAAGTGATATACCGACCACTAGAAGTCCACTTCAAGGGGATAACACCCGATGAAGCCCTCAAGTGATATACCGACCACTAGAAGTCCACTTCAAAGGGATAACACCCGATGAAGCCTTCAAGTGATATACCTTCTACCAGAAGACCACTTCAAAGGGATAACACCCGATGAAGTCTTCAACCATGTACCTTTTTTGGGGGACGCATACCCCCGATGCGACCCCCCCACCATTTTGTACTGACTGGCCTCAAGGACTCCCCCCGCCACAGCGAAACAGGCCTTGACCACCTTAAGCCTGTGAGTTCCGCCACACCACCACCGCCCTTTCTATTCCTTCTGCTATCGCCAAGCTCCAAAGATCAATGCCAACCTCGGTCAGATGAACCCCATCACCCCTCCAGAAGTTCCCCACTCCTGACTCCAAATCCCTGTGCCGCACACAAATGCCCCCGATTTTTGCTACGAAACGGGACACCGCCCGATTAACTTTTAATGCGAGCCTTATTGACTCTTTCACTGACCTAGCCAACCGCCAATGTTTCCTCGGGACTATGTCCGACCACACTATCACCAACTTGGGATAAGAAACCCACAAACCCAACATATCGTGTTTGATATCCCGCACCAACTCACGCAAGGGGCAGACTCCCAAGTCATCCCCACCCACGTGCAACACTAAGACCTCCGGAACCCTATCAAGCCGGGCCTATGTCTGGAAATCTGCCAACCCCCTGCTCCATGACATACCTCTAAATCCCAGCCAATGCACAACCGCATCCTGTCGCGGAATGCGCAACTGACGACCGTCCGGGCACGTCCGAATGACCCAGTGCACGTACGAATGACCCAGCAACCACACCAAACACGGAGGCGAATCTGAAATGGAAAACAATTAGACACTGCCATACAAACATTTTTTAAGCGTTAACCACAACCTCATAACAAATGGAGCGGACATAGGACTTAACTCAGTTGGACTCCCAACGACCAATGCGCCGCACCCCTTCATCATCCAACCCCCAGCGCCCCGCTGCAGTTGCTGCGCCAATCCTGAAGGAATGAGATGAATATGAGCCCGCCGCGACACCAACCGCCGTCAGACATTCCTTAAATACATCTCCAAACTGAAACCTGGACAAAACGACCCGTCCACATGGCGTAACAAAGGCAAATCTGGAGACCCCGCTTGCGGCTTAAAAAACCCCGCATGCACTCTACTGGGCACATAACCGACCCCGGGAGGGCGAACAAAACTATCAGCTTACCCTTCCCTACTTGGCTAAGCAAAGCAAACGACACAGGCCTTCTACTATCCGCCTCCCCTCTACCTCGGCCCAACCCCTTCAAAGCCTGTAGCACCAAAAATTCCTTAGATACATCTTGAAAGCCTCGTAACTTGAAACCAAACGCCACCGCAGATATGAACCGGTTCACCTTTGCCACTGAAAACCCCGCCTCCCAGGCGTCCCCTAACCAGTACAAAAGTGCCACCAACCTGTCTCTATCCGTATTGACGTCACCCAACTCTCTTACCCACTCCTCCCACTGCCTCCAACAAGCAGAATAAGCACTCCACGTCGTGCGCGCCAAAGACCTTTGTATCAGTTGTTCTACGGGACCGAGACCAGATCCCAAAGATGTTCCGGACAAGCCAAACCGAGACGTTCCGCTCCCAGTGCCAATTGCCGAAACCGGTCCCACTGCGAGCGAGAAAGAGCATCAGCGATGCAATTCCGTACCCCCGGCACATGCACCGCCACCACCCACGCGTTCAACGACAAACATACCAACACTAAATGTCGCAACAATTGAACTACAGGAGGAGAGGACGCCGTGATGTTATTAATGGCCAGCACCACCCCCATGTTGTCGCAGTAAAAAACAAAACGAACCTTCTTATCCCTGACCCTGTCCCCCCAAATGGTTGCCGCCACCACGATGGGGAACAGCTCGAGCAGGGCCAGATTCCGCGTGAGTCCGCTGGACACCCAACTAGCCGGCAATTGACCTGCGCACCACGGACCTCCCCCGTAAGCTCCAAAACCGCCCGCCCCAGCCGCATCCGTAAAATTATTCAAATCACTCGCACTCCCGCCGTTGCCGCTGCCAACCGTCTACCAAACACCCTCCCCATTGGCCTAATCCGGCAGGCGAAATTCAACTTCCCCAGCAGCGACTGAAGCTCCCGCAGCGTCATTTTCTTCAGTCTACAAGCCCGCCGTACCTCCAGCCTCAAAGCACCCAGCTTATCCGCAGGTAGACGACACTCCATTGCCACCGAATCTATTTCAATTCCCAAAAAACAAATCGTCGCTACTGGGCCCTCCGTTTTTTCTGGCGCCAAAGGGATCCCAAAATCCCTCGCAACCTTCTGTAGTGCATAAAGCAAATTACCGCAAACCGGCGAACCCCCCGGGCCAACGCACAAGAAATCATCTAAGTAATGGATCAACGAGTCGACCCCGGATACTCCCCTCGCTACCCACTCCACGAAGCTACTAAACGCCTCGAAGTACGCACAAGAAAGGGAACGCCCCATCGGAAGGCACCGATCCACATAAAAGGCCCCATTCCAAAGACAGCCCCAACAGCCGTTGGCTTTCTGGATGAACTGGCAACAACCTGAACGCCGCCTCGATTTCGGTTTTTGCTAGCAGCGCGCCCGGGCCCGCAGCCCGCACCAACCCCACCGCCTCATCGAATGAGGTATAGGCTACGGAGCACAACTCGTGATCTATCCCGTCGTTTACCGACGAACCCTTGGGATACGATAAGTGTTGAATTAAACGAAATTTTACGGGCTCACGCTTAGGAACAATACCCAACGGGGACACAACTAAATCTTTTACTGGCGACTCAACAAAAGGCCCTGACATGCGACCCAACGAAACTTCTTTTAACAATTTGTCCGACACGACCTTGGCATGCGAGTAAGCCGATTTTAAATTCCTCCGCGTAACCGGAACCTCATAAGGAGGCGGGGAATAACGAAACCAACACGAAAACCCTCGTAAAGCAACTTAGCCGCCGCCCTGTCAGGATACTCATTTAGATAAGGGGCCATCTTTTCCACCCTCACCGGTGACACCCCCTTGACCAGCCGCGGAGGACTGGTTCCCTGACCTCCTTTTCCGCATACATTTCGCCGCCCCGTGTGATGCACCATTACACTCCGAACACACGTGCTTGAACTTGCACGTGGCCCCGAACTTGCACTGGCCTTCATTAAATTGCCAGCAAAACCCTGCCTTTCCCCCGCCGCCTTGTCCAACCTGACTAGACTGGCCTCCTTGGCCGGCGCTCCCGGGGAAGGACTGCCTAACCGGAGCCGTAACCCGTAACCAGAGAGCAATATCCTTCTGGTCCCACCGAATCGCCGGCCGAACCGCTTTTCGCTGACGGAATTGCTCGTCGTATCGCAGCCACGCCTGGCCCCCATACGCCCTATGAGCCTCCCCAATAGCATCAAAATAACAAAACAACGCCGAACAATTTTTCGGCGCCTTTTCCCCTATCACACTGGCTAATATGGCGAACGCCTGCGACCAATTAACGAACGTCTGCGGGATAAGCCTATACCGCCGCCGTTCCTCCTCGTCCTTTTTACTCTCGTCCCGCATGCTCTTATCCAAATTAAATTTAGCGAGCGGCAAGAGAGAAAAAATCTCTACATATTCGTCCTTCCAGATCCGCTCACGCACCTCCTGCTTTAAATGCGCCCCCAACGGACCTTCGAAACACACATACACCTCCCCACGAGCACGATCATCCATACGCACCCGATCGCCATCTTTTTGCGCCTCGGTCTGTACCGACACCGCGACCGCCTCTCTAACCGCCGTTACGGGCCGCGCTTGTAACAATCCCCCTTCCCTGGGACCCTCCCAAACTACCGCCGGGGACACTTCCGTGACTACCGGCGCCACCGCCCTATCTAGGCGCCCGACCAGCTCTCTCAAGCAACCCACTAAGTCTGCCAAACACGCGCCATCGCGCCCGCCCGCGCCACTACCGGCCACCGATGCGACGCTAGCAGCCCCCCCGCCGATACCCGACATAAAAATCGCTGGATATGACAATGATGGAGTTATACACTCACCGGGCTGCACAGGCGCTGTGTTCCCGTCAGCCGGACCATCCTGACCTCGACGATACACGTCCAGTTCACCTTCCTCCAGCTCTTCTCTCGCCGACGACTGTCCATCCAAACGACATCTTCGGAACGGGGATGAGGACGCGCTGACCGATGGGCCGGCAACCTGCCGCCCGACCGCCGGGACCCAGACTTCCGACCGGACCTGTTGCCTCGACGTCGCTGCAGATCTAGACGTCCGTCTCGCTGATCCTGAAGAAGCCTGCCCCCTGGCCGGAACATCACCAGGCGGGGCGGCCGTACCTTGTCCTCCGAATCTTCCATCCGATGGGGGAGGGGTGACAGGGAGCCCGGCCTGCGACTCCCTGCTTACCGCCGGACCCCGTCGCGGCTTGGGATTCCTGCCAGGACGCAGGGCCTGGGAAGGGGCGGTCCTCCCAGCTGCCTGGCCTGCAGCGTCCGAGATCGGGCTCCCTCTGCGACGCCGTGTCCGCGGGACTGCCTCAGGACTGAGGCGCTCTGGAGGTCGGGACCGCCGGGAGGGACGGGTCGACCCGGCCTGAGTCGCCGTCACCCCCGGCAACGCTCTCAGCCTGCTCCGAGCAGGAGCGGTTGTTGCCGACTCCCCCCCCGCCGCCATAGTAATGCTAGTAAGGGGGCCGGGGGAGGGGAGCCTGTCCCCTGCAACAGACCCCGAACGCCGGGCCTGGCGTGGCGAAACGGCGTCCGGGATCCTAGTTAATGCAGCCACGGTCTCCTCAAGCCATCCGGGACCGTGGTGCACATCAGCGGCACGCAGCCGCTCTAATAATACGGCCTCCGACATTGTTATAAGCGCGGGCAACGGGGAGCTTGTCTCTCCCTGTGTTACTCCTCCCGCTGCTTCCGGCTCAATGCCGCAAACAGCGGGAAGCTCAGCAACGGCCCCCTGACTCCTCCTTGTCCCTCCTCCACCTCCTCCTAACTCTCCCTCCAACTCTCCCTTACCTATTAACCCTTTCCCTACCAGTGAGGTCATGGAGGCTTCCCCTTAAGCCCTGCAGGCTGCGTCCAGCCTCTTCTGGACCCTCCGATCCAAACTTTTGATCGCAAACAGACAAAATCAATGACAATATCGTGTAGCAGAGAGGAAACTGAAAGCAACACATATATTATTATACTTGCTCTATTAACTTATTTACTCTGTCCGGATATAAAGATTAAAATCTCAATATCCACTATAACTCCCATATATTGAGACGCATTTTAATTATGAACCAATGTCAGGCTTTATTTGATTATATGAGAAGAGTGAATTGATTTTTAAATTGAGTTTGGTGCAAAATGAAGAGGGGAGAAGAGAGAAAAAAAAAATACCATACTCACCTGGTCACTCACCAATCACTGGCTGCACCGGTCACATGGGACAAAACAATATAATCTCCGAAGGCCACCAGGGACGTGTTGTGGCAGCGGTCACACAAAACAAGAGAATCTCAAGCGGTTGCCAGGGTTGTGTTGCAGCAGTCACATGGGACAAATCAATGTACTCTCAGGATACCGACAGGGACACTTTGCTACAGGAGACCAGAGGAGGTCAGTGTGTTCTTTTTATTTATATATATATATATATATATATATATATATATTCAAAAAAGGCGACCGCATTCTGCGAGCACTAATGCCACCTGAACACTATAAATAAATATGCATTGCTGCTGAATCTACTTACAATACTGAAGCTCTTTGCGTGCATTATCAAATTGTGTGAGCCCACCTGCCACGACAAGGCGACCTCTATAAGGTGGGTCCCTACGATTGCTCATACCCCCACAACCGGGACAAAACCTACACATACCTGGGATAGTAGGAGTGCTGTCGCCATTTTTTGATATTGTAACGTTTTTTGCAGTCTTAGGGTATGTTCACACGGCAGCGTCCGTTACGGCTGAAATTACGGGACTGTTTTCAGGAGAAAACCGCTCCGTAATTTCAGACATAATGGCATGTTGAAGCGCTTTTTCGCTGCGTCAGTTACGGACGTAAATGGAGCTGTTTTTCCATGGAGTCAATGGAAAATGTCTCCATTTACGTCAGAAGTGACAGGCACTTCTTTGACGCGGGCGTCTATTTATGCGCCGTCTTTTGACAGCGACGCGTAAATTTACGCCTCGTGGGAACAGACCAACGTAAAACCCATTGCTTTCAATGGGCAGATGTTTGCCAAAGCTATCGAGCCGCATTTTCGGACGTAAATCGAGGCGGGAAACTCCCGAATTACATCCGTAAATAAGCCGTGTGAACATACCCTAAGGCTTCCTTGCGCCTGTATACATGTTTTTGTTGGAATGTGCAGATCAAATTTTGTAGAGATTTAATATATAATTTCATGTGGAATCGCAAGTTTCCTGTTAGACTTTCTCTTTTTTTTTTTTTTTTAGGACTGTATCCAACTTGAGTATACAGTCATAGAAAACCGTAGAAAGTCAAGGCAATCTGGGCACTTGCGTTTCCCGGCAAATTTATTCAATTTATATTTACTTGAATTGGACAGCAGATTTAATGAAATTGGCCCCGAAAATAATTTTGGGGAATTTGCTCATCTATACATGAATTTTGCTAAAATCAACATACAATGTTAAATTCAAAATCATATGTTTAGAAAATACTTTGTTTTATTGGGCCATTTAGCCTGGATCTAAGAGTACAGGACGTCTTTCCAATATGTTGCAGCATGACTAGTGATAGGTTTTAAAGGGCCCAAGACACTTACTGCCTCGGGGCCCAGATTGCTCTGGCTATTCCTGGTTTAATTCAATGGACCATTTGATTTTAAATTTTCTCTTTACAGCTTGAATTTTGGCATACAGTATTTATAACTAAAGTATGACCTTCTTGCTACAATATTGCATGCAATGAAGGTTTGAAATATCCTGATAAGATCAAAGATAATTTACACCGATGAAAGCCACAAAAGATCATGTGACTAAGTCGTCTGCTAATACTACGGTTCTCTAAACCTGTACACTGGAGCATAAGACAACAACATCTGAGAAATATTTCGTTTATTGTCATTTATGATGTGCGCAATAAAACTTCTGCCTTATCAGTTGCAGCCTTAAAGGTATTGTGCAAAAATGTATTAGGTGTCCATAGCAACTATCTCTTGGTAGTATTCTTGTTTGCTCAACACGCCCTTCTCAACAATGAAAACCTTTGCAAAATGGCATTTTTATTTCTATACATGGTTCCATAGTGTGTTCTGAAATCACTAGCTGGGTATTGACGTATATTTCCAGCTATTTGTACAACGTTTCTTGTAAAGCTTTTGCAGCTGTATTCTGCTTGAATTCTCCTTACACTGAAATGAATAAAAACCTTCAGACACTAAGTTAGCATTGCTAGGTCCTCGGCTACTTGTGAACTGATATGAAACAGAGAAGTCCATGTATTACTTTAACAGCAATTTATATACGGATGGCCGTGTAATACTCTATTTTCCCAGTAGTGGCTGCGGCTGTAGAAATGAGCAGCTGGCCAAGCTAATGCGGCTCCCAAGACCCTCGGTAAACCGTTGATTTTGAAAGGGGTCTTAGGAGACAGACCCACGGCGATCAGCAGAATGCTACCACTGCTTTTTAGAATTATTATTCAATCATATAGGAATTATTTTTAACCATTTGCTATGCAAGTAAGAAAACAAAGTATTCTTCAAAAGGTGATTTCTATCACATAAAGCAATGGCATATTGCTAGGATATGCTGCCACTTTGCAATCGGTGGGGGTCTGACTGCAGGGACTCCCGCCACCCTGAGCATGAAGGGATGGCTGCGTTATTTTAGCACTAAGTTTTCACTGTACAGTGGTGATCCCAGCTATGCCGGTAACTTTAGCCGGCCCTATTCACTTAACCACCTTTACGACGCAGCCTGTTTTGGCCTTGTGGCACAGCCGTTTTTTTTTTTGTTTTTTTTTCGCTTGGATAGGTAAAAGCATTCCGGAGATTGTTTTCTCGTGACCTATTGTTCTTTATGATAGTGGAAAAATTTGGTTGATTTTAACCCCTTCCCTCTTTAGCCACTTTTGACCATCCTGACAGCCTCATTTATCAATTCTGCCATGTTTCAATTTATGTGGTAATAACGTCGGAATACTTTTACCTATCCAAGCGATTCTGAGATTGTTTTCTTGTGACACATTGGACTTTAAGATAGTGGTAAAATTTGGTCGATACATTCAGTATTTAATTGTGAAAAACACCAAAATATAGTGAAAAATTGCAAAAATTAGCATTTTTAGCAATTTAAATGTATCTGCTTGTAAGACAGGCAGTTATAACACACAAAATTGTTGCTAATTAACATCCCCCATATGTCTACTTTATGTTTGCATAGTTTTTTGAACATCCTTTTATTTTTCTAGGATGTTACAAGGCTTAGAACTTTAGCAGCAATTTCTCACATTTTCAAGAAAATTTCAAAAGGCTATTTTTACAGGGGGCAGTTCAGTACTGAAGTGGCTTTGAAGGCCTTATATATTAGAAACCCCCAATAAGTCACCCCATTTTAAAAACTGCACCCCTCAAAGAATTCAAAACAGCATTTAGAAAGTTACTTAACACTTTAGATGTTTCACAGAAATTAAAGCAATGTAGAAGTGAAATTTACAAATTTTGTTTTTTTTTTTGCAGAAATTCATTTTGAATCCATTTTTTTTGTAACACAAAGTTTCACCAGAAAAATGCAACTCAATATTTATTGCCAAGATTCTGCAGTTTTTAGAAATATCCCACATATAGCTGAAGCTTGCTTATGGACTGAAGCACCGGCCTCAGAAGCAAAGGAGCACCTAGAACATTGTGGGACCTTGTTTTTAATAGAATATATTTTAGGCACCATATCAGGTTTGAAGGACTCTTGCGGTGCCAAAACAGTAGAAACCCCCCACCAGTGGGCCCATTTTGGAAACTATACCCCTTGTGGAAATTATCTAGGGGTATAGTGAGCATTTTGACCATACAGGTTTTTTGCAGAAATTATTGGAAGTAGGACATGAAAATCTACATTTTTTCCCAATAAAACGTAGGTTTGTCTACATTTTTTTTAATTCCCACAAGGACTTAAGGAGAAAAAGCACCATAAAATTTGTAGAGCAGTTTGTCCCGAGTAAAACAGTACCCCACATGTGGTCATAGACTGCTGTTTGGATACACGGCAGGGCTTAGAAAGGAAGGAACGCCATTTGGCTTTTGGAGCTCAAATTTAGCAGGAATGATTTGCAAAGCCCCTGAGGGGACAAAACAGTGGAAACCCCCCACAAGTGACCCCATTTTGGAAACGACACCCCTTGAGGAAATGATCTAGGGCTATAGTGAGCATTTTGACCACACAGGATTTTTGCAGAAATTATTGGAAAGCCCCTGAGGGGACAAAACAGTGGAAACCCCCCAAAATTTACCCCTTTTGGGAAACCATGTCGCTCAAGGAAATTATTTAGGGGTATAGTGAGCATTTAAATAAATGATCCAATTAAAAATCCATGGATGTGTGAAACTTTGAAGCACTCCTTTATACACAGGCCAGGTTTGTCGGGGCAGGTGTCGCACTGATAAATGGTGTCTCGTCTTCTCCCCCTTTTGTAACAGACTTTGCACCTTTTTTGGGTCCTTCCCTTTTTACCAGTGGAGGGGATTTCGCTGGACCATCGTTTCTAGAAGTACTGGGGCCCTCCCCTTCCTGGTACCCAAATACAAGGGCCATGATAAAACTTCTTGAAAATTAAGGAATGTCCCTGTCCGGCCTGCCCATTGGTATAGCACGTAAGCTTTATACAATGCCATCTGCACCATGTGCACGGCCAGCTTTTTATACCACACCTTAGTTTTCCGCATGGCACTGTATGGCTTTAGTACTTGATCAGATAGATCAACATCTCCCATGTACTTATTGTAGCCGAGGATGCAATCTGGCTTGGGGGTCATTGTAGTGCTACCTCGGACAGGTACAGGGGTGCTGCCGTTACCGTGTATTGTGGTCAACATAAGGACATCCCTCTTGTCCTTATACTTGACCAGCAACAAGTTATCACTGTGTAGTGCCCTGCTTTCTCCCTTTCTTATTGGTTGCCCAATCAGATTTTTAGAGAGGCCTCTCTGGTTTTCGCGCACAGTGCCACATGCTGCAGTGCTTCTGGTGGAGAGGCAGTTAAATAGTGGGATGCTGGTGTAGATGTTATCCACGTAAAGGTGATAACCCTGGTCCAGCAGTGGGTGCATCAAATCCCACACTATTTTCCCACTAACTCCCAGGACAGGGGGGTATTCTGGGGGTTCTATCCAGGTGTCCTTCCCTTCATAAACCCTAAACCTGTAGGTGTACCTTGAGCTGCTTTCGCACAGCTTGTACATTTTAATTCCGTGACTCGCCCTCTTGCTTGGCAGGTATTGGCGGAATTTTAGTCTCCCCTTAAAATGTACAAGGGACTCGTCTATTGCTATATTCTTTTCGGGGGGTGTACACTTCAGGAAATTTGGTGCAGAAATGACCAATGACTGGCCTGATTTTGAATAGGTATGTGGGGTCATCACGGGGTGGGCACTGTACATTATCACTATAATGCAAAAATTTCAGAATTATTTCAAATCGTGTCCGGGTCATTGTCATGCGGTATAATTGGGTGCTGTATAAAATGTCCGCACTCCAGTATTGCCTAATCTCTGGGTTTTTTACTAGGCCCATATGTAGAACAAGGCCCCAAAATTTCATCATCTCTGCTGCCTCTATGGGGGTCCACCTAGCAAATGATGAAGTGCGGTTTTGGGCTAAAAATTGCTGGGCGTATAAATTTGTTTGGGCCACCATTAAATTAACAAAATCCTCAGAGAAAAAGACCTTGAAAAAGTCAATTTCTGTGAGGCCTGCAGTCTCTAACCGAATTCCTGAGCTCCCTGTGAAATCCAGAATGTGAGGCTCATAATTATCAGGGGGTGGGTTCCACACGATATCACTAATTTGTGGGGTTGCCTGAGCTGATGTCCTGGGGTGCCTTTGTAGGGGTTTCTCATTACTGGATGAGGGTGATGAGGAGGAGCTCAAGAGGAATGGGGCAATTTCCTCTTCTCCCTCGCTGGCCGATTCAGTGTCATAGGCCAGGATAGCGTATGCCTCCTCGGCTGAGTAGACCCTTTGGGATGATTGGGACATTTTTATTAGGGGGGTATGTAGTGCTTCAACACGTGTAATAATTTATTTTTATAGAGGTGGTTGTGTGTGTTGTGCTTTTACACGTGTAAATGACATTTATTGAAAAAAAAAAAGTAAGAGAAAGAAGAAAAATTCCTGCCTACCTGACACTAACAAATAAATAACTAACTAACGCTAACTATAACGCTGTAAATTTACTCTAAAACTGTCGCTACGCTACCTCAAATTTAGTGAACGAACTTCAGTTAAAAAAAAAACCTGAATGTCCGTCACTGAACGGACGCTGACTATAACGCTATAAATTTATACTAACTGTCGCTGCGCTATCAAAAATGTAGTGAACTAACTGAATCTCCGTCACTAAATGGACGCTGACTATAAGATGTAAATTTATTCAAACTGTATAAAAAACATATAGCTATAACTTCTGCTATATATTTTTTTTTTTTACAAAACGGACGTCCGTAAACGTCCGCTACTCTAATGCTACACTTTTTTTTTTTTTTACAGTTTTATAAAAACAAAAAAGAAAAACCTGCGTAAACAAATTACCACGGAGGCTGATTATTAGACTCAGCACTCAGTAGCCGCAGGGCGCACGCAAAAAAAAGGTGCAGTAATAAAAAAAAGAAAACTTGCGGCAAAAAAAATTACCACGGATGCTGATCAGTGATGGCGGTCACTGATCAGCACTCAGTGGCCGCAGGGCGCACACAGGGAGGTGCAAAATTACAAAAAAAAAGAAAGTCCTGTGCCAAAAATTGGCGGTCACTGATCCGGACTCAGCGACTGCAGGACGTAAAAAGGGAAAGAGGGGGGATGGGGGGAGGGTACAGGGATAAGAAGTTTAGGAAAAAACAAGTGCTGCTGCTAAAAAAAATAACAAAATCAGCAGCAGCACAGATGATGATGATGATGATGATGACGGTTCACTCTTCAGCAGAAAGCAGTCAGATGAAGACGTCACGGCAGGATCGCAGCACAGAAGGCCTCAGATTCGGTAAGTATGGCTTCACAGACGGTCACACCAGCTCTGCTCATCGTTCCTAACCGGAATGAGGTGGGCAGGGCTGGTGGAGGGTGTTTCAAACACCCGCCATGGCTGAGATTGGTCGGTCGGTGCAGACCGACCAACCGTAGCGATCGGGGGGCTGGCATCACCGCCATTTTTTTACATGGAACGTGGTAGTGATTGGTGCTGTCCTAGACAGCACCAATCACAACCATATCACTGTGCCCTGTGGCACAGTAATTGGCTAAAGCCGCAAACGGCCGCAATTGGCCGGTCTGAATTGACCGGCCAATTGTGGCGATCGCCGATGCGGGGGGAGGCGAAACCCCCCTGGGCATCGTGTACAGATGGCCTGCTGTTATGAACAGCAGCCATCTTTACCTTAAAACTTTGTCATTTTTTTCTATAACTGTTTTCCCGTTTTGTCGTAAGTATACGACATTTTGCGGGAAGCACTGGCTTTCCATGACATATACTTACGACAAATGTCGGGAAGGGGTTAAATTCAATATTTATTCGTGAAAAACACCAAAATTTTGAGAGAATTTGCAAAAATTTGCATTTTTCTAAATTTAAATGTCTGCTTGTAAAACAGATAGTAATACCACACAAAATAGTCACTAGTTACCATTTCCCATATGTCTACTTTATATTTGCATTGTTTTTTGAACATCCTTTTATTTTTCTAGGACGTTACAAGGCTTAGAACTTTTTAGCAATTTCTCACATTTTCAAGAAAAATTCAAAAGGCTATTTTTACAGGGACCAGTTTAGTTCTGAAGTGTTTTTGAGGGCCTTATATATTATAATTCCCCCAATAAATCACCCCATTTTAAAAAACTGCACCCCTCAAAGTATTCAAAACGGCATTCAGAAAGTTTCTTAACCCTTTAGGCGTTTCACAGGAAATAAAGCAAAGTAGAGGTGAAATTTACAAATCTCTTTTTTGCCGAAATTCATTTCGGTTTTACCAGAGAAACGCAACTCCATATTTATTTCCCAGGTCCTGCAGTTTCTAGGAATATCCCACATGTGCCCCATGTGTCCTAATGAACCGAAACGCTGGCCTCAGAAGCAAAGGAGCACCTAGTGGATTTTGGGGCCTGCTTATTTTTAGATGATATTTTAGGCACCATGTCAGGTTTGAAGAGGTCTTGTGGTGCCAAAACAGTGGAAACTCCCCAAAGGTGACCCCCATTTTGGAAACTAGACCTATCAAGGAATTTATCTAGGGGTATAGTTAGCACTTTGACCCCACAGGTATTTTGCTAAATTTATTGGAGTTAGAAATTTGTAATATTTACAAGGACTAAAGAAGAAAAAGCAACCCCAACATTTGTAAAGCATCTTCTCCCGATTACGGAAATACCCCATATGTGGTAAACTGCTGTTTGGACCCACCGCAGCGCTCAGAAGAGGGGAGGGGCACTATTTGGATTTTGGAGCGCAGATTTTGCTGGATTGGTTTTTAGTGCCATGTCGCGATTGGAATGCCCTGGAGGGAATAAAACAGTGGAAACACCCCAAAAGTGGCCTCATTTGGGAAACTACACCCCTCAAGGAATTTTTTCAAGGGGTGTAGTAAGCATTTATACCACACAGGTTTTTTTGCAGAATTTAGTAGAATTAGGCCGTGAAAATGAATATAAACATTTTTGTCCACTAAAATGTTGCATTTTTTTCATTTTCACAAGGGATAAAGGAGAAAGTCGTCCTAAATTTGTAACACAATCTCTCCCGAGTATGACAATACCCAACATGTTGTAGTAATTTTATTGTTTTAATAGAAATTAATTAACCTTTGCAGGACTGATCCTTTTTTGCTTTTCCATTTTAGTTTTTCACTCCCCGCCTTCCAAACGCCATAACTTTTTTTATTTTTCCATGAATTGAGCGGTGTGAGGGATTATTTTTGGCGGGACGAGTAGTTTTTATTGGTACCATATTTTGCTACATGCAACTTTTTGATCACTTTTTATTACATTTTATTTAGCGCTTTGGTGACCAAAAACAGTGAGTTTGGCATTTTAAATTCTTTATTTCTTACGGCGTTCATAATGCGCTATAAATGACAATTTTACTTTATTCTGCGGGTCGGTACGATTACGGCGATACCATATGTATATAGTTTTTTTTTATGTTTTGCAGCGTTTGCACAATAAAATCACTTCTTGGAAAATAAAATAATTTTTTGTGTCACCATATTCTGAGAGCCGTACTTTTTTATTTTTCAATCAAAAAAGCGGTGTAAGGGCTTGTTTTTTCCCGGACAGGTTGTAGTTTTTATTGGTACTATTTTCGAGTACATGCGACTTTTTAACCACTTTTTATTCTATATTTTGGGTGGGATGGAGACCAAAAAATAGTGATTCTGGCATTGTTTTTATTTTGGGTTTTTTTGCGGCGTTCACCATGCGGTAAAAATAACATTATAGTTTTATAGAATGGGTCGTTACGAACCCGGTGATACCAAATATGTCTACATTTTTGTTTTTTTAACGGTTTAATTTTTTCCCTATAATAAGAAACTTATTATCGGGAAAAAAAATCGTTGATTTTTACACTTTAGTAAAACATTTTTATTAACTTTTTTTTTTTTTTAAACGGCTTTACTTTGTGACGTCACAATCGCTTTGACAGTAAGACTGGGTTCACATGAGCATGTTACGGCCGTAATGCGTAATGGACGGAACGTATTTCGGCCGCAAGTCCCGGACCGAACACACTGCAGGGAGCCGGGCTCCAGTCCTAGCATCATAGTTATGTACGACGCTAGGAGTCCCTGCCGGACAACTGTCCCTTACTGTAATCATGTTTTCAGTATGGGACAGTAGTTCCACGGAGAGGCAGGGACTCCTAGCGTCGTACATAACTATGATGCTAGGAGCCCGGCTCCCTGCAGTGTGTTCGGTCCGGGACGTGCGGCCGAAATACGTTCCGTCCATTACGGACATAAGATGCTCGTGTGAACCCAGCCTTAGTCTACGAGGACCAACCAGAGGCTGGTCTTCATAGGCTTCCGTACATGGCAGACCCGAAGGCCGTTGTCTGGCCCCTTGGTGCCATCCCAAGCATCAGCAGCCCCCATAATTGCATGGGGGCTGCTGATGTGCTACATGCGGAGATCGCAATCGAGCCCCGCATGTAACGGGTTAATTGCCGAAATCAGCGGCAATGAGCCGCTGATCGGCAACAGTGGAGTGTCAGCTGTCAGGGACATCTGACCTCCCGGTTCCCGATGCACACGGTCATCGACAGCGTGCATCGCGAACGGCCGTGACGTCCTGTCACTCTGACAGGAAGTCTATCAGGAGGCTGGTCCTGATAGGCTTCCATACATGGCAGACACTGAGGCCATTACTTGGCCTCCGATCGCCATGCTAGCCATCTGCAAACCTCACGATTTCATTGTGAAGTCTGCCGATGTGCTAGAAACTCCTGAATGCGGTGATTTCAATAGATCACCGCAATTAAGGGTTTAATTGCCGAAATAAGCCACTGATCGGCATACAGTGGAGTGTCAGCTGTCAGAGACAGCTGGCCTCCCGGTTCCCGGTGCACACTGTCGTCGACAGTGATGCCAGGGAACCACGCAGTAACTGTACGTCCTTGTGCGCTAAGACACTCGCCACATGGACGTACAGTTACATCGTGATGCGCCTAGGGGTTAAGTGGGACTGTACTATAGCGGCTGTCAACAAAGTGTGCGTGCTTAAGTCCAGTCAGGTTGCTATGGCAGCCGAACAAATGCTGCCAACATTAAGGGCACGTTCAGATGTGGCGGAATTTTTCCGCTGCAAATGTTGGTGCAGATTTGGGGCAATTACGCAATGAATCTGCACCAACATTTGCATATTTGACAGATAATTCAGACGTTGCAGATATCACAGCGGACTTGTCACAGATTTCAGTTTTTGCAATGCAAATGCTGAAATCCGCAGTGAAATTCCGCTTCTTCTCCGCAACGTCATGAGCATGCTGCGGAGGGAAAATTCTGCACTGCAGTCTGATTTCCGCACAGTTAGTTCAGACGTTGCAGAAAATAACTTTCCTAAAAATGTATAGAAACAAATGTTAAAAAATGGCTGCTGCCAATGCATAATATGTTTATGTTTCATGATTTATGTAAAAACTCCAATAAAAACTATTGAAACGAAAAAATGGCTGCTGCAGAATTCCACTGCGGACTGTTCGCAGCGGAATTCAACAGCAATTCCACCACGTGTGACTGTGCCCAAAGTCTGTCAGACACGGCATTAGACTATGTTCACACGTCGCAGTTAAATTGCTGAAAAGAAGTCGTGCTCTAGCACAAAGGGCGTGGCTTAAAATGATGCACCGTGCGCCAAAATTCTTACGACAAAATATGGCGTAAACTTAGCCTACTAATATTTGGCATATGGAAGAGAAGTGTCTAGCAAGATGCTTTAAATTTATCATACAGCATGCACCACTTTGGTAAACTTTGCCTCCTTTTCTGACTGCCTTGTCTAAGTTTACATTGTTTAACATTTACACTGTATTAGTAAATCTGCCCCAGTATATTATATTGCTATAGCAGTTTGGAGAGAGCTGAAGATGATCTTGAGATGACCTTGGTAAAGTTAACCAGAGACATGAGGATTATTTTATTGGATATTAATGAGTGTATTTTGCAGGGGATCCTACAATTCAGCATTTTATATTACATGTAAGTTACTAATAGGTAGATGATGGATAGGTAGATAAATCAATAGATAACATTAGATACCTATATATTCACTTATATCTGTATCAATGCGTTTGTGTGTGTGTGTGTATAATCCTTGTGGTATCTATATAAAGAAACACTTGTAAACTCAGGCAAATAGCATAATTTCAGGCCAAACATTCCATGAAGATTCCTGTAATAAAACATAATGTCAACACTTGTAAATTCAGCCGTTTAGAGATGAGCAAACCGGGACAACCGAACCCGGTTTCTGTCCGAACATCGGGAAAAGTTCGGTTTGCAGCGAATCTGAACTTCACCGGGTTCGGCCGAACCCGTTTTGACCGAACCCGGCTACATTTTGGCGCCTGCCACATGTTAGATGTAAAATGGAGGATTTCACAATATCACCTGACATCAGGCTACCCCATAATGCCTTGCAAACGGCTCTCCCAGCCAATCGGGAGGCAGCATAGGGGCGGGCTCAAGCCTGCAATAAAAGTCTATGCACGGAGCTCAGCGGCCATTTTAGAGACAGGAGCTGTAGGGGTAGCATCTCTGTGCAGTTAGGGAAAGCTTTAGGAATCTAAAAGCCAGGAATCCAGCAATCGAAGGGGCTCATCCACTACAGCGGGATTCTACTCTCAACATCCAAATTGCAATACAAATTCTCCATTTGCCAAGCCAGTCTGAATAAGCTTTTATAAGGGACTCATCCCCGTTGCATGGGTTAACATCCAACTTGCAATCCAGGCAGGCAGCTGTAGTACTACAACGCCCAGCATTCCCTGAGTGCACAGTGGCTGATAGAAATTCTCATTCATTGCCATTTGCCAAGCCAGTGTGTGAATACGCTTTTAGAAGGGGCTCATCCCCCGGTATTTTGATTCAACTTGCTGCACTCCAGCATTGAAATGTCTGGTAAAAAAAAAGGTTGTGAAAGGACGGGGTAGAGGAAAAAACACCCATGCCGTGTCCTCTTCCAGTCCAAATGTTGGATCTGTTGGTGCCAGACCCAGTACCAGCATTTGTGGCACAAGACATGTGCCCAGTTCCACTAGAAGCAGCAGCCATGTGCCTGCTGGTGGTAGTAGTAGCAGTATCAGCAAGCCAGACTTGTCCATCTCCTCCGGTGGGCGGGTTACTTTAGACAATACGGCCATTGTGGACTGGTTGGCTGGCTCGCGGTCATCTAAGCAGGAAGACTCTGACGATCTGGCTTCAAGCCAGGTTTCATTGGATTCCAGATCCCCTACAGTTCCTTGGCACAGTGACAGTAGTAATATGGGTATTTCTAGCGTTTCCATTCCATCATCTGTCTTCACTCCCCCTTCCTAGCGGGAAGCCATCTTTCCTGAGAGTCCTAAGAGATATCTCCTCGGGTGCGAAGGAAGATACTGAACAACATAGTGATGATGATTTGTTTTCCGCGAGTCAGCCAACGGAGTGTGTTGAGGTGGAAGCGGTGTCCGAGACGCATAGCTGTGGTAGTGGGGGTGTTGGTGGTGGTAGCCGTGGTGGCAGACGCAGTAATGAGGGGGGGCATGGAGCCCGCCATGATGTCACATCACATTCACAACACAGTGACAGAAGTGGCGGGGATGATGAGGAGGGCTATGATGATGATGTTGTTTTAGACAGGACGTGGGAAGCAGGTGACGAGGTGATGACGGCGTCCGAGGAGGAGGGTAGTAGTGGCGGCACTGGCAGTGATAAACAGCCAAGCCGAGGTAGGGGCAGAAGTCAATCTGCAAAATGTTGCAGTGGTAGGGTCAGCTTAGGAGCCGGTGACGGCGACACTGAGGCTGGATTGACACGAACGTGGCGTTTTTGCGGACGCAAAAACGCGGCGTTTTGCGCGCGCAAAAATCACTTGCCAGCTCCGTGTGTCATCCGTGTATGATGCGCGGCTGCGTGATTTTCGCGCAGCCGGCATCATAGAGATGAGGCTTGTCGACGCCCGTCACTGTCCAAGGTGCTGAAAGAGCTAAATCTTTCATCACCCTCGACAGTGAATGCCGAACACAACAGCGAAAAACCTGTAAAAAAAAAGATAAAGTTCCTACTTACCGAGAACTTCCCGGCCGTTGCCTTGGTGACGCGTCCTTGGTGACGCGCCTCTCTTGACATCGGGCCCCACCTCCCTGGTTGACGCGGCAGTCCAAGTGACCGCTGCAGCCTGTGATTGGCTGCAGCCTGTGCTTGGCCTGTGATTGGCTGGAGCTGTCACTTGAACTGAAGTGTCATCCCGGGAGGTCGGACTGCAGGAAGGAGACAGGAGTAATCGGTAAGTTAGAACTTCGGTTTTTTTTTACAGGTTCATGTATTTTGGGATCGCAAGTCACTGTCCATGGTGCTGAAACAGTTTAACTCTTTCATCACCATGCACAGTGAATGTCTCCCGATTTCGCGGACCGGAATTTTTTTTGCCGGGTTCGGCCAAAACGAGTTTGGCCGAACCCGGTGAAGTTAGCTTCGGTTGTCGGGGTTCGCTCCTCGCAAAGACACTCCGTTTGGATGCTTGGAAACAGAAAAGCACGTGGTGCTTTTCTGTTTCCTTTCATCCTTTTGACAGCTCTTGCGCGAATCACGCAGTTCGCACGGAAGTGCTTCCGTGCGGCATGCGTGATTTTCACGCACCCATTGACTTCAATGGGTGCGTGATGCGTGCAAAACGGCCAAAGAACGGACATGTCGTGACTTTTTTTTTCAGCGGACTCACGCTGAGCAAAAACCATGGACATGTCTGCACGGCCCCATAGACACATATAGGTCCGTGCAACGCGCGTGCAAATCACGCGCGTTGCACGGACGTTTTTCTCGTTCGTCTGAATAAGCCCTGATGCTGGTGTAGGCTCCCGAAAAAAGCCTGCCAGACAAGGGGCAAGCTTGGGTGGTGGTGGTGGACGTGGTACTACCTCTTTACGGTACTCTGCCGTTTGGCAATTTTTCTGTACCTTCCCGTAGGACGAAAACATGGCACAGTGCCGTATCTGCAAGCAGAAAGTAAGGCGTGGGCAGGGCAGCAATGTAGGAACTACCGCTCTGCGTAAACACATGGAGTGGCATCACAAGGCCATGTGGGACAATCGACATGCCCCACCATCATGTACATCTAATGAAGACCCCTCTGCCGCTGCTGCTGCTCCGAGTCCCTGTCATCTAAGTAGTAGCCAGGCCTTATCCACCATGTCGTTGTCATCATCATCATCATCACTGTCATCTAGTGCTCCGCCTACGTCCCGTCAGTTATCCATTACGGAATCGTTGTCCAATAAGTAACAATATATACCCAGTCATCCACTTGTCGTGCGGCTTAATTCACACCTAGCTAAGTTGTTGGTGGTGCAGTCGCTGCCGTACCACCTTGTCGACTCCGCCGGCTTCAAGCAGTTGATGGCGTGCGCTCAGCCTAGGTGGCGAATACCTAGCCGCCATTACTTCTCCAAAACAGCTGTCCCTGCCTTGCACAAGCACGTGGAGGAAAAGGTGGGCCAGTCCTTGCAATTATCCGTGTGCAGCAGGGTACATGCCACCGTCGACACGTGGAGCAGCAACTATGGGCAGGGACAGTACATGTCTTTCACGGCCCACTGGGTCAATATTTTGCAGTCCGATGCACCACCGTAGCAATGCCAGGCATTACCACCTCCACGCTTGTATCTTTCTGGTTCAACTCCGGACACCAGGCGCCTACCATCCTCCTCCTCCTACTCCTCCTCCTTGCCCTCCTCAATGGAGGTCTTCCCATCCCCGACAGGACACAGCGTATCTTCCACTCCTCCTCCCTCCTCTTTTCATAGGTGCAAGGTGAAGCGCCACAACGCTGTCTTACACCTGCTGAGCCTGGGTGAGAAAAGCCACACAGGGCAGGAGCTGCTGCTGTGCATCAAGGAGGAAATCACACGCTGGCTGTCTCCTCTGAAACTCACACTGGGCAATGTTGTCTCTGATAAAGGGAAGAACGTTGTGGCTGCACTGCGTCTAGGTCACCTGACACACGCTCCTTGCATGGCACATGTGATCAATCTGGTTATAACACGCTTCTTAAAGTCATATGTTGGTTTGAAGGGTGTGCTGGCCATGTTCAGGAGGGTTTGCGTTCGCTTTAGACGTTCGTATGCATTTAAGCACGTCCTCCTGGACTTGCAGCGTCAAAACAATCTCCCAGAACACAGCCTGATTTGCGACGTTCCAACACGCTGGAATTCCACGCTGCACATGTTGGACCGTCTGTACGAACAGCGGAAAGCCGTGACTGATTTCATGATGCAGCAGGCGGGCAGCGTTTGGAGCCAGTGTAATTTAGAGCTCAGGCACTGGCAGCTGGTTAGCGACGCATGCCGCGTTTTGAGGCCCTCTGAAGAGGCCACACGATTTGTGAGCCGTTACGCTAGAGGAATAAACGATGTTATGCCGCTGATATTCATTATGGAGCAAACGCTCACAGCGATGATTCAGCAAAGGATGGAGGAAGGATCGCATCTGGCTATGGATGTTGAGGAGGAGGATGAGGATGAGGACACAGGACCTGAAGAGGAGCTGGATTTGGAGATGGAATCACAAGAAGGGATAGGGGACGAGGCAGCCGCACAACATGACAGTGATGGTGGTGATGACGAGTCTGACGACGACCCCCGGTATAAAGCCAGAATGGGGGAGTTTTTTGCGCCTTCCGAGAGGGAGGCAAAATTGGCTTATTATTGAGAGAAGCTATGCAGCCAGCTTGTCACGGCTTTCAAACGGCAAACACCTGCTGCAAGCATGTCTGACTGGGGGGGCCACTCTCCGCACCCCACTGTCTCATCGTTCCACCGCCTCTGGCAGAGCTACCTCTGCAATAGGCGGCAGCAGCAGCAGCAGCCAATTCAGTTTGGAAAATATGATGATAACATTTTTACATCCAATACCCCGACCTGACACACATCGTAGTCACCAAAGGGATGTTCACCATCACCAGGTGCAGCACCTAACAACCAGGTTCACTCGTACCTGGACTGTGCCCTTTCTCCGTCAGAAATGCTGATCCCAGACCCCATGAACTTCTGGGTCAGCAGATTGGATCATTGGCAAGAACTGGCCCAGTTTGCCATGGGTGTACTGTCTTGTCCACCCTCCAGTGTAGCGTCAGAGAGGGTATTCAGCGCGGCAGGGGGCTTCGTCACCCCTAAGCGAACAAGATTGTCCGCCAACAGCTTGGAAAATCTCACGTTTCTGAAAATGAATCAAGCGTGGATCGGTGAAGATTTTAAAACCCCTGTGCCTGATGCCACTGATTAGATCTGACATTGATGCTGCTGCTGCCGCCTGCTACTACGGGATTCTGTCCTGTCCACTCTTTTTTTTTAATGTGCCGCTGTTGGTGCTGCTACTACTTCTACCACCAATCCACCCCCAGTGACGTCTGCTACAAGCAGGCCTGCCCCACCACAGGGCTTTGTCCTGTGACTGTCCAGTGTCTTTTAATGTGCTGCTACTGCTACTACCACCCTTGCTTTCTGTTGGCTACCTCTACTACTACCAATACACCTCCACTGCCGTCTGCTACAAGCAGGCCTGCCCCACCACAGGGTTTTGTCCTGTGACTGTCCAGTCTCTTTTAATGTGCTGCTACTACTACTACCACCCTTGCTGTCTGTTGGCTACCTCTACTACCACCAATACACCTCCACTGCCATCTGCTACAAGCAGGCCTGAGGCCTGCCCGAACCACAGGGCTTTGTCCTGTTACTGTCCAGTGTCTTTTAATGTGCTGCTACTACTACTACCACCCTTGCTGTCCGTTGGCTACCTCTACTACCACCAATACACCTCCACTGCCGTCTGCTACAAGCAGGCCTGGAGGGCTTGTGAAAAGCCATTGCTTGTTGCTTTTACATCCATGTATGGATGAACCCCGGCAGGCATCTGCCAACAAAAAGGGTAAATTTTTGGAGGGCTTGTCAAAAGCCATTGCTTGTTGCTTTTACATCCATGTCAGGATGAACCCCGGCAGGCATCTGCCAATAAAAAGGGTAAATTTTTTGAGGGCTTGTCAAAAGCCATTGCTTCTTCTTTTACCACCTTATATGTATGAACCCTGGCAGGCATCTGCCGCCAAAAATGGTAATTTTTTTTTACCTTTTTTAACAATGCATTAAGCATACAACATGCACAAGTGCAGTGGTTTCTGTTAGTTATCACCGTGTCCCAACCGCTTTCCTATGGCCATACATGTTGTCTTGACACTAACTTTGTCTTAAAGACAGCTCAAAAGTACTTGGATACACTCATGGGTGACCTAAGAGTGTTATACAGAGCTTCTAGGGCTTTTAAACAGTGTTATACACAATTTTTAGGGGCTTTCTTGTATTACAGGTTCGGTCAGAACTAGTTCGGTCCGAATCTAACTTTTTCATGAAATTCGGCGAACCAGCCTAACCGAACTTTTCATAAGTTCGCTCATCTCTACTTGCATTGCCCATGAAATAACAATGCTGGGACAGCGTTTCTTAGGCCCCATGCCCACTTCAGTCTTTTTCTTCAGAGTGCTAGCCATTTTTCTGACGACTAGCACCCTGACCCATTCATTTTAATGGGGCCATGCACACTTCAGTTTTTTTGACGGTCCCGTCGCTCCGTTCCGTCAAAAGTAGAGCGTGTCCTACTTTGGTCCGAGATTCCGTGACCGTGAGGCGCATGAAAGTCAATGGGGCCGTCAAAAAACTGAAGGCACACGGAAGGCATCCGTGTGCCGTCCGTGTGTCACTGAGCTGTTGCCTAGCAACGGCCGGGCGGGCAGAAGTACATTACAGATCTATTACACTAATCGGAAGGCACTTGTCTCTATCAATCACTGATAGAGAGAAGAGGCTGCTAATTAAAAATAAAATAAAGAGCAGTTCATACGTACCCGGTCGTTGTCTTGGTGACTAATCCCTCTTCTTCCTCCAGTCCGACCTTCCTGTATGATGCGGCAGCCTGTGATTGGCTGCAGAGGCCGCTGCAGCCTGTGATTGGCTGCAGAGGCGGTCACGTGGCATGAAGCGTCATCCCTGGAGGCCGGACAGGAGGAAAACGCAGGGAGTTCTGGGTAAGAATGAAGTGATTTTTTTTATTTCATAAATTGTATTTTGTGAGCGCCGAGCATGGTCATTCTTCAGCGCTAGTCACTGACCAGGGTGCTGAAAGAGTTACCGCCGATCAGTGCAGCCCATTTAACTTTTAGCACCCTGTACAGAGACTAGCGCTGAACAACCCTGCTCTTTCAGCACCCTGGACAGTATCATGCTCGGCGTTCGGAAACGTAAACACGGAGGGCACATGGATATCACGCGGCCGCTAAAACGGGCTCACGGACCCGTCAAAAACAGCCATGAAAACGGTGATGGAAGTGTGCAAGAGGCCTTAGAACTCTATGTTGTGCCGTTCCACTGTTATTCCTCCTGGAAATGTATAATTACATTTCCAACTGCATTACCATTTCCCTTGTCAATGGGATGCGTCCACGGAGCACAGATCGAACATTATTAGAGAATGTAGGAACATACCTCATTAACAAGGGCAATGGGTAACGCCAGAGTTATTGCTTCTGAATTGTTTGGCTCTGTTCACATTATGATATGGGTATATGTCAGGTTTATGTCGGAGAATACTCCCAATGTATACAACCGACAAATATACCTCCGGCATATGCCACTGTACAGCCATAGACTGGCATGTGACGGCTATTAGTCACAATGTTAAAAAAAATATATATGCTGAGCGGTATACATTTTTATTTTATTTTATTTTTTTACGTTGGCCCACTGTTTAGGAGAGCACAATCTGCTGTGTTTTTCTATACAGTAAAAAAAAAAACCTGTAAGCTGGCACATACCACCACAACGAATGGTCTATAGCTACATTTTGTGTTTGGTAGAACCGATAAAAACAAGGGGACATATACAAAACCATCGAAAAAGGCCATACTTACAAATGGACACAGCCAGGTCAGAAACGCTGATGAAGGAGTGAGCAGGTGCTTTAAATAATAATAGCCACTCCCACTGGTCTTGAGGGGAGTGGTGTGTGTGGTGCATGGGATGTGTAGTAAGAAATAATAAATGAATAGTGTGTGTGTGTGTGTGCAAGTGTAATACTATAAGTGAAATATAGGGGGCAGTAATGAGTGAAGTGCCTCAATAGAAATAAATGGATAATGGGGTGCAAGTGTGTGAAACATGGAGGGATAGTGTGTACATCATGAGGCACAAAGTGTATAGCCAGGTAGAAGCCTATTTGTGACGCCTTGATAGTTCATAGAGCGGGCTACCCTGCTTGCTATGCCAAACAACAACATATAGTTACATAGTTTGTACGGTTGAAAAGAGACACATGTCCATCAAGTTCAACCAAGGGATGGGAAAGGGGAAGTGGGATGGGAAAGGGGAAAAAATTTCTACACATAGCAGTTAATATTTTTTTGTTCTAGGAAATTATCTAAGCCTTTTTTAAAGCCATCTACTGTCCCTGCTGCGACCAGCTCCTGCGGTAGGCTATTCCATAGATTCACAGTTCTCACAGTAAAGAAGGCTTGTCGCCTCTGCAGGTTGAACCTTTTTTTCTCCAGACGGAGGGAGTGCCCCCTTGTTTTTTGAGGGGGTTTTACATGGAACAGGATTTCACCATATTTTTTGTATGTGCCACTCATATATTTATATAAGTTAATCATGTCCCCCCTTAGTTGTCTTTTCTCAAGGCTAAATAGGTTTAGTTCTTTTAATCTTTCCTCATAACTTAGATTCTCCATGCCCCTTATTAGCTTCGTTGCTCTTTTTTGTATTTTTTCCAACTCCAGGGCATCCTTTCTATGAACTGGAGCCCAGAACTGGACTGCATATTCTAGATGAGGCCTCACTAATGCTTTGTAAAGTGGTAATATTACATCCCTGTCCCGCGAGTCCATGCCTCTTTTGATACACGACAAGATTTTGCTGGTCTTTGAAGCAGCTGATTGACACTGCATGCTGAAATTTAGTTTATGATTTACAAGTACACCCAGATCCTTCTCAACAATTGACTCCCCCAGTGTAGCTCCCCCTAGGACATATGATGCTTGCAGGTTTTTCGTACCCAGATGCATAACTTTACGTTTATCTACATTAAACTTAATTTGCCAAGTGGATGCCCAAACACTTAGTTTGTTTAAATCTGCCTGCAATTCACAAACCTCTTCCATAGTCTGAACTATATTGCATAGCTTGGTGTCATCTGCAAAAATAGAAATAGTGCTATTAATCCCATCCTCTATATCATTAATAAATAAGTTGAATAATAGTGGTCCCAGCACTGAACCCTGGGGTACACCACTTATTACCGGGGACCATTCAGAGTAGGAATCATTGACCACAACTCTCTGGATACGGTCCTTGAGCCAATTCTCAATCCAATTACAAACTATACTTTCTAAACCTATAGTCCTTAATTTACCCATTAGATGTCTATGAGGGACAGTGTCAAATGCCTTTGCAAAGTCCAAAAACACTATATCCACAGCGGCCCCTCTGTCTAGGCTTCTGCTTACCTCTTCATAAAAACAAATCAGGTTGGTTTGACAGCTTCTGTCCTTTGTAAAACCATGCTGGCTGTCACTTATAATACTATTTATTGTCACATAATTCTGTATATAGTCCCTCAATAGCCCCTCAAACATTTTCCCCACAATTGATGTTAAGCTTACTGGTCTATAATTACCCGGCAAAGACCTAGAGCCCTTTTTGAAAATAGGCACCACATTTGCCCTGTGCCAGTCCCTTGGCACTATACCACTCATGAGAGACTCTCTAAATATTATGAAGAGGGGGACAGAAATAACTGAACTAAGCTCTTTAAGAACTCTAGGGTGTAACCCATCTGGTCCCGGGGCCTTGTGTACATTTATTTTATTTAATTTAGCTTGGACCATATCTACATTCATCCAATTCAGTATATCAACTGATATATTAACAGCACCGGCAGCGGCTACATCAGCTGCTCCTTCTTCTGTTGTATATACAGAGCGGAAGAACCCATTTAGTAACTCTGCCTTCTCTTGATCCCCTGTGACCAACTCCCCATTACCACTATCTAAGGGTCCTACATGTTCAGACCTGGGCTTTTTTGCATTTATATGCTTGAAGAATTTTTTAGGATTTGTTTTACTATCCTTGGCCACCTGCCTTTCATTTTGTATTTTTGCTGATTTTATTACATTTTTACAGATTTTATTAAGCTCTTTATATTTTACAAAGGCTGCAGATGTACCCTCAGATTTGTATTTTTTAAATGCCCTTTTTTTGTCATGTATTGCCCCTTTCACAGAAGGTGTAAGCCATGTGGGGTTTAATTTTAGTCGTTAATGCTTGTTACCTGTAGGAATACATTTTGCACTATAATTACCCAAAGTAGATTTGAAAATCTCCCATTTATCATTTGTCCCATTATTTGACATTAGTTCTTCCCAGTCTATATCCTGAATTGCCACCCTCATCCTGGGGAAATTGGCTTTCTTAAAATTAAATGTTTTTGCCCTCCCAGCCTGCGTTTGTTTTTTACAGTATAGGTAAAATATAACTATATTATGATCACGGTTACCAAGGTTTTCAAGAACATTGACATTCCCAACAAGCTCTGCATTATTAGAAATGACCAGATCCAACAGAGCTTCACCTCTAGTCGGGTCTTCCACAAACTGGCACATAAAATTTTCCTGCAACAGGTTGAGGAAATGTCTCCCCTTTGCAGTTGAAGCCGAACCATGACACCAATTAATATCCCGATAATTAAAATCTCCCATTATCACAACAGTACCCGCCTGTGCAGCCCGCTCCATTTGTTTATATATTTGACCTTCTATCTCTTCAGTTATATTGGGGGTTCTATAGATTACACCAAAAGTAATTTTTTCAGTGTTTACTTTCCTTTGTAATTCCACCCACAAGGTTTCAACCTCCTCACAGTCTTCACCCTCTAATTTCTCATTTACACTCACCTTCCTATCGCTTCTCACATACAGACATACACCACCACCTTTCCTATTTGCCCTGTCTTTCCGAAACAGTGTAAAACCCTGTAGATTTACAGCCCAGTCATGTGAAGAGTCCAGCCATGTTTCAGCAACACCAACTATATCTATATCTTCTTCCAGTATCAAGGCTTCCAGCTCCCCCATTTTGCTTGCTAGACTTCTTGCATTTGTGAACATACACTTTAACTTGCCTTTAAATGTTTCACTTTCACTATCAGAAATGTGATTATTTGACATTTGGGCCTTTTTTATTTTCACTGCTGTTTTGTAACGAAAGGATCTCCTTATCTTGTTGCCTAGTCCTCTCCCCACCGTCTGTTTCTCCCCCCACCAATATAGTCTGACCCCTCTCTAACCTAACTACCCCTTTATTTCCTTCATTGGCCTCCCTCCTCAGCCCTAGTTTAAACACTCCGCCACCCCAGCTAGAATTCTCTCCCCCAGCACAGCGGACCCCCTTCCATTTAGGTGCAAATCATCTGCAGAATACAGTTTGTACCCCAATGAAAAGTCAGCCCAGTGCTCTAGGAACCCAAATCCTTCTCCTCTACACCAAGACTTCAGCCATGCATTTAACTCCCTGAGCTCCCGCTGTCTATCCTGTGATGCGCATGGCACAGGCAGTATTCCTGAGAATACAACCTTGGAGGTCCTTCCCTTCAGCTTGTAGCCTAGTTCTTTAAAATTATTCTTAAGGCTCCTCCACCTACCATTTATTCTGTCGTTGGTACCGACATGGACCACAACAGCTGGATCATCACCAGCCCCTCCCCGCAATTTGTCCACCCGTTCCACCACAAGCCGAACCCTGGCACCAGGGAGACAGCAAACCATTCGGTTGAGGCGGTCTTGGCGACAAATTATTCTATCCGTCTTCCTGATTATAGAATCCCCTACAACTATCAATTGTCTTGGCTTACCTGCATTACCATCCCGCCGACTACTAGCTGGGCTGTTCTCCCAGCTGTTAGGGAGATCAGTATCCACTAGGGCTGCCTTTTCTGAGACTGACACCCTCGCATCATCACCCAACCCGGTAATTTTGCTTGGAATGCCAGAAACCGGATCGTCCTTCCTTGTCTTTGACCCCTTTCTACTGCCCCTAACTACATTAACCCAGCTACTTACCTGATCCTGCTCACCCATGTCTTCACCCTCCAGTTCTAACCCACTAACTGCATGCTCCGTGAGCAGCAAGCTCAGCTCAAGATTGTCTATCCTCCTCAGTGTTGCATTCTGCTCCTCCAGATCTCTAATACGAGCTTCCAGGTGACCAACATGCTCACATCTGCCACAGAGATATTCACCCTGGAACTCCGGCTCCAGTCGTGTATACATATGGCAAACACACCATGCTCTCCCAGCATCAAAGACCCGGCTGTGTCCAAGAGAAGCGAATATACGTAGTAATGAAAAATACCTGGGGTATTAGTAATCATGTTCTGTCTGTACATCAGGAACATTCTGTTCCATTTAAGGAGTTAGGGACTCGCAAGTCTGGGGATCCTTGTCGTGGATTGCGAGCTTGCGTCCTTTTGGCCAAAATGATTACTAATACCCCAGGTATTTTTCATTACTACGTATATTCGCTTCTCTTGGACACAGCCGTGTCTTTGATGCTGGGAGAGCATGGTTTGTTGTTGTTTGGCATAGCAAGCAGGGTAGCCCGCTCTATGAACTATCAAGGCATCAGAAATAGGCTTCTACCTGGCTATACACGTTGTGCCTCATGACGTACACACTATCCCTCCATGTTTCACACACTTGCACCCCATTATCCATTTATTTCTATTGAGGCACTTCACTCATTACTGCCCCCTATATTTCACTTATAGTATTACACTTGCGCACACACACACTATTCATTTATTATTTCTTACTACACATCCCATGCACCACACACACCACTCCCCTCAAGACCAGTGGGAGTGGCTATTATTATTTAAAGCACCTGCTCACTCCTTCATCAGCGTTTCTGACCTGGCTGTGTCCATTTGTAAGTATGGCCTTTTTCGGTGATTTTGTGTCTGGTCCGACTGCTTTCCCAGCTCATAAGCAATATGTGTTCACATAACGAAATGTGAAAGAAGCCTTAAAGGACATGTGTTGCCAGCAAAACATGTTTTTTTTTTTTTTTTAGTTAAACAGTTTAGTGTATAGGTGATTAAACATTGTTCTAATTTTTTTATTTTTTTTTCACGAGTCAGGAAATATTATAAATTGGATTCAATTTATAATATTTCCCAGCACTGGTCACTAAATGGAGCCATTCCCAAAATTGCAGCATTGCATGTGGTAAAGCAACCACATTGCTTTATGCTGCAAAATTGGGTAAAAATCCCTCGCTCTAGTGAGCTCTCAGAATCCCCCCTCCTTTATCCTGGCTAGTGCCGGGAGAAACGAGGGGTTTGAACGGTCTAACCTCCTACACTGTGTGTCGCCATTTTTTGAGCTAACACACAGTGTAGAAGGTTAACATACAGTAGTAAACACACTGAAACACGAACATACATAGAAATAACTTTCCTGCTCCAGTCGCCGCCGCTCCCTCCGGTCCATCCGCTCCGTCTGCTGCCGCTGCTCCATGTGCACAAGTCCGGAAGCCGCGACCGGAAGTAGTAATCTTACTGTCCGGCCGCGACTTCCGGTCCACAGGAAAATGGCGCCGGACGGCGCGCATTTCAAATTGAACTGTGTGGGAGCGGCGCATGCGCCGTTCCCACACAGCGGCGTACACGATATTGGATGGAACGGGCCCCGTTCGCAGTCCCTATGGGACTGGAGCTGCCGTATTCCATGTCTGTATGTGTCGTTAATCGACACATACAGAAATGGAAAAAAAAATGGCAGCCCCCATAGGGAAGAAAAAGTGTAAAAATAAAAAAAAGTAACACACAAACACACAAATTAATCCAAACGTTTTTAATAAAGCACTAACATCTTTAACATATTAAATTTTTTTTTGGGGTGACACTGTTCCTTTAACACCTTAACGACCACCCTCCGTCTTTTGACGGCAGGTGGTGCAGGTGCTTTAGTCTACAGCGACGTCTTTTGGAGGGGTGGCTGATGAGCGCTCCTGTGAGCGCTCATCCTCTAAGCAGGAGCTGTAACTAATAGCTCCTCATCTTAGAGCAGCCTGCGGAATACAGCTGGGATTGGAAAACATTTGTACCCCAGCTACTTAACCCTTTGATCGCTGCGGTCCGTGACCGCGGCAAGATCAAATGAAAACTCCCCGCTTTGATCTCGTCATCGGAAACCTGGTGACGTGATCAAACACCGGGGAATCACTCTGAAGTCAGCCCTGGGGACCTTCAAAGTCTGTTCAGTTTACCTGCTGTTAGTATGTGCTGCCCTAACAGCAGCCTGTGTCATAGTGACACCGTATGATGTATAAGGGTATGTTCACACGCAGTGTCAAAAACTTCTCAAAATACGGAGCTGTTTTCAAGAGAAAACCGCTCCTGATTTTCAGACATTTTTTGTGCCACTCGCGATTTTTGCTGCATTTTTCGCGGCGTGTTTTACGGCCGTTTTTGGAGCTTTGTTCTATAGAGTCTATGGAAAACGGCTCCAAAAACGTTCCAAGAAGTGTCCTGCGCTTCTTTTTTACGGCTGTTTTTTTACTCGTAAAAAAACGCAGCGAAAAACACTCTGTCAGAACAAAACACTGTTTTCCCATTGAAATCAATGGGCAGATCTTTGGAGGCGTTCTGCTTTTGATTTCTCAGCCGTTTTTAAAGGCGTTTATGGCCCGAAAAACGGCCGAAAATAGGCCGTGCGAACATACCCTTAGCATAGAGGAGTATGCTAATACATTAAAAGTAAAAAATAACGTTATAAATAAAGTTATCCCTTAATGGGATTTAAAAAAAAAAAAAAGGAACAAAAGAAATTAAATAAAAGAAAAAAAAAGTCATTATTTTGCATAAAATATATTTTATTGCCCCTACACTAAATAAAAACAAAAAACCTACACATATTAGGTATCTAAACTACCGAAATGACCTGAAAAATTAATCAAACGGGTTATTTAGCGTGAAACGTGAACGTTATAAAAATAAGAAAAACTATGCCGAGAATTGCCTTTTTATTATATTCACGCCATAAAAATATATTTTTTTTCTACCTCCGATCTATGAAGAAGAAAAAAAATATATTACATTTCTCCCGCATAAAACAAGGCATCACCATTGAGCTCAATGGTGGCGGAAACGTTGCTAAAGGTTTCCGTTTGTCACCGTAGTGACAGGGTACCGTTGTTTGTGATGGATTTAATAGTTCAGTCGACTGCGCTATAAATTTTGTCACAAACAATGGAACGCTGTTACAACTGTGACAAACGGAAACCTTTAGCAACATTTCCGCTACCATTGAGATCAATGGTGATGAAAACGGAACCTAAGGTTTCCGTTTGCCTTTCCGTTGAGGGGTTAACCCGACGGAAACCTCAGATGGAACCCCTCAACGGAAGAGCGACGCTTATGTGAACACAGCCTAAGGCAGGATTCACACTAGCGTGTGTGTTTTGCGCGTGCAAAAAACGCAGCGTTTTGCGCGCGCAAAAGGTCCGCGTGTCATCAGCATATGTGATTTTCACGCAGCCGCCATCATTATGACACTCTATTTTTATGTTTGTAAACAGAAAAGCACGTGGTGCTTTTCTGTTTTCATTCATAGTTTTGACTACTGTAGCGCGCATCACGCGCCACACACGGAAGTGCGTCCGTGTGCCGTGCGCGGTTTTCACGCACCCATTGACTTCAATGGGTGCGTGATGCGTGAAAAACGGGCAAATCTAGGACACGCTGCGTGAAAATCACGGACTGTCTGAATGGCCCCATTGACTAACATAGGTCCGTGCGACGCGCGTGAAAATCACGCGCGTAGCACAGACGTATTATACGTTCGTCTGAATAAGCCCTAAGGGTTCTACTTACAGAATATGCCTTAGCCTGTAAAGCTCAATACTGACACTAGATGGCAGCGTAAGATAGGTATTTATTTTTTCCTGACACATTTTCTGTATGTGGTACAGCCCGCAGGTTAATGGGAAAATACTATTATGTCAATAATTGAATTGCACTATAAAGTAGAAATGCATTACTGTTAAAATTTATTTCAAATGACATGACTGTTCACTAGTAAGACACTACGAATTAGCTGTACAAATTTTTTATTAATTTAAGAACGTAAGTCCCCTCATTTTATACGGATAATTAGGATGAGGAAAATGTCATTCTACCTTCCCCAGAATCTTAAAAATACAAATGGCTCTAATTCGCTACTAATCTCTCACCCGCCTAATCGATTCATACCAATTATGGAAAAATAGATCAGTAACCAAATTTGCTATTAAGTTGTGCCGAGCACTCTGTAAAAGGGTTTTTAATACACACTCCTCAACATTGAAATTGCAACACTAAGAAGGGCAAGCCGTAAGGTTATGAAAATCGCTAGGTGTCGCTAAGATCTGCAAATTATGTCATTTTCAAGCGCCAATCTGTGGCATGTGGGAGGGGCATAAGTCAGATTGAAAGCAAAGGTTTTTTAGCCACATGAAACGTCAAAAACCGGATGAAGTGGTGTGTGATGATTGTGCGATGCCTCCTGTACGTCGCCGTGCCAGTTATCGCCACTTGTCGGAAACTGAGAGAGACAGAATCCTTGAACTGAGAGACCTTGGTTTATCACTCTGTCAGATCACTCCACGCCTCAGCCGAGTTGCCAGCGCTGTTCAGCATTGCGTGTCCCGGAGGATGGGAGAACAACGACGAACGAGAATGACAGCAGAAGGTGCGGGGAGGCGAACATCTGCACAGACTGATCATATGACTGGAAGAATGGCACGTAGTAATCCATGCTGTACTGCAAGTGAAATTGGATGTCACATCCCAAGCCGAGGGCGGCAACCAGTGTCAACCATCAGAAGGCGTTTCCACGACATTAGGCTTTGAGCCAAACGTCCAGCTACAGGTGTTCCATTAACCACACGCCACCGCTCTCAAAGGCTATCATGGCGAACCGCAGGACAGCAATTGAGGCTGGAATAGAGGTCTGTCCTCTTCAGCGATGAGTCCCGCTTTTTTATCGGACACAATTATAGCCGGAAACACGTGTTTTAAGTTTCCTATTGACATCAATGTAAAGGCACGCCGTTAGTGCATACAACGTGTTTTATTTTTTTATTTTTTTACTCGCGCATCTTTAAAAAATTGAGTAGTATAAAAAAAGCGTCAGGTCAATTCTTTGGCGCGTCAAATATGCCTATTCCCAGTCAATGGAAGTCCTAATAACGTGCCGAAAGCGGGCACAAAACGTGTTAAAAATACCTGTAGTCTAAAAAGTGTTTACACGTCTAAAAAATGTTTACATGTCAGGTTTTTTAGCGCCGTATGACCAAGGTCTTAGGGTGCAGCTGAATTATGCAGTATTTGCATTCGTTTTAATCATACCCCTATATGAACACACAGAAACTTACCTAAACAGACAAAGTTAAGCAACTCGGGTCAGGTTGTTCTAATCAAAGCCATCATAAGTAACTTTCTAGTTATTTCTAGTGCAGAAGGGTTACCGACAGAGCTGTGGAAAATCACAGGGAACATAAGTTGTGCCAAATCATAAACTCCGCTTTCCTACATAAACAGACTCAGCACTTCTACATCCATAACATTTCAAAATAGGTTATAGCTGCTATATAGGGGTATACTGCATTTTCTATAGAGTAATGCATCAATTGTGGGTAGCATACATAAAATATACTGTAATGTACATACAGATGTAGCATAGGTTAACTTGACTCTGGTAACTTGCTGCAGCACAATATTCCACAACAAAAGCCATTGAAAAAGTCAAGTTAAAGTTTCTTGACTCAGTGTATTTTACACATCAAGACAAACTCAAGTTAAAGATTGCTACATCTGTATGTCAATACCTTACTGTAAATGGTTGAGAGATCCTATTTTTTTCAATAGCATTCGCATTCCTCTAAATCCTGCAATGATTTTAATTCCACAGAAGTCATCCTTTCCAGGCACGGCATTCTAGAATTGTTGAGCAAACGTTCCAGTAATGTTCTGATAAGTGTTATGTTAACCTTCCCAATAGCTTCCACATCTCCCTACTGCGGCCCATAATCTTTCTCTAACTCTGAACCTCTTCGTACTTCCACTGTTGAGCTATCATTCGAGTTCGAAGAAGGCTGTTTTTTAACTGATAGACTGGAAGGGATTTGGTCCAGAGGAGTGGTCCTTGCTGCCAAAGCCAGACGTCCATACTCCTTGTCTCTTCTAGAAGTTACATTAAAACTTCCTCATTGCCTGGAAAGAATAATTTCTGGGAGGGGCCTTAAGAGGAGAGAGTACCGTTACTCACCTCCATGTGATCCAGCAATGCTACAGATGGTCGAGTAGTGGATTGTACTCTGCTCTTCCCGGCACCCCTGGTGGCGGTGGGTACTGGGGTAATAATGGGGGGTTAGTTGCAGCCTTTTTACTGGCTAACACTAAGCCCCACCTTAGAAATGGACGACGTCAGACAGCTGCCATTATCCAGGCGCTAGTAAAGTATTAATAAAACACAGAGGCATAAGAAAATAATTTTATTGAAACAAAAACTCTCTTGTTTGTAAAAAAAAACGTAGATCATCGCAGTAGTCCACCGAATCTATGATGTAGTACAATAGGTCCAGTGGAACTTGCAAAACAAAAAGAAAGTTGGCAATATGAAAAATATAAATACTTCTACTCACCTACAGCGACACAATAAATACTAGAGGTCCCCACAAGCACCCTGCATGCACCCCCACCCCCCCCACACACAGGCTAATGCAAACAATCACATAATCTCCCCACAAGCACCCTGCACACACCCTCCCACAGTGGGGGATTCTTCAAACCAGTTGATAAGTGGCTATGAAGGATCAGTGGCGCCCGTGCATACTCCACTGCACAAAATTAGGACAAAGCTCTGCTGCACATACTACACACACAGCTCTGCTGCGCACACTACACACACCGCTCTACTGCACACACTACACACACCGCTCTACTGCACACACTAGACGTGCACACTGCTGTACTGCGCACAGTACACACACACACAGCTCTGCTGCGCGCACACACACACACTGCTCTGCTACACACACACATAAAAGTTACAGCAGGTGTGCAAGGGAGTCGCGATGGGGGGGTCTCGAGAGGAAGTGGGGGGGCCGTGAGAGAGAGAGAGACACACGCACACCTTACCTGCAGTTCGGCGGTCTTCAAAATGGCGCCGGCTTTCCCTCTACAATCTAGCCTCTATGCTGCATGCGCAGTACAGAGAAAGATTGCAGAAGCAGAGAATGTAGGGAACGAGTCCCGTTCGTTATGTCCTATGCACTGTATTGGCCGTATTCCATCTGTGTATATGTCGTGAATTGACACACACACAGATGAAAGAAAACATAGCAGCCCCCAGTAAAGTAAGAAAGTGTTAATAAAAAAAACATTGTGTGTGAAAAAATAAATTCAATATAATAATTTATTCAATAAAAACACATTAAATTAATAAAAATAAAAAAAATAATGACACTGTCCCTTTAAGGCCTCATGCACATGAACGTATTGGTTTTGCAGACTGCAAAAACATGGGTCTGTTGCGGTCGGACCGCAAAAAAACTTTTGTGGTGCATCCATGTGTCACCATCTGCATCTGGACTCACGGATCCACAACAATTCACCAGTATTGGTGAATCCGCAAATCCGGATCGTAAAATGACATGTTCTGAGTTTTTGCAGTCAGCGTTTGCAGCCCCTGCATCAATCGTGTGCGAGGGGCCATAGAAAAGAATACATTCACAATTTATCCGCAAAAATGTGGTTACAGAGGCTATGTCACCACATTATAAGTGCCCTATCTCCTCCATAAGGAGATCGGCGCTATAATGTAGGTGACAGCAGTGTTTTTTTATTTAGAAAAACGATCTATTTTTACCACGTTAGGAGCGATTTTAGCTTTATACTAATTACTTTCTTAATGCCCAAGTGGGCGTGTTTTTACTTTAGCCCAAGTGGGCGTTGTACAGAGGAGTGTATGACGCTGACCAATCAGTGACCAATGAGCGTCATGCACTTCTCTCCAATCATTTAGACAGTGCATAGTGACACTGGGTTGTTCGCTATGTGCTGTCTTATACTGACATATTAACGTTACTGAAGTGTTTAGACCGTGACTAGACATTCCTTCCAGACAGGTCGGGATGTCTATTCACAACTCCGGTCTAAAGTAAAAACACGCCCACTTGGGCATTAAGAAACACATTAGCATAAAGCTAAAATCGCTCTTAACGTGGTAAAAATAGATCGTTTTTCTAAATAAAAATCATTACTGTCACCTACATTATAGCGCTGATCTCCTTATGCAGGACATAGACTCTGTCACCACATTATAAGTGCCCTCTTTAAATTGCGGCCACAAAAATACGGTTGTGTGCATGAGGCCTAAATGTTCACATTTTCCCACGTTCTCTATTTTATACTATGCTATATTACTATGTGAACATTTTTCTTTAGATCATATCCGTCATTCCTCTACGTGTTTTTTCATACTTGATTATCCTACAAATGAACTTCCAGTTATCTCTTGGTATTAAGGGGATTGCTTATATAATTTGCCTTGACGTATACTGTTCTAATTAAAGACATGTAAAAGGTTTCAAAGTAAGGAAAGAAAGTTGGGAATCTTAAGTTCAAAGGTCAATTAGTATCTAAAATTCAAATGTCATTCCTGGGAATTGTATTTTCTTTCATGTGAAACAGCCTCAATCCGCAGCTAAAGTGATCAGGAGGAACCAAGTCCTCACAGGAAGTACAATCAACTCTTAATAAAGACATTTAGGAAAATGTTTTCCGTTGCTGACAAAACCAGTCACCAGATTTTACATAAGGGTAGATCATTTTTATTAGGAAATGCATAAAAAAAACCTCTGTGTTCCCCATGGAGGAAAGTGTAATGTGTTTTCAAGATAATAATATCGTTAGAGTTTGACTTTCATAGTTTATTTAGAAAAAGTTTCTGTAGCAATTCAGCAAAACATTACACATATTAATTTAAAATGACACAATTTAAGACTTTGTCTCCTTTCACGATTCTGCCCAAAATTTCTTTTGGGTTTTCTTAATGGTTTAAGGGGTTGTCTGACATTAGAAACAAAGACTCTGCTTTGTTCCTATAACAGTGCCACTCTTGCTCTTGGGTTGTATTAAAGTAATTGGTGCTGAGTTCCAATACCAAAGACATAGACCAGAGTGGCGCTACTTCAGGGAAAATGCAGACTTTTTTTTTTTTAATCCGAGACAACCCCTTTAAATTATACTAAATTGAAGAAAAATATTCAAATAATGGTGCTCCACTGCATCGTGTATTGTGAAAAATATCACCGTAGAATATATAAAATGCTATTATATTATATGATATTCAAAATGTCTTCACTATATATAATAATACTTTTCCTGTATCTGCTTAAAGGCTTTGCCCACTTTTGCATAATGTTTTTATTGCTTTGCATCTATTAGGTGATTTAAAAGAAAAAAAAGGGGAAAAAAATCTGTCATTTTGGTTTTAATTAAATTCTCAACCATTTTATTTCTGCAGTAAAACTGAGCGAATTTCCCGAAATTTGTTTTAGAAACTATACTATCAATACACCTGTCCAGTTCGATTCGGTGCAAATATTTTTTCCACATGTTGCAAGTTGAATACAGTCTTAGAAGACATCAGAGAGTCAAATAGGGCAATCGGGCACTTGCGATTCCACACCTAATATAAAAAAATGCCATACCCACCTCCCCAGGTCTTCCGTAGTGACGTGTCCCTGCTGGCCTCTTGAGATAACGTAGTTTTGCCCATATAACAGATGCAGCCTGTGATTGGCTGCAGTGGTCACATGGGACTAAGCTATGACATCACAGGAGGCCGACCGGTCACATGGGACAAAACTACTAATCTCAGGAGTCTGGCAGGGAATAATCGCTACGGGAGATCAGGGTAGCATAGTATTTTATTTTTTTTGGTCTCCTCTTCTCCCCTCTTTCTAATCTGTAAAAATTTGTGTATCCTATAATTTTATAAGTTATGTATTTCACCAAATTTGAAACTTTTGGGAAATTTGTACCGAATTTGATTTAGTTTAGAATCTATTCGCATTCCAAAACATTGCAAGCTGCTGGATGTCGTTCACTATCAACTCATTCAGACGAGCTCCGTGTCGATTCGCTCTCTAGCCTCGTGTCTTCTAAACTCTTATCTAAACTGAATTCTCTTCTAATCAAAGTTGGTTTTATTTGACTTATTCAGAATTCAGCTTAGATGAGCGTTCAGAAGACAGTAGAGGTTAGAGACCGAGCCAAGAGGAAGCTCCTGTGACGGATTGATAGTGAAATAGTTACACCGATCACTCGTCCCCCATACATTTTCATCATGTTGGCAGGGCTGCCGACAACAATGATTTTTAATGCTGCATAAAACAGCAGATCAGCCGATCTTGTTTGCTCATTCATCAGCTGATCGTTGCCCTGATTACACAGGGCAATGATCGGTAAAGAGCGTTCGTATGAATGCTCGTTTGCCCGATCATTGGTCCGTGTAATGGGGTCTTTAGAATAGTAAAAAACTGGGTTGTTCTCAATGGATACATTTGTTTAATTAATTATCTCCATAGGGACAGTTGTTTGTTTTGTGTTTTTTCTTTTTTTGCCCTTTTCAGTTAGCAAAGAACTTCAAGGTCATTTCACAATGTCATTGTTGCAGGGACTAGTAATGTGTCAACCTATTCTTCCCTTCAGATCCTCAGTGGTTGGTTCATGGAGAGGCCGGCATATTTAGAAGTCAGGGAAAAGCTACAGATATCTTTCTTTAAAAGCACCCCCGGTTTACCATACAATGTTGATTTATACAAGAGCTACTTTGTAGTAAATCATTTAAGACACTCAGTAAAAGTTACAGCACCAAGGCCAAAATCAAGAATTTAAGAGTTCAGGATGTTCTTAATAACAAGAATTTATTTCAAAGTGAAATTACAGGACCCAAAGGTCTATATATTGCTTGGAATGCTACATTCTGTTGATCTAAGTTTACTTTATTATGGTGATGGATGGTCATGGCCATTTTGATATTTCTCTGCAACTAAAAAATTCTTATTATTTTAACATACTGTGGTTCTCTTTGTTTATTATATTCATAGTCATTTTGCTTTTCTTTCTACAAAACCTGCTATCTAGTTCCAGGAAATGACATTAAATTCTGTGAAAATGCTTTTTGTCTGCCAAATCATTCACAAGAGAAACATTTCATAGTAACACAAATAGCTGGATGTAACATTCCAAAAGGTTTTACATGGTAAAGCACAGCTAACAATCGCATTGTTTCCACGTATATTATAGCCATGCATTTTACAGATCTGGCATCCTGTACTTTCTAGAACTGTTTTGAACTGGAGGGAGTTACTTTGAATTTACTATAGGGCTACATGAATGGTATACAAATGAAAAATCATAAAATAAATTGTGGATATACAGCTAATAAAGGTTATTCATTGTATATTAAAAGATTATACCACTTTCTAAAATACTTTCTATATAAATTCCTCATGGTTTTCAAGATCCCTGCTTGCAATTATTCAATAGGAATCTTTTTTTTTTTTTTTTTCGTCCTTCCTATACATATAATGAACACACAGGTGATACAGCCTATTACAGTTACAGTACAGTTATCAGAGCTGTGTCTTGTAATAAGCCGATGTGATCATCCTATGACCAGGCAAATTTGTATCCACTAGACGTAAATAGAGAAGGTTTCTATTCCTATTTAATGACAGCAAGCAGAGATCTTAAAAACAACGAGGAAATGATACAGGAGATATATTAGTAAACTGTAGAGAAATGGAAACTGTGCATTAAATGGTTCCACCGTTTTCAGAAAATCACAGTGCAACAAAGAATTGCCTGCAGCAGATTACCAAAATAGTTTTGTTTTTATTCTATCAACGATTGCACATACAACCAGAAATATGTTTAGATCAGTTGTTTCTTCCCTGTCCCATTCCTCGAAATAAAGTACATAAAACAAAGCATTCTATGCAAATGTATGTACTTGTTCACATTATGCTTTCTGCTAAGTTTTAAAGTAATCATACATGTAGCTCTTTAGTATACATTGTAATGTGAAAACTGTTATTTAATAACAAGACTGGAGCCTGAAGCAGAACTACTGTGAGATTCTGCATACAGCATCAGACTACACAGGGTTTAATGGTTGTCTGTTACCATGGAAATGCATAGCTCTGCATAGCTGTTCTAGACATAAAACAATAGTACCTTTTTAATGAAGACTATTTGCAAAGTTGCTTTTAAAGTTTTATAAATTGGGCATTTAAGGATTTCTAAATTAGTTTTAATATATCCCTGAAACTGGAAAACAAAACAAATTGCAATATATTTATATCTTGGTGTTTGTGATGTCCTGTCACGTGATCGCAGCAATCACCTGCACATGACATGATGTCCTATCTGCAGGCTTCGATCACTGGTTGTTGCATAAAGGTCATGTCATTGCATATAGTTGCAGACTAGCGTGGGAACGGGACAGAATCATTAAGGAAAATACATTGCAGATTGTTTTTGTTAAGTTATTTATAAATCCCGGATAAATGTTTCTAACTGCTTTTGGACCAGACAGAGGTTTAGGTCTTCTCTGCTGTCAAACGTGTGACCTCAAAGATTAGTTCTGTAACTGTCAACTGAACTCCCACAATGCACTGCTCCCTGCTAACTCAAATCCAACAGAATTCTGAATTTAGCTTTATGTCTAAAGCAAAGAATACTTTGCTCTTGCTTTTTATGCAAATTTAATCACAATTTAAAGGTTTTGTCTGGTTATTTAACAATTGCCATTGCCTCCTTGCAACTAAGTTTTTTTTTAGCTCCTTCCGCAGCTGTGGCGATTTGTCCATATGACATAACACTGTGTCCTCCAATAGCTGCCATGGATGTAATGTCCAAGACAAATGCATCATAGCGGTCAGCTACTATTGGGGGATGCACTGTCGAAAAGGCAAAGAGAGAAACAGGGAGGGCAGGGGGTAAAAGGGTAAGAACATTTCAGAGATCAAAGTTCTCCCGTATCCTTAGAGGACATACAGTACTTCTTTATGACCATAAGTTGTTCCTGGGTAGTTTCTCTTTTTGTTTTAGGCCTCATTTAGTGATCAAACATACCTTGTGTATCCATTACTCACCATCCGCAAAAATCTGTTTGTTGTCAGTGGTTGGAAACATTCTTATTTACATCTAGAGGCTGAAAACTGTCCTAATTTTATTTCCAAATGCTACTAGTGCTCAGCTCGATAGGAATATACAGGTCCTTCTCAATGTATTAGAATATCATCAAATAGTTAATTTATTTCAGTAATTCAATTCAAAAAGTGAAACTCATATATTATATAGATTCATTACACACAGAGTGATCTATTCCCAGCATTTTTTTTCTTTTAATGTTGATAATTAACAGTTAATGTTAATGAAAACCCAAAATTTAGTGTCTCCGAAAATGAGAATATTATATAAGCCCAATTTCAAGAATGATTTTTAACACCGAAATGTTGGCCTACTGAAAAGTATGTCCAGTATATGCACTCAATACTTGGTCGGCGGTCCTTTTGCATGAATTACTGCATCAATGCGGCATCGCATGGGGGCGATCAGCCTGTGGCACTGCTGAGGTGTTATGGAAGTCCAGGTTGCTTTGATAGCGGCCTTCAGCTCGTCTGCATTGTTGGGTCTGGTGTCTCATCTTCCTCTTGACAATACGCCATAGATTCTCTATGGGGTTTAGGTCAGGCCAGTTTGCTGGCCAATCAAGCGCAGTGATACTGTGGTTATTAAACCAGGTATTGGTACTTTTGGCAGTGTGGGCAGGTGCCAAGTCCTGCTGGAAAATGAAATCAGCATCACCATAAAGCTGGTCAGCAGAGGGAAGCATGAAGTGCTCGAAAATTTCCTGATAGACGGCTGCGCTGATTCTGGACTTGATATAACACAGTGGACCAACACCAGCAGATGACATGGCTCCTCAAACCATCACTGACTGTGGAAACTTCACACTGGACCACAAGCAACTTGGATTGATGCCTATCCACTCTTCCTCCAGGCTCTGGGACCTTGATTTCCAAATGAAATGCAACATTTACTTTCATCTGAAAACAGAACTTTGGACCACTGAGCAACAGACCAGCCCTTTTTCTCCTTAGCCCAGGTAAGACGCTTCTGACGTTGTCTCTGGGTCATGAGTGGCTTGACACAGGTAATGCGACAGTTGTAGCCCACGTCTTGGATACGTCTGTCTGTGGTGGCTCTTGAAGCACTGACTTCAGCCGTAGTCCACTCCTTGTGAATCTCCCTCAGATTCTTGAATAGCCTTTTCTTGACAATCTTTTCAAGACTGCGGTTATCTCTGTTGCTTGTGCACCTTTTTCTACCACACTTTTTCCTTCCTCCCAACTTTCCATAATATGCTTGGATACAGCACTCTGTGAACAGCCAGCTTCTTTAGCAATATCCTTTTGCTGCTTCCGCTCCTTGTGGAGGGTGTCAATGACTGTCTTCTGTACAACTGTCAAGTCAGCCGTCTTCCCCATGATTGTGTAGCCTACTGAACCAGACTGTTGCACCATTTAAAGGCTTAGGAAACCTGTGCAGGTGTTTTGTGTTGATTAGCTGATTAGACACCATGAGTCTACAATCTTTAACTTTTACACAATATTCTAATTTTCAGAGAGACTAAATTTTGGGTTTTCATTAACGGTCAGTCATAATCATCAACATTAAAAGAAAAACATCACTCTGTGTGTAATGAATCTATATAATATGAGTCTCACTTTTTGAATTGAATTATTGAAATAAATTAAACTTTTTGATGATTTTTTCTTAATTAATTGAGAAGGACCTTTGGTGTGTATGTATATGTGTAACGTCTATGGCCACGGCCTGTTGTTCTGACTTACCCCTCGACGGCCATGGACATGTGTGTTCTCTGCTGCATCGTCCCCCAGTGAGGCACCAGCACTCACTTCCTGGTATCGAGACTGTCTCCCGGAGGGCGCGCACACTCGCATGGTCTTAAAGGGCCAGTGCACGCATAATTGCAGGAAGTCTGCAATCAAGCATAGAATGCTGATGGACTATATAAGGGGCTCTGTCCTCTTGTCCTTTGCCTGAGCATTGTTCGTTACCCAAAGTTTGTCTTGCTAATGATCTCCTATTGTCTTCCAGTTTCCAAGTGTTCCCTTGTTCCTGTATCCTTTTTCCCATGCTATCCAGATCTAGTACCATGCTGAGCTGCTGTCATGTTGTACTGCATTCCACGCCTGTTCCGCTACTCCATGCCTGACGTGCCGCCTGGTGCCAACCTTGCCTGCCTTGCTGCTGTCAGAGTTGCCACAGGTACCCTTTCTGCACTGTAGACTCTGTGCTATACCTGTTTGGTCAGCTGCCGTCCCGCTACGCGGTACGGCCCAGTGTGTCCACACTCCGCATCATGACAGTACACTCAGGCCATGGACCCCTCTGGTCAATTCAAGGGTTTGTCACCCTCCCAAGCCATGCAGGCGGACCTGCAGGATCTCCAAGTAAGACAGGATCAACTTCTTGTGGCAGTGGACTCCATGGCACAGCAGCTAGGGATACTAGCTGCTTCCCTTCCTGCCTCTATGCAAGCTCCTCAGATCGACCCTCCTGGCATTTCCGGCTTGGATCCTCGGTTCTCGCTGCCATTACCTTCTCGGTTCTATGGAAACGCAAGTACGTGCCGGGGGTTTCTGAACCAATGCTATGTCCATTTTACCGTGCACGCCCGAGCATTATCGTCGGACGGTATCAAGATCACCTTCATCGTGTCTCTATTTGCCGGCAAGGCCCAGGCATGGGCAAACCCTATCTGGGAGCATCAGGGACCCGAGACCCAAGACTCCCAGGGGTTCGAGTGGTTATTCCGGACTGTTTTCGAGGAGTCCGAACGAGTCTCATCGGCAGCCACTGCTATCTTTAACTATCGCCAGGAGGACACCTCCGTGGGCAAATACACCATCCAGTTCCAGACCCTGGCAGGAGAACTATCCTGGAACAATGAGGCCTTGGTGGCATCCTTTTTGGCATGGTCTATCGCCCGAGATCAAGGACAAACTTGCTGCTCGAGACCTGCCACCTACCTTGGATGACCTGATTCTGCTTGCCACTCGGGTGGACATAAGGCTGAGGGAGAGATCTCATGAGGTTCTACAGGAGAGACGGCTTCCTAGACTGGCGCCCAACTTCCAGCAACCCCTTTTGCCACTTATACTGTTTTTCCCGAGGTTCTCATGCAAGTGGATCGGCTAAAATTGTCCGTCCAGGAGAGACCGCGCAGGCGCACCTCTGGACACTGTTTATATTGCGGCCTCACTGGCCATGTCGTGCGTCTGTGCCCTCAGAAGCCAAAAAACCCCAGCGGCTAGGTTTGGTTGGAGAGACAACCCTGGGCGCTACTGCATTTAATCGAGAGCTCTCCTCCAAACTGTTCACTCCCGTAACCATCATTGCTGGCGAGAGGCCCCATCCGGTCTCTGCCTACCTGGACTCTGGCTCTGTAGCCAATTTCATCTGCCAAGACCTTGTGGATCTTCTTCAGTTGCCCACTGTCCTGCTGGAAAGGCCGTTGATCGTTGCCTCGGTAGATGGACTGCCATTGCCTGAAGCAGTTTTGTCTGTGACCAAGCCATTAAGACTTCAAGTGGGAGCTCTTCATTCTGATCTCATCTCCCTGTTTGTCCTGTCCAAGGCCATCAACCCCGTGCTACTGAGTTTGCCTTGGCTCCGTTTGCACGCCCCAGTCCTGAATTGGAACTCTGGAGAGGTTCGACAGTGGGGTCCCAAGTGTCTCGACCGCTGTCTGTGCCATATCCAGCCACCACAGCCTCCTCCGCTTCAGTCATTGGCAGGGTTGTTTTCTTGTTTCTCTATGTTCTCGGATGTCTTCGATACGAAGGAAGCTGAGACTTTGCCGCCACATCGAGCATATGATTGTCCGATCTACTTGGTTCCTGAGTCGTCCCCTCCTCACAGTAGAGTATACCCTCTCTCCTTGCCGGAGACCCGGTCTATGTCTGCCTACATTTAAAGAGAATCTGGAGAGGGGCTTCATTCGTAAATCCTCATCCCCAGCCGGAGCTGGGTTTTTCTTTGTCAAGAAGAAAAATTGATCCTCCTACCCTGCATTGACTACTGAGGCCTCAACCAGATCACGGTGAAGAACAGGTACCCACTGCCTTTGATTTTGGAACTGTTTGATCGCATACGGGGGCCAAATTGTTTTTTCTAAACTGGACCTGTGGGGGGCCTACAATCTGATTCGGATTTGTCAAGGTGACGAGTGGAAGACTGCTTTAATACTCGTGATGGGCACTATGAATACCTAGTTATGCCCTTCGGCCTGTGTAACGCCCCGGTGTTTCAAGAATTTGTCAATGTCATTTTCCGTGCGTGATCTCCTTTTTATGTTTGTGTTGTATCTCGATGACATTTTGATTTTCTTTCCCCAGATCCAGTAACTCATCAGAGTTCTGTCCGCCAGGTGTTGCTTCGTTTAAGAGAGAATCATCTTTATGCCAAGCTAGAGAAATGTGTGTTTGAAAAAATGTATCTTCCCTTCCTGGGCTATATCATCTCCGATCAGGGTCTCAAGATCGACCCTGAGAAGGTAAAGGCTGTCCTGGAGTGGCCACGTCCCCAAGGCTTAAGGGCCATACAGCGCTTCCTGGGATTCGCCAACTTCTACCGGCTGTTCATTCCCAACTTCTCGTCTTTGACTGCTCCCATCTCTACCCTCACTAAAAAGGGCAGGAATGCCAAAGTGTGGACTCCGGAGGCAGAAGTCGCATTTGAATCCTTAAAAAAAGCATTCACGTCAGCCTCTATTCTTCACCACCCTGATGTATCCCTACAGTTTTCCTTAGAGGTGGACGCTTCCTCTGTTGGTCCTCTTGTACTGTTGTTCCAGAGAGGTTCGAAAGGCAAGACTGTATGTGGCTACTATTCCAAGCTGTTTTCTTCCTCAGAGTGCAACTACTCGAATTGGGGATCGGGAGTTACTGGCCATCAAGCTGGCTCTGCAGGGGTGGAGATACCTACTGGAAGGCACAGTCCATCCTATCCTGGTCTTCACGGATCACAAGAACCTGAGCTGCCTACAGACGGCCCAGCGGTTGAATCCTTGTCAAGCTAGGTGGTCGTTGTTCTTTGCTCGGTTCTGGTTCGAACTCCACTACCGACCTGCCGACAAGAATGTGAGGGCCGATGCTTTGTCGAGGTCATTTGAGACAGAGGACACTGTGGAGTCCCCACAGAATATTATTGATCCTTCCTGCATCTTCTCTGTGAACCTTCTGCAGGTTGGAGACATCCCTCCGGGAAGGACTTTTGTGCGTCTGGCACACAGAGGAAGAATCCTTTGCTGGGGTCACAGTTCCAAGCTGGCAGGTCACGCGGTTGCTCGTAAGACCCGGGATCTAATCGCCCGCCAGTTCTGGGGGCCCACACTGCCCAAAGACGTCATTGACTTTGTCTCCTCGTGTACGGTATGCACAGCAAATAAAGTTGCCCACCCCAGACCAGCTGGTCTGCTCCAACCACTGCCTGTGCCCGTTAGTCCATTGCAACATGCTGCCAGGGAGCATGTCATGGATCTCCCTCCCTCTGCAGGTTGCAGTGTGATCTGGGTGGTGGTGGATCGATTTTCTAAAAAGGCTCATTTTGTTCCCTTGACTGGTCTGCCTTCTGCTGCGTGATTGGCCAACCTCTTCATTCAACACATCTTCCGTCTGCACGGCTTGCCCCTATTGTCTCGGACCAAGAGGTCCAGTTCACCTCTAAGTTTTGGAGAGCACTCTGCCGTCTCCTCGGGCGGCCTGTGATCCCCAGTCGAATGGGCAAGTTGAGAGGGTTAACCAGATTATGGAGAACTATCTGCATCACTTTGTTTCCAGATGGCATGTTGACTGGGTGCAGCTGCTCCCGTGGGCAGAGCTCTCCTATAATAACCACACTAGCGAGTCCACCACTTCCAGTCCGTTCTTCATTGTCTATGGCCAACATCCTCGCATACCTCTTCCTGTCTCTACTATGTCCCAGGTGCCTGCAGCTGACTCTACCTTCAGGGACTTTCTGCAAATATGGCAACAGACCCGATCTTCTATCCTGCTGGCGGTGGACTGCATGAAGAGAGAGGCTGATACAAGAAGACGGGCTCCTCCTCCAGTTTCTTCCAGGTACGCAGGTCTGGTTGTCTTCAAGGAATATCCAGCTGAGGGTGCCATCCTGCAGATTTGTCCCTAGGTTCCTCGGAACCTTCAGAATTCTGCTACAGATTAACCCGGTGTCTTACAAGCTGCGGCTACCTCCTACCCTCAAGATCCCTAACTCCTTCCATGTCTCCTTGCTGAAGCCCGTGGTCCTGAACCGTTACTCCAGGACGCCTAGTTCCGCAGTGGTTCCTGGTGGCTCGTCCAGGACTTTCGAAGTAAGGGAGATTCTGGCCACCAAGAAGGTGGGAGGAAGGACGTTTTATTTTAGTGGATTGGAGGGGGTTCGGTCCAGAAGAGAGGTCTTGGGAGCCAGAGGAGAACATTGACGCTTTGCTCCCAAGAAGAGGGGGCGTAAGAGGGGGGATACTGTAATGTCTATGGCGACGGCCCGTCGTTCTGACTTACCCATCGACGGCCGTGGCTATGGACATGTGTGTTCTCTGCTGCGTTGTCCCCCAGTGAGGCGCCGGCACTCCCTTCCTGGTATTGAGACGGTCTCCCGGAGGTCTTAAATGGCCAGTGCGTGCATAATTGCAGGAAGCCTGCAATCAAGCCCAGAATGCTACTGGACTATATAAGGGGCTGTGTCCTCTTGTTCTTTGCCTGAGTGTTGTTCGCTACCCAAAGTTTTGTCTTGCTAATGGTCTCCTAGTGTCTTCCAGTTTCCAAGTGTTCCCTGTTCCTGTATCCTGTTTCCCATGCTATCCAGATCTAGTACCGTGCTGAGCTGCTGTCGTGTTGTGCTGCATTCCTTGCCTGTTCCGCTACTCCACGCCTAACGTCTACCTGCCGCCTAGTCCCAGCCTTGCATGCCTTGCTACTGTCTGAGTTGCCACAGGTACCCTTTCTGGACTATAGACTCTGTACTATACCTGTTTAGTCAGCTGCCGTCCCACTACGCGGTACAGCCCAGTGGGTCCACACCCCGCATCATGGCAGTGTGTATCTTCTATTTCTTGTAACAAGCCTTGCAGCGCCATCGACTGGATGAACCAGACACCAGGAGGCACAAGGTAATTCACCCTACCACACAGCCTAACATGATTGTGTTGGATATAATCTGCACACTATACACTTCCCTCACATTACAGCTTCAGTCACCTACACCTTACTAGCTCTCACCTAGATACCCATTGAGACTATAGCAAATACTTACTACTGACCACCTGTTTCTTTCAAGTTAAATCCCCCTTGTCTATGTATGAAGTACACTGGTTCAGTTCCTTATCAGGAAATACAGATACGGATATTAACTCTTTGCATGTTACCTTCAGCTATAGCCAGTTCTTCTCTATTTTTCACTGTACCGTTATATCTTGACTAGAGATGAGCGAACCGGGACAACCGAACCCGGTTTCGGTCCGAACTTCCGGTAAAGTTCGGTTCGCAGCGAATCCGAACTTCACCGGGTTCGGCCGAACCCGTTTTGACCGAACCCGGTCAAAAACATTATACAAATCGGCAGCCACTTATCTCTATCAATCACTGATAGAGAAAAGAGGCTGCTGATTAAAAATAAAATAAAAAGCATTTCATACGTACCCGGTCGTTGTCTTGTTGACGAGTCCCTCTTCTTCCTCCAGTCCGACCTTTTCTGACGCGGCAGCCTGTGATTGGCTGCAGAGGCCTCTGCAGCCTGTGATTGGCTGCAGAGGCCGCGGCAGCCTGTGATTGGCTGCAGCGCTCACATGGGCTGCATCGTCATCAAGGAATGTCGGGCCGGATGTCGAGAGGGACGCGTCACCAAGGCAACGGCCAGGAGACCGGACTGGAGGAAGCAGAAAGTTCTCGGTAAGTATGAACGTCTTTTTTTTTACAGGTACTGTGATCGGTAGTCACTGTCCAGGGTACTGAAACAGTTACTGCCGATCAGTTAACTCTTTCAACACCCCGGACAGTGACTATTTAGGGTATGTGCACACACACTAATTACGTCCGTAAATGACGGACGTATTTCGGCCGCAAGTACCGGACCGAACACAGTGCAGGGAGCCGGGCTCCTAGCATCATAGTTATGTACGATGCTAGGAGTCCCTGCCTCTCTGCAGGACAACTGTCCCGTACTGTAATCATGTTTTCAGTACGGGACAGTAGTTCCACGGAGAGGCAGGGACTCCTAGCATTGTACATAACTATGATGCTAGGAGCCCGGCTCCCTGCAGGGTGTTCGGTCCGGTACTTGCGGCCGAAATACGTCCGTCAATTACGGACGTAATTAGTGTGTGTGCACATACCCTTACTGACGTCGCCTAGCAATGCTGCCGTAATGACGGGTGCACACATGTAGCCACCCGTCATTACGGGGCCTCATGCACACGACCATAAAAACACCCGTTATCACGTGTCGTAATTACGACCCGAAATAGCGGGCCCATAGACTTCTGTTAGCCACGGGTACCTTCCCGTTTTCTCACGGGAAGGTGCCCGTGCCGTTAAAAAGATAGAACATGTTCTATTTTTTTATTTTACGGGCCGTGCTCGTAATTACGACTCGTAACTACGAGCACGGCCGGCCGGCCACGGGCAGCCGGCCGCTTTTGCGAACCGTGCTGTCATTATAATTATAGCAGCACGGCCCGTAAAATAGAAAAATAGAACATGTTCTATTTTTTTAACGGCACGGGCACCTTCCCGTGAGAATACGGAAAGGTACCCGTGGGTAACAGAAGTCTATGAGCCCGTTATTGCGGGTCGTAATTACGACCCGCAATAACGGGTGTTTTTACGGTCGTGTGCATGATGGGAGCACGGGTCGGAAAAACGAACGGCTGCCCGTGCTCATCTCCTGAAATAATCTGTGCTGCCTTAAACTCTGTGGACAGGTCAGGATCCTGTTTCTTTTAGATGCTGCTAGGGAACCCGCTCGATCCACTATATAAGGCTACGCTACAGTGCAGCATTTAAAAGAAACAGGATCCTGACCTGTCCACAGAGTTTAAGGCAGCACAGAGTATTTCAGGAGATGAGCGTGCAGATTCAGTGCTGTTGTGAACTCTGCTCTTACCATTACGTAGCTCTCAGTCTGTTACCTCTCCTCCACTCCTGTCCTCAAGAACACCTTCACATGATTGGCAAGTCACCACGTAATGGTAAGAGCAGAGTTCACAGCAGCACAGAGTATTTCAGGAGATGAGCGTGCGGATCTTGTGCGTGGTGGTGACTTGCCAATCATGTGAACGTGTTATAGAGGACAGGAGTGGAGGAGATGTAACAGACTGAGCTACGTAATGGTAAGAACAGAGTTCACAGCAGCACAGAGTATTTCAGGAGAGGAGCGTGCAGATTCAGTGCTGCTGTGAACTCTGCTCTTACCATTACGTAGCTCAGTCTGTTACCTCTCCTCCACTCCTGTCCTCAATAACACCTTCACATGATTGGCAAGTCACCACCCCGCACAAGATCCGCACGCTCATCTCCTGAAATACTCTGTGCTGCTGTGAACTCTGCTCTTACCATTACGTGGTGACTTGCCAATCATGTGAAGGTGTTCTGGAGGACAGGAGTGGAGGAGAGGTAACAGACTGAGAGCTACGTAATGGTAAGAGCAGAGTTCGCAGCAGCACTGAATCTGCACGCTCATCTCCTGAAATACTCTGTGCTGCCTTAAACTCTATGGACAGGTCAGGATCCTGTTTCTTTTAAATGCTGCACTGTAGCGCAGCCTTATATAGTGGATCGAGCGGGTTCCCCAGCAGCATTTAAAAGAAACCGTGTTTGTGTATATATGTGTGTTTGGGTATGTGACTTTGTCTGTTTTTGTTTTTATATGTGTGTGTGTATATATGGGTGTGTTTGTGTATATGTGTTTTGTGTATATGTTTGTGTATATATGGGTGTATTTGTGTATATGTTTGTGTGTAGATGTTTGTGTGTGTTTTTGTATATGTGTGTATATGGGTGTGTGTTTGTGTGTATATATGGGTGTGTTTGTGTATATGTGTTTGTGTATATGTGTGTTTGGGTATGTGTGTTTTTGTTTGTATATGTGTTTGTGTATATGTGTTTGTGTATGTGTGTATAACTGTGTGTGTGTGTGTTTGGATATGTGTGTTTTTGTTTGTATATGTGTGAGTTCGTGTATATGTGTGTGTTTGTCTGTTTATGTGTGTGTGTATATCTTGTTGTGTTTGTGTATATATGTGTGTGTCTGTGTATGGTTGTTTGTTTGTGTGTGCGTGTATATATGTGTGTAGGTGAGTAGAAGTATTGGTATTGTTCACATTGATAACTGTTTTTTTATGTTGTTGCAGATTTTGATGTACCGATTGGACTACGTCTTCGATTCGTTGGACTACTGCGTAGATCTGCGTTTTTTCAAATTTTAATAAAATGGTTAACGAGGGTTTTGTTGGGGATTTCTTATTTCAATAAAAAAGAATTGTCTTTGTGTTTTTTTTTCAAACTTTATTAGTGCTTAGATAATGGCAGTTGGCTGATTGACAGCGTCCATTATTAAGGCGGTACTTAGTGTTAGCCGGTGCAGAGGCTAGCACTAACCACCCATTATTACCCCGGTACCCACCACCACCAGGGGTGCCGGGAAGAGCTTGGTACGATCCAGTACCCGACCATCTGTTGTGATGGTCGGGTACTGGGGCGGCCGTAGGCTGGTATTATGAGGCTGGGAAGGGCCAAAATCAGTGGACCTTCCCACCCTTGTAATGCTAGGCTGCTGCTGCTGTGTTGTATCGGGCTGGTTATAAAAATGGGGGGGACCCCCACGTCGTTTTTTTTGTGGAATTTAACAAATTTAGCAATAGACGGGTCCCCCACATTTTTAATAACCAGCCATATACAAGGCCGCAGCAGTCTGGCATTACATGGGTGGGAAGGGCCACTGGTTTTGTCCATTCCCAGGCTAATAACACTGTGTTGTATGTGGCTGGTTATGATAAATTGGGTGGAACCCCATGTCTTTTTAAAAAAAAAAATGTAAATAAATAAATAATTAAAAAAAATGACGTGGGGTCCCCCCCACTTTTATAACCAGCCAGATACAACACAGCAGCAGCAGCCTAGCATTACAAGGGTGGGAAGGTCCACTGTTTTTGGCCCTTCCCAGCCTCATAATACCAGCCTGCGGCCGCCCCAGGACCCGACCATCACAACAGATGGTCGGGTACCGGATCGTACCTGGCTCTTCCCGGCACCCCTGGTGGTTTTGGGTACCGGGGTAATAATGGTGGTTAGTGTTAGCCTCTGCACCGGCTAACACTAAGCCTCGCCTTAGTAATGGATGTTGTCACTCAGACAGCGGCCATTACTAAAGTGGTAATAATAAAATTTGAAAAGAAAAAGACAAAGATATAGATAAAATATTTTATTGAAATAAAGCACCCCCAACACAACCCTCATTAACCATTTTATTGTAGAAAAAAAAAACGTCATCTAAGTAGTCCTCGAAACCGACGTAGTCCAAACACCAAACCTGTAAAAAAATAAAATAATGAAATAAAACATGTCGTAGGCTTAGATTCAGTTTAAGGTGTGATACTGACTGTTATACCATGTATAGAAGCCTGCCGTGAAGTTGACTTAGATACAGGGCGCCAGCAGACAGTATCATACATGGCCATACATACATATATACAAATATACATATATACAAACATACATACATATATACAAGCATGCACATATATACATGCAAATATACATACATGCAAACATACACACATATATACATGCAAACTATCATACATACATGCATACACACACACATGAAAACATACATACATACAAACAAACATGCAAAGATACATACATACATATATACAAGCATGCACAAATATACATGCAAACATAAATACATGCAAACATAATTACATACATGCACATATATATAAACATACATGCAAACATACATGCAAAAATAAAAACATGCAAACATACATACATGCACATATATACATACATACATACATGACAACATACATACAAACATACATGACAACATACATACATGCAAACATATATACATGCAAATATACATACAAACATGCACATGTATACATACATGCCAACATACATGCAAACATACATGCACATATATACATACATACATGACAACATACATACATACATGCAAATATACATACATACACACATGCACATATATACATACATGCCAACATACATGCACATATATACATACATGACAACATACATACATACATACATACATACATGACAACATACATACATATATATATATACACACATGCAAATATACATACAAACATGCATACATACATGCAAACATACATTCATGCAAACACACATACATGCAAACATACATACATACAAATATACATACACACATGCACATATATACATACATGACAACATACATACATACATGACAACATACATGCAAAAATACATACATGCAAACATACAAACATGCACATATATACATACATGCCAACATACATGCACAGATATACATACATACATACATGACAACATACATACATGCCAACATACATACATACATACATACATGCCAACATACATACATGCCAAAAAATAATAATAATACGTTCATACTTACTTTCCTCCTGTCCGGCCTCCAGCGATGACGTTTCATTCATGTCGCCGCTGCAGCCTGTGATTGGCTGCAGAGGCGGTCACGTGGGATGAAGCGTCATCCTGACGTGCGTGACCGCCACTACAGCCTGTGATTGGCTGCAGCGGCGAAAGGGATGAAACGTCATCGCTGGAGGCCGGACAGGAGGAAAGTAAGTACGAACGTATAATTTTTATTTTTTTATTACATTTAAATGGTATTTTCCGCGCGCCGAGCATGTACTGTGAAGGTTGCTGAAAGAGTTAGTGCAGCCCATTAACTCTATCAGCACCCTGGACAGTAGCATGCTCGGCGCACGTAAGTGACAGGTTCGGTCAGAACTAGTTCGGTCCGAACCGAACTTTTTTGTGAAATTCGGCGAACTAGCCGAACCGAACTTTTGATAAGTTCGCTCATCTCTAATCTTGACCTTATATATACCCTGACAATGTTTCCTGGGTTAGGATGTCTGTCTTCTATGTACATACTATAAATGCTATACTATTAAACATAAGCTATATTTTGTAAATATATAAATTAGTTATATGTGCATGACCGTTTCTCCATTATGTACCATGTATATGTGCAATGTTTGCGCACATGCCATAGACACCTGTTTTCATTTATGTTCACTGTATGCCCCCCCCCCTTTTATTTCTCTCCTTACCTTGATTTATATTGTATATCTATTTATCCACATGATGCTAATCTACTGTTTTGCAATATATTTTGCTCTTGTAGTGCCTGATGAAGATCTAATACATGACTGAAACGTCGCACTAAACCTCTGGCATCAATTTTTGATAAAATAAAACCAAAAGATTTGCTAAAATCATCACCTTGTGTACCGAATATTTCTTTACTAAGCCTTGCAGTGCTGTCAGCAGACCAATTTCAGGAAATGTTTTCATTTACTGACAGCAAGTAAAGATCTTGAAAATGAAAAGCAAAGTATATTAGTACATTTTCATTATACAAGGGGTAAGTTTTATTTACATGAAACAGAATTGCCCATTTTAACCCCTTCCCGACATTTGACGTACATGTACGTCATGGAAAGCATTGACTTCCCGCAAAATGCCGTACATGTACGTCAAACGTTTGGCACCGGCTCAGAAGCTGAGTCGGTGCCATCATCGTCGGATCTCAGCTGTATCTTACAGCTGACATCCGACTGTAACGGCGGGGACCGAAATTAGCTTCGATCCCCGCCATTAACCCCTTAAGTGCAGCGCTCAAACGCGATCGCTGCACTTAAGGTGTTTGCAGCTCATCGGAGCCCCAGCAATGAAATTGCCGGGGTTCCGGTGGCTGCAATGGCAACCGGAGGCCTAATACTGGCCTCCCGGTCTGCCTAGCACCGAAGCCGGTCAAGATCCGCCCGGCGGCGGAGCCTGATCGGCTTCCGTAGCTGCCGGCAAGATGGCGCCGGGTCAGGAGCTGATCCGGCGTCATCAGCGGTGGAGGTCAGCTGTACTGTACAGCTGACATCCACCTGTAATGGCAGGAACCGGAGCTAGCTCCGATCCCTGCCATTAACCCCTTCGATGCAGCAATCGAAAGCGATTGCTGCATCGTAGCGGTTACTAGCAGATCGCCAGCCCTGAAAGGCAATCGGGACTGGCGACTGCTGTTATGGCAACAGGAGACACAATGGTCTCCTGCTCTGCCATTACGGAAGCCGATTTAGGCCCCGCCGGGAGGCGAAGCCTAAACGGCTTGCTGTCAGTGAATGACTGACAGATCTAATACATTGCACTACATAGGTAGTGCAATGTACTAGAAAAAAAAAAATCTGACCGTTGGACCTTCAAGTCCCCTAGTGGGACTTGAGAAAAAGTGTAAAAAAAGTATAAAAAAGTGTAAAAAAAAGTGCAAAAAATAAAAGTTTGAAAACAATAAAAGTTTCAAGTAATCAAATAAAACACAATCCCCCTTTTACTCTTATCAAGTCCTTTATTATTGAAAAATAATAATAAACCATATGTATTTGGTATCGCCACGACCGTAACGACCGGAGGTATCAAAATATTATATTATTTATTGCACGCGGTGAACAGCGTAAAAAAACCCTGTAAAAAACGTTACCAGAGTTTCTGTTTTTTGGTCACTTTGCCCTACAAATATTACAATAAAAAGTGATCAAAAAGTCGCACGTATCCAAAAATGGTACCTATAAAAACTATAGCTCGTCCCGCAAAAAACAAGCCCTCATACACCTCCGTCGACATTAAAAAGTTATGGTTCTCACAACTTGGCGACAGAAAAAATACATTCTTTTTACAAAAGTAATTTTATTGTGCAAAAAGTTTTAAAACATAAAAAAGTTCTATAAATTAGGTATCGCCTGAATCGAACTGACCCACAGAATAAAGTTAACATGTAGTTTATAATGCGTGGTGAACGCTGTATAAAAAAACCGAAAAAAGCTGTGCCAGAATTGCGTTTTTTTGTTTACCTGGCATCCCAAAAAATAGGATAAAAGGTGATCAAAAAGTCGCATGTACCCCAAAATGGTACCAATAATAACTACAGCTCATCCCGCAACAAACCAGCCCTCATACCGCTACATCTATGAAAAATAAAATTAGTTATGGCTCCAATAAGTCAGGAAATAAAAAAATATGCAGTTGTGCCCGAGGGGAACATTTCTTCAGTTTCAAGAGGCGATTTATCAAGGACCTAAAATTAGGGAACCAGGAAGGGGAGGGCCCAAACATATCTGCTGGAAGCGACGGTGCCCGTATTATAGCAGGATAATACTTTCCCAGCAAAATTCCCCAAACTCCAAAGGCGCGGAGTGTGGACCAAAAGGGGGATAAGAAATGACACCATTTATCAGTGCGACACCGGCCTGTGCAGAAAGGATTGCTTCACAGCGTAACACACATCTATGGATTATTTTTATTTTTTTATACCACCTGACTATGCCCCTTATATACTCCGCCCCGCTTACATGTACCCCCACATTATAAAACACCAGCAATACTCAAACAAATATAGTGCCAAGCAAAATCCGCTCTCCAAAAGCCAAATGGTGCTCCCTCGGCCCTGAACCCTACAGCGTCCCCAAACAGCATTTTCCTTCAACATATATGGCATCGTCATACCCGGGAGAACCCTTTTAACAATTTTTGGGGTGTGTGTCTCCAGCGTCATAAGCTGGGCATGACATATTTGCCACTGAATGGCATATCTAGAGAAAAATATAAATTTTTAATTTGCACCATCCACAGCGCATTCATTTATGGAAAAGACCTGTGGGGTGAAAATGCTCACTACACCCCTTAATAAATGCCTTGAGGGGTGCAGTTCCATAGTGGGGGTCACTTCTCAGGGGTTTCTTTTTATTATTTCACATCTGAGCGTCTGCAGTTGTGAACCAATACTTTGTATATCGCCAAATTAGGCCTCCACTCCGCATGGTACTCTTCACTTCTGAGCCCTGTCATATGTCCAGACAAAAGATTAGTGCCCCATGTAGGGTGTTTCTAAAACCGGGAAACACCGCATAATAATTAGAGAGCTGTCTTGTTATGGTGGCACAAGCCGGGCACCACATATTGGCATATCTATGGAAAAAAATCCCATTTTCACTCTGCAACATTGAGCGCACACTAATTTCTACAAAACACCTGCAGGGTTAAAATGCTTACTACACCCCTTGGTAAATGCATTGAGGGGTGTAGTTTCCAAAATGGGGTCACTTCTGGGGGGTTTCCACTGTTTTGGGCCCACAGGTGCCCAGAAACCAATCCAGCAACATCTGCACTCCAAATGGCGGTCCTTCCCATCTGAGCCCTGCGGTTTGCCCAAACAGCAGTTTATGACCACATATGGGGTATTGCCGTACTCGGGAGAAATAGCTTTACAAATGTTGGGTTCTTTTTTTCCTTTATTTGTTGAGAAAATGAAAAAATTTGCGCTAAAGCTACGTCTTATTGAAGAAAAAGGACTGTTTTTATTTTCACTGCCTAATTCTAATAAATTCTATGAAACATCTGTGGGGTTAAAATGCTCACTACACCCCTAGATGCATTCCTCAAGAGGTATAGTTTCCTAAATGGAGTCCCTTTTTGGGCGTTTTCATTGTTTTGTCTCCTCAGGGGCTTTGCAAATGTGACCTGGCCTCCGCAAATCATTCCTGCTAAATGTGATCTCAAAAAGCCAAATAGTGCTCTTTCCCTTCTAAGCCCTGCCGTGTGTCTAAACAGCCGTTTATTAAAACATGTGGGGTATTGTTTTACTCGGGAGAAATTGCTTTACATATTTTGTGGTGCTTTTTCTCCTTCAGTCCTTCTGGAAATGAGAAAAAATTAGCTAAACCTACATTTTCTTTGAAAAAATGTAGATTATTATTTTCAGGGCCTACTTCCAATAATTTCTGCAAAAAAACTGTGGTGTCAAATCGCTCACTATACCCCTAGATAATTTCCTCAATGGGTGTAGTTTCCAAAATGGGGTCACTTGTGGGGGGTTTCCACTGTTTTATCCCCTCAGGGGCTTTGTAAATGTGACATGGCCTCCGAAAACCATTCCTGCTAAATGTGAACTCCAAAAGCCAAATAGCGCTCTTTCCCTTCTCAGCCTCGCCGTGTGTCCAAACAGCCGTTTATTACCACATGTGGGGTATTGTTTTACTCGGAAGAAATTTCTTTACAAATTTTATGGTGCTTTTTCTCCTTTAGTCCTTGTGGAAATGAAAAAAAATTAGCTAAACCTACATTTTATTTGAAAAAATGTAGATTTTCATTTTCACAGCCTACTTGCAAAAATTTCTGCAAAAAACCTGTGGGGTTAAAATGCTCACTATACCCCTAGATAATTTCCTCAAGGGGTATAGTTTCCAAAATGGGGTCACTTGTTTGGGGTTTCCACTGTTTTGTCACCTCAGGGGCTTTGTAAATGCGACATGGCCTCCGCAAACCATTCCTGCTAAATGTGAACTCCAAAAGCCAAATAGCGCTCTTTCCCTTCTCAGCCACGCCGTGTCTCCAAACAACCGTTTATTACCACATGTGAGGTATTGTTTTACTCGGGAGAAATTGCTTTACAAATTTTGTGGTGCTTTTTCTCCTTTAGTCCTTGTGGAAATGAGAAAAAAAATCGCTAAACCTACATTTTCTTTGAAGAAATGTTGATTTTAATTTTCACGGCCTACTTCCAATAATTTCTGTAAAAAACCTGTGCGGTGAAAATGCTCACTACACCCCTAGATAATTTCCTTGAGGTGTCTAGTTTCCCAGATGGGGTCACTTTTGGTTGATTTTGACTGTTTTGGCACCGCAAGAGCCCTTCAAACCTGACATGGTGCCTAAAATATATTCTAACAAAAATAAGGCCCCAAAATCCACTAGGTGATCCTTTGCTTCTGAGGCCGGTGCTTCAGTCCAGTAGCACGCTACGGCCACATGTGGGATATTTCCTAAAACTGCAGAAACTGGGCAACAAATATTGAGTTGCATTTCTCTGGTAAAACCTTCTGTTTTATAAAAAAAATTGTATTAAAAATGTATTTCTGCAGAAAAATATGAAATTTGTAAATTTCACCTCTACTTTGCTTTAATTCCTGTGACATGTGTAAAGGGTTAAGACATTTTCTAAATGCTGTTTTGAATACTTTGAGGGGTGAAGTTTTTAAAATGGGGTGACTTTTTTGGGGTTTCTAATATATAAGGCCCTCAAAACCACTTCACAACTGAACTGCCCCCTGTAAAAATAGCCTTTTGAAATTTTCTTGAAAATTTGAGAAATTGCTGCTAAAGTTCTAAGCCTTGTGAGGTCATAGAAAAATAAAAGGATGTTCAAAAAACGATGCCAATCTAAAGTAGACATATGGTTGATGTTAATTAGCAACAATTTTGTGTGGTATAACTGCCTGTCTTACAAGCAGATACATTTAAATTGAGAAAAATGCTAATTTTTGCAATTTTTCGCTAATTTTTGGTGTTTTTCACAATTAAATACTGAACATATCGAGCAAATTTTGCCAGTAACATAAAGTCCAATGTGTCACGAGAAAACAATCTCAGAATCGCTTGGATAGGTGAAAGCATTCCGGAGTTATTACCACATAAAGTGACACGTCAGATTTGAAAAATGAGGCTCTGTCAGGAAGGTCAAAAGTGGCTAAAGAGGGAAGGGGTTAATAATATGATTTACAATAATATTTTTTTTGGTTTTTTTTATTACTAAAAACCTGCAGTAAGCAGTAATATGAGTTGTGATGACATATAGTCTTCTACTACCCTTCATTCTTCTGTCTTTGATTCTAAAGTGCTGTTGTAAAACCACCAATGATTCTGCTATACATACAATGACAATGTGTTAGCAGTCTCTTCACAGGCTTGTTTGCTTTTCTTCTAGACACTTACCCTGTAATCTACCAATACTGAGGTCTGAATAAAGAAATGTTCTAATGTCATTCTGTATGTGTAACCACCTTAAGTCAATATGTGGCTGTTGTTCAACATTCCTTGAACTTTCAAGTAACTGAGAAGTGTTGTGTTTTCTCTCCTTGCACTGGAATGCTGACTAAGAACCGCATGCTATTGTTTCAAGGAGCCAAAAAAATCTGCATTTTAAAATGTAAGTTTGAGTGGTACCTTTTTTTTTTTCTCTCAAATTTAATGAATGGAAAAATTATTAACCACATCACTGCTAATGGAAAGCTGCTAGTTTTAAATTAGTTACAGAGAGCTCAAAACTGATTAAAATAGCAAGCAACTAAAAACAGTGTCAAATTTAAGTGTGGGTTAGCAGAAGGAACTGGTCCAGCTCTGGTGGATTTTGGCGCTGGGTGCCCACACGTCACACTTTCTTTCACTGAACAAATGGTTCATAAGGAAGGCAAGTAAAACCATATTATTTAGTACATTTTGTTAAATAGAAAAATAACATCGTTATATTGTACACTAATTCAAATAGATTGACTTTGATACAATATCCATATTTAGATAACAAGGCATAAGCAAAATGTAAACACACTAGTACAATATGTAGGGACAGATTTCCAATGAAGTACAAGAGGCTCATGCATTGGGACGACCCTGCATGGAGAGAGAGAGTCACCATGTGCACAGCTGGCTCTATTAAAGTCTATAGGAGCTTCAGAAAGAGCTGAGCCATCTTGTGAAAATGCCATAAATGTCTTTAGTGGGAAAACCTCTTTCCATGTATATTTGTGGTGTTTATGTAAACATATATGTTAAAACAAAGTGGTGCTTGACTGTTTATATCAGAGATCTTCAATTTCTTTTACTTTTTCAGCCACATTCAATATTCATTGTAATAAAGAAAATAAATATCCAGCCTCCCGCTTTTTATATGCAACCTCTTCTATGTCCACATTCTCAATCATTCCTCACTATCTAGCAGCTGGGCCCAATCACTTGAATTGGGCTGTGCAAGGGGACACAATGTTACGTCAGCGCTGTGGCCCCTACATGCTGAGGATCGGTAAGGGTCCCAGAGGTTAGATCCCCACCGGCAGGGCCGGACTGCCCATCTGGCAATTCTGGAAAATGCCAAATGGGCGGTGTCTGCAGTGGGACGCTCTTCTCTTCATCCCCAGCAGTCTTCTGTAGACCCTCTCCCTCCCCGTGACCTGTCGCTGTATGCTGCAGGGTCAGTCAGTCAGTCACCCAGCCCCTGCAGTCTCCTTTTCTCTTCATCTATGGCAAGTTCCTGTAGCTCCTCATTCCTGTCCCCTCTCTCAAATATCTGGGTGCTGCATCGTCAGCACAAGGGAGGAGTGTTCTGTACCTGCAGAGAGAAGAGATGGCCTCACAATGTAGTGCAATACATGCGTAACACATCACAAAACAATCATACTGATGTTTGTGTGTGTCTTTAACATTGTTAGTTGTCTGTAAATGTGTTTCATGGCATAAAACACACAGATAAAAATGACCTACAGAAAAACTCTAGTCAAAAAAAGATAACTCTCATAGTGTGTGAATGTGTTCTCTCTTTCCACTTTCTGTGTCGTGTATTTAGTGTTACCATATGGTTTCTACATTGTAGCAACTTCTACTAGTTATCAGAACTAACCGTTTTCTCTTTGCTCCTTGGTGACCTAAAATTACCCTTTTACGCACACACCACAGTATCCACTATATTACAAATATAGAGACAAATAGTAGAAATCTCCATTATGATGGTATTTTAATTTTTTCCATGCATGCCCCTTTTTATGTCACATGTTACTCTTTGCTGTTACTTTTACTGTGCATTTAAAGGGGTTTTCCATCTTCTGACAACTGATGACCTATCCACCAGATAGGTCATCAGTATATGACCGTGCATGACACCCGGACCCCGCACCGATGCACCACTTTGGCTGCCTCCAGGCACCTGATGATATTGCTGGAAGCAAATGGCTTCAGTCAAAGAATAGGAGCAGAGCTGCAGTTCTGCCGAACGGCCACTATGCAGTGGTCGGAGCAGCACCGATCATATACTGATGACCTATTCTTTGGATAGGTCATTAGTTGTCAGAACGTGGAAAACCCCTTTAACCTTACTACTTGTAAGAAAACATAATTTTATTTAATGACAGAACTATTCTACTTCTTAGATATCGTTAAAAGCACAGTTATAGTACTGAGCATACTTTTATAAAGATAATGTCATTGTGTTACACACAGTTCTATACAAACTATAGATGACATTATGATATTCGACACGTTGCCATATGACGGCTTTTGTGCATTTACAATATCCTCATGCGTTACTTTTACAATTCAGCTTCTCGAGTTGCTGCCCTAGTAGTTTAAGTCCTCATGCACAAGACCGTTTCCATTTATCGGTCCACAAACCTAGTGTCTGTACTTTGGGTCTGTAATACCTCAGAGTAGCTTCCGCAATTGTTCCTTATGTCTGCATATTGCAGCCGTGTTTCTATGTTTCATCTGTGTTTCGTTATCCACACCCATAGGTCACGTGATTGGATTTCCTAGGCGTTTCCTAGCAACGTATCCGTAAAAAAGCATGGCTTCTATGTGCAGTCTGTTATATCTGCAAACCCATAGACTTTAATTCCGGCATGGGTCTGCAAAATTGGGCACGCATAAGACATGTTCTATAATTAGCGGACCGGGACAACGGAACTGCAAAAAACACAGATGAGTGCTTGGCTATATAGAAACAAATGGGACAGCGAGCTAGCGTAGAAAAATGCAGAAAGCACACTGAAGAAAAACACAGTTGTGTGAATGAGCACTTAGGCTGTGCATACATGCAGTGTACACGGCTCAGTCTGCAAGTGGCTACTTCCAGTGTTACTATGCTGACTTTGCATAGAAAGAGTACCATTTCCCAGTGTATTGAGTGAACATGTCCCTCCTCACCTATCTCATAGCTTGATTTAGGCCTGAATGGATTGTTGGTCTTCAAGCGATTGAAGCATGTCAAAAATTGAATTAAGCATTTCCTGCACCATCCGGTCACTTTTCAAAAAATCTACAGCACCAAATTAATTATATGTATGCATTGGTATGTGTTAAAATGGTCAGGTTCAAAACTCCTATCCATTGGGCTGTCATTGTCAGTGTCTAATGGTAATACTTTTTCTTAAATGAATTGTAAGATGAAGAACATCTGGTACATTTAGGAAAAAGCAGTCCGAACAGAATAAAAGAATGAAGCAATCTGAAATTGTGGGCAGGTGATTGTAACCGTGTAAGTTGAATTTTTCACATTTGTCCCTACGAAACCCCTCCTTTTCGATGAAGAGGAAGGTGTTGATGGAGTTGAGTTCTCTGGGTTGAGATAATAATCATTATCATTATAATAAGCAAGCTCTGATAAATTTCAAGTGCAAACTTTTGGGGTCTTACTGCTGGACGCCATACTTACAGCATTCTCACTTTGCAGTGCAGTGACAACAGCATTGCCAGCCTCATCTTCTAAAGCCAAAATTATTTTGTTTCTTAGTTTTTTTTTTTTTTCAGGCTATAGTACCTGGCCAAGTAAAGGTAAAAAATATGTAAACATGTAAATGACCCAAATTATATATCTATATATATATATATATATATATATATATATATACTGTTCTTTTCTTTTATATACATACAATAACAGAAACACAGGCCAGCCTTGAGCAGGGGTGGGGCTTGCTTCCTGGTAGCTGGAAAAGTGAGCTATAATTGGTGAAAAACAGTAAGAGGAGTTTGGTTAATAAATTAATATCACAATGAGTATTCAGTAGGAGACTTCTTTATGCATCAGCATCATACACTCCCATTCCTAACGCCCAGCTAGTAAAAGAAGTAAAAACGCCCCGATGTACACACATAATACACGCCCAGTTGTACTTTTACTGTAAACACGCCCAGTTGTACTTTTGCAAGCCTCATTTGCATAAATACAAAAATGCTCGTTTTTTTAAAAAAAAAACGTTAATGTAATCTACATTGCAGCGCCTATCTGCTGCAATAGCAGATAGGGGTTGCAAAATCTGGTGACAGAGCCTCTTTAACAACCAAGGGAAGTTGGGATTGACAATGGTGAGTAAAAATATATCAAGGTTATATTTGTTGGCTTTTGGCTGGTAAAAAGATGGATGCGAGAAGATGCTGTCACGTTGGGTACGTGGACCCACTGGGCCGTACCACCTTGACGGTATGGCAGCTGGCCAACAGGACGCAGGTCACAGTCTATAGTTCATATAGTGTACCTGTGGCAGCTCGGACAGTAGCAAGACTCTCTCGGCTGGGACTAGGCTGCAGGCAGACGTCCGGCGTGGTGTAGCAGGACAGGCGTGGTATTCAGCACAGCACGACTTCAGCTCAGCACGGCACTTGACCAGGATAGCACGGGATACGAGTACAGGAACGGGGAACACTGGGAACTGGAAAACACTAGGAGACCATTTGCTTAGACAAACTTTGGGTATGACAACAATGCTCAGGCATAGGAGGAAGGGGCTGAGCCCTTCTTATAGTCCAGGGTGCTCATGGGCTAATTTTGATAACTCAGGTGCACGCGCTGGCCCTTTAAGAGCGGGCACGAGCGTGTGCGCGCACCCTACAGGACCTGGCCGAGGTAAGCGGAAGTGAGCGCTGGTGTTTCCTGAGGAGGAGACTGGGGCCAGCGCTCGAAGACCGATGGCTGCAGCTGTCAGGAGGTGAGTGAGCCTGACGGCCCACGGCCATGGTCATGACAGTTGGAATTGCACTGCCAAAGATTCAAAAAATTCACATGACAGTATTTTGGAGTTTTGCATCTTTGGTAGTTTTTACGTTGGAGAAGTCTGGTGTTTGGTTCTATACCGCTCATGTGTTTTCAATAGTGTATGTGTTTACAATTTACGAGAAAAATGGTGGTAATTGTTCAATAAACAATATTTAGTCCTGATATTAATTTCTCATTCTGTAGCATGAGCTGTTCAAAAATATAATTTTGCCTCACTTGATAAGTTGTAATGAAATGTTATTAGTAGGTTTATAACCTAAACTATTTGAACTGTTGACCATAACCAAATTCCTCTTGCTGTGTGACCTGTTGCATACCAGTAGTAGCATGTTGTGCACTATTAATTCTACAGTACATCTGTCCATTAACTATGAGCATATACACCTATAATGATTATGTACATAGTTTTCCTTTTTCTGGTTAATGTGACATCTCATGAAGTGTATGAACTTCAATGCATTTCAACCTTAAAATGACAACTGTACCACACATAGTTTTGCAAAGATTTACAGCCTAATCAAGCTAAAGCGAAAACCTCTTTAAACACCATTCAGATGGCCACCATATGTTAAACATACTGAGAAAACAAAATTTGGTGAATTATTCAGGCAAGTAAAGAGACACCTTTGCGAAGACCGCTATACATACTCACAAGTAACCTTTATGTGGGAATATTTCTATGGTAACCAAAATACAAACCAAGGTCCTTGGCATCAAATGAATATAAGTTATATAGCTTGAGACTCTGTATATGCTATATACATGCACATCATAATAAACAGACTTCATATACAGCGGTCTAAGACCAGAGCACCAGTCAGTGATTCCATAACTCACAGCTACATTTTTGTTCTTGTTACTATACCAAACCGCAACATTTACAAAATATTTAGCACCAGAACGGCATAAAGATCCCGAATGATTCAGGTCTTAAATGTAATCGACATTCATGTTTATCAGGACAACCATATTAGTTTTAGAGACCATTGAAATTCTGTGTCAAATTGAATTAGTGCTGCTGGGTTGTAGGCACGATTCATTTCAATTAAAAGTATTGTCTCACGGCAACTGCTCGGGACCCCCTTCTATGAGCCAGGACAGAGGACCATTCTGGTTTGCTTGAGCTGTCCATGTAAAACATGGACTGTCATTCATCTGAGTAGCCACCATGTAATACTACATCAGAACTGCCTGATTTGGCTGAGACTTCCCCTTGCAAAATCGGCTGTTTGCCGGAGATGCTGGGATCAGTTTGTGGCGGCTGATTTCTGAAAGTAGTTGTCTATGATGAAACCTCCCCATGTTACATTCACAGAATTACTCCAAAGTGTGTTGCTCAAAATCAATATTACAGTATGCATTGTGAAACATGATTTTCACATTGTGAAAAATGCTGATTACTCGATATATTTTCAAAAAAATGTTGAATATATTGACCAAAAAAAAAAGGATTTTGTTTTTTTTGCACTCTATTGCATATTGGATTACTGTATAACTCAAAAAGATACCATCAATTTGTCACAATACTTCCAGAGCACAACTATAAAAATATTATATTGTGAAGAAAAACGGAAAACGGCATTTGAAAAAGTACTGTATTATTCTGTACGAGCTAAATTCACACCGCAAACTGTCGGTGCTCTTTTGGCTGGTCTATATCGGGATCCCACTGCCCCAACTGCATTGAAAAGCATATTCTACTCCAGTTTACAATACAACTGTATTAAAAAATATATATATACCTCATGGTAAAGATTTTTTTCTTAATGGCAGTCAATGGCAGACATGCGACATCATAGGTATACAGTTGTATGTCTGTCCATATGATCGTTGGGACCACTTCCAACAGTCCCACCGAACATGAACCCCAAATACAGTGTGAATTTAGCTTTAATAATACTTTATAGCGCTCCTGGTAAAAAGAAAATGCAGCCTGCCCTCTAGGGTCTATGGATATGCATATGCATCTCCCTTGGAAGTAACAAAAAATTGTTGTTAATTTACATCTAAAGAAGCTACATGGTGAAAAAATTGCAATTAAAGTGGTCACTTTTTAAGGCTGAGGCTACATGATGACTTCCAGTGGGAAATTTTTCGATAGTTATACTGCCGTTTGCAACTGTTTTTCTCACAGGAAAGAATTTAAGTTGTGTCGTGATCATGATTTGCTTGCAACTGAAAATTTTCATGAAGCCCTAGCCAAAGTACCAGCAGATCAATGCAAACCAAATTTATTGCCACATGGCATCATCAAGCAATTGCCACAGATGCTGTAAAATTCATATATTATTTTCTCACATATGGAAGAATCCATATAAATTGGTGGTAGGCTCCATTTAAAAGGCTAAAAACACTTGAAATGAAAAGGCGTTCCCCGCCTTCACCACGGCCTCTGCTCCAGTTCCTGTGGCCTCCATTCCCTCATGCTCATCCCGAGCTTCACTTACCAGATCCGGATGCTCTGCTGGCCCTGGGCGGCGTCAGGTGAGTGCATCCCTTACCTCCCTCCGCGGCCGTCATCCTCGATGTGCAGCTGCAGCCACTAGAGGGTGCGCGCGCTGACTCGTCCTTTCTTAAAGGGCCTGCACGTGCCTTAATTCAAAGAGTTCCTATGTAAGGATCCTCCTTCCTCTGATCCATGCTTGTTAAACCAAGTTTCCCATGAGCTTCCCTGTACCCTGGTTCTCTGTTTCCTTCCCTTCTGCCTTTGTCTGGACCCAAAACCCGCTGTGCCAAGAGTTGCCCTGGGTTCCAAGCACCATATCCCAGACAACACAGAGGATCCACAAACAAACCGGTGAGAACCGTTCTAGTTTAAACAAGCCATGGATCCACTTGACACAGCCCTGCCTGACACGGCTGATATGGCTCAGGAGCTTTCTAGACAACGAGTCCGCCAAGATCAGCTTTTTCAGCTGCTGCAAAATGTGTCCATTCGTTTGAACGAACTAGCGCCTCCGGCACCACCACCACCACTGCAAGCTCCTGTCTACAGTCCAGGACTACATTTGCCTACGCCTGCCTGCTATAAGGGAGACCTGAAGACCTGCAGGGGATTTGTTCATCAATGCACCATCCATTTAGAAGACAGGGCGCATCATTTTTCCTCAGACCGGGCTAAGGTGGCCTACATCCTGTCCCTGTTGTCTGGCGAAGCGCTGGCTTGGGCATCGCCCTTTTGGGAGAGAAACGACCCCATCATGTATAATATTCAGAACTTTCTCTCCACTTTTAAAAGGGTGTTTGAAGAACCGGGTCGAGCCTCTTCAGCATATTCCTCTCTTCTCAAGCTCCGTCAAGGAACCTCCACTGTAGGCCAATATGCCAATTCAATTCCGCACCCTGGCTACAGAACTCCAGTGGAATAATGAGGCTTTGGTATCTACCTTCTGGGAGGGTCTGGCGGGCCGAATCAAGGATGAACTTGCTGGCCGAAACCTTCCACCATCTTTGGATGACTTGATTACTCTTGCTAATCTGATTGATATAAGTTTCCGTGAGAGACAACAAGAATCTGCTCGAGGCAATCGGACATCACAGTTGGCACCAACCTTCCAAAGGCCTCTTCTTGCCTCATCTTCTTCTTGGTCGGATAAACCCATGCAGGTGGAGAGAACAAGTCTCATGCATGAGGAGCGCAAGAATAGACGCAAGTTGAACTTATGTTTATATTGTGGTGGAAAAACGCACTTCCTCAAAGACTGTCCAGTGAGGCCGGAAAACTCCAATGCCTAGGGCAAGTAGGAGAGGCTACCCTAGGTGGAATACCTTCCTCTCAAATGATAACCATACCAACAAAACTGTCCTTTGCAGGAACCACTTTCTGCGTCCAAGCCTTTCTAGATTCCGGATCCGCGGGGAATTTTCTGTGCCAGTCCTTGGTAAATTGCTACCAAATCCCAGTGCAAAAATTAACCAAACCTTTGTCCATTGCTTCTGTGGATGAGAGGCTTCTACAGGAGACTATCTATCTTGTCACTGAGCCCATTCTCTTGTTAACAGGGGCGCTGCACCAGGAACGTATCTCCTTCTATGTTTTAAAGAACTCTCTGAACCCTTTGCTACTGGGTCTACTGTGGTTGCAGAGCACTCTCCTGTTATTGACTGGACTGGAGGTCAAATTACTCGCTGGAGAGCCTTCTGTCTCCAACATTGTCTACAAGTAATTCCCCCACCTATGCCTCAGCCTACAGAACCTAACTCAGCAGGACTTCCTACTCATATAAAAGCTTCTCTGATGTTTTCTGTAAGCAACAAGCTGAATCGCTGCCTCCTTACAGGCCATACGACTGTGCCATAGACCTGGTCCCCAACGCCACGCCTCCCAAAGGTAGAGTCTACCCTTTGTCTTTGCCCGAGACGGAAGCCATGTCTCGGTATATCCAAGAGAATCTGGAGAGAGGATTCATCCATAAGTCCTCCTCTTCTGCTGGTGCAAGGTTTTTCTTTGTGGGAAAAAAGACGGCTCCCTGCATCCTTGTATTGATTACCGTGGGTTGAATAATATCACGCTAAAGAACAAGTACCCGTTACCATTGATCTCTGAACTCTTTGACCGCCTACAGGGGGCGAGAATTTTCACCATACTAGACCTTCGTGGAGCTTATAACCTCATCCGTATCCACGAGGGAGACGAATGGAAAACCGCATTCAACACTCGTGATGGGCATTTTGAATACCTTGTCATGCCCTTTGGACTTTGTAATGCTCCTGCGGTTTTCCAAGCTTTTGTTAATTACATTTTTCGGGATCTGTTGTACAGCTGTGTGGTGGTATACCTAGATGACATTTTAATCTTTTCTCCCAATATTCAAACTCATCGTGTGCATGTGCGCCAAGTGTTACAGCATCTGCGAGAGAATTCTCTGTTTGCCAAACTAGAGAAATGCCTCTTCGAGAAAACCAGCCTGCCATTCCTGGGGTATGTAATTTCCGACCAGGGACTTCAAATGGATCCAGCTAAGCTATCCTCAATTCTCAACTGGCCTTGTCTGCAAGTACTCAAAGCTGTCCAACGCCTGCTTGGATTCGAAAATTATTACCGCCAGTTTATTCCTCATTTATCCTCTATGACAGCTCCTATTTCTGCACTGACCTAAAAGGGGGTTGATGCCAAAGACTGGACCACGAAGGCCGAAGCCGCATTCCAAACTCTTAAAATTGCCTTCTCTTCTGCTTCAGTCCTACATAGAACGGATTCAACCAAACCCTTTGTTCTGGAGGTCGATGCTTTATCTGTGAGAGTCGGAGATATTCTTTCACAAAAGATTTGTAGAGGGAGAATGGTGGCCTGTGTTTTTTTTTTCTCCAAATCATTCACATTCACAGAGAAAAATTATGGTATTGGAGATAAATAACTTTTGCCTATTAAATTGGCCCTGGAGGAATGGAGACATTTGCTTGAGAGTGCACGGCATCCTATCATCATCATCTACACAGATCATAAGAACCTCCTATACTTGCAGACTGCTCAACACCTAAATTCTCGCCAAGCACGGTGGGCATTATTCTTCTCCAGATTTGATTTTAAGCTTCACTACGGACCCGCTGGAAAGAATACCAAGGCTGATGCCTTATCTCGCTGTTTTGACCACACAGACCAAGAGCCCAGCCCCCTGTTTATTATAGATCCAAAACGTATTATGATCGCTGCTCCAGCTGAAGTGGTACACATTCCCCGAGGAAAGACCTACGTATCCCCTAAACAAAGAGATTGTGTTCTTCGCTGGGGTCATGCCTCCAGGGTTTCTGGGCACTCTGGCGTCAAAAAGACTCTCAATTTGATTGGCCGTCAGTACTGGTGGCCTTCCATGTCCCAAGACACTAAAGACTTTGTTTCAGCCTTCTCCACCTGCAATCAGAATAAAGTCTCCCATTTAAGACCTGCCGGCCTTTTGCATCCTCTACCCTTGCCTGACTCTCCCTGGTCGCACATTGCCATGGACTTCATCACCGATCTGCCTAGTTCTGCTGGGTGTACCTTGATCTGGGTAGTAGTAGATCGCTTTCCAAGATGGCGCATTTTGTACCCCTCTCAGGCCTTCCGTCATCTTCCCGACTGGCAACGCTGTTTATCAAGCACATCTTTTGCCTTCATGGTCTTCCTAAGCATATTGTTTCTGACAGAGGAGTAAAGTTCACATCCAAGTTCTGGAGAGCCTTGTGCAAACTGCTGGAGGTCAAACTAGACTTCTCTTCCGCTTACCATCCTCAATCCAATGGTCAAGTTGAGCGGATAAACCAAATACTTGAAAGTTTTCTCAGGAATTTCGTGTCTCCACGACAAGACGACTGGGCAAGTCTACTTCCCTGGGCCAAATTTGCCTACAACAACCATACGGGAGAATCTACCCGCTCTTCTCCTTTCTACTTTGTGTAAGGTCAGCACCCAGGAATTCCCATACCAGTCTCTGTGCCTTCTGAGGTTCCAGCTGCTAACATGGTCCACCGTGACTTTGTACAGATATGGCAGAAGGCCAAGGACTCCATCCACAAAGCCGTAGCCAGGTTTAAGAGAGAAACGGATAAAAAAAATGCAGGATACCGCCGCAGCTCTTTCCTGGGGATAAAGTCTGGCTGTCCACCCGGTACATACTTCTGAAGACCCCTTGTTAGAAGCTATCTCCGTGGTTTCTGGGTCCTTATGAGATAACAAAACAAATCAATCCAGTAACTTTCAGACTTCGCCTTCCTCAGTCTCTGAAAATCTCTAATTCCTTCCACATTTCTCTGCTGAAACCCACTATACTCAACCGATTTTCAAAAAAAATTCCTGTCCATCCTGCGGCTGATGCCGAGTTTGAGATTAAAGAGATCCTAGATGTCAAAAGAACACGGTGGAGATTATGGTACCTAGTGGACTGGAAAGATTATGGTCCTGAGGAGAGATCATGGGAGCCCGTGGAGTATGTCAACGCCCCAGCTCTCATCAAGGACTTTGAACGAAGATTCCCAAGCAAGCCAAAAAAGAGGGGGTGTAAAGGGGGGACACTGTAACGGCTGGCTTGACCTATTGCTATCCATACCCATTACGATGTCTGCTGCCTGTCCTGACTTCTGGCCTAACCATCCGACCGCCTCTAAACCCGCTGTGCCAAGCGTTGCCCTGGGTTCCAAGCACCATCTCCCAGACGACACAGAGGATCCACAAACAAACCGGTGAGAACCGTTATAAATAACTTGTTTGTCTAGATTTATCAGCTTATTTACCATCGTTTTTTTTGGGTGCCCATATGTCAAGGGGTAGAATGCAATGTTGTTTTTACACTTAAACATAAAAAAAAATGCAGGCAAAAATCACATTGAAAAAATGCAGCAAGTCGTGGTAAAACCACTGTGGAACATACTACTGCTGGGTGTTACCCTTAATCATCATTCAAGCATTACTATTGTGAAACTAATTTATGTTACACCTGTTCTTGTAGGTATAGGGGAAATTGTAATAAGTACAGTGCACTTACACAGTGCAGAGTGTCAATGAGGTAACAGGTACTTTAGTCAGTAGTTTACTCCATAAGAAATGACCAAGGTCATTGGATCAAAGACAGTTATGTTCAGGTAGCGATTCTACGCGATTCTTTAGTGTTTCTTCAGATTCATGTGTGGTCTTTTCCATCTTGTGGTTACAGGATCAAATTGGTACAGTGTGTGAATACATTAAATCTGGTAAATTTCCACACTATGGTTATAAGTCAACATTAGTTAATAGTCCTGAGGTTAGTTTAATGTTGTTTGTCATGAAGCAATTACGTAGAGCAGAGATAGTGATTTAAACCAGATAAAGCATATTACTTTTACAGTAAATGTAACTGTATATACATGTCATTTTACATTTTTAAACTTTTAGGTTTCATTCGAACTTTCACAACTACTTAACTTTTATTAGAAATAACCCACTGGAAAACATATAAATTGAAGAACATAGCTGCATGTGTAAGCAGCTGGATCATAAAAAGTTGTTACATTCAGAACTTTACACATATAATAATGATGGATAGATAGATAGTAGATGTAGTACTGAATTCAGTTTTTGTAGCTCACACATGGGAATTCATGTTTATAGGATGAGAGATTACAGGGTTTACTATACAGTGCTATGAAAAATTTTGTCCTCCCTTCCAAACTATTTGCTATTTTTGCATATTTGTCACACTTGAATGTTTCAGATTATCAAACAACTTTTATTATTCGATAGAGACAACACCACTAAACAGAAAATGCTGTTTTTAAATGATGATTTAGTCTATTGAAGGGAAAATGCTGTTTAGCCCTACCTGGCCCTATGTGAAAAATGAATTGCCCTCTTAGTTACTAAATCCACCAGTTAAAGAGGCTCTGTCACCAGATTATAAATGCCCTATCTCCTACATAATCTGATCGGCACTGTAAAGATTACAACAGTTGTTATTTTATTTTGAAAAACGATAATTTTTTAGCAAGTTATGAGCCATTTATATTTATGCTAATTAGTTTCTCAATAGACAACTGGGCGTGTTTTTACTTTTGACCAAGTGGGTGTTGTAAAGAGAAGTGTATGACGCTGACCAATCAGAGACCAATCAGCGGCATACACTTCTCATTGTTTATGAATACATTCACAACAATAAATTGACAACAGGGTGTTACCATTCCCCTTGTCATTAAGGTATGCCCCTACAGAGTCTCGTCTCACTCTGTCAGCACTGATTGGATATTGTCAGTCTGTGTAGGGTCACCCCCCCCCCCCCCAACTGATAACACTCAATTGTCAAGTTATTCATAAATTTCTGAAAGGAATAACCATACAACATAGAGTCTAAAGACATGGGGAATAGAATAATTTACTAAATCAGACATGTCAGGAGATGTGACACATCCTCTTTAGCAGATTACCTATGCAGATTTTATATTTATTGTGTTATGGCTGAGTTCGCAGCCACTGCCTCCTGCTCTCGCCCCCATGTTCTCACTGGTCCCCGGCCTCTTCTGACACTGCTTGCGGCCTCTCCCAGTGCTGCTCTCCTTCAGTTCCTCTATCAGCCACTAGTGCGTGAGCTGACCCTTTCTTAAAGGGCCAGCACGCGCTAATTCACCTATCTTTCCCGGGTACTTAAGGTACCCTCCCTTCACTATTTGCCTGAGCAATTAGGTTTCTTAGTCTAGCTTGCTAGTTTTGCTCTTCTGCTTATATTATTGGTTTATCTTTTGCCAAAAATGCATGAACTTGGTCACCTGCTCTGACCTTTTGTCCAAGTACCATGACAACAGTGTGCCGCCTTCCCCGGACCTCAGGCTCTGCTAACTGCCAGTGACATTACTCCTAGTCATCTGTTATTATATATTGCCTGTCAAACAGAGATTTCTTTGGGGGTAGAGACCAATTCTAGAGGCCAGGTCCACATGTCCATACGGAGTTTAAAAGGCAAAATTGTAGCAATCCCTTACACTTTGCTCCTCAATTTAGCTCACGCCAAATCCATTGGCAACACAGGGGGTTCACATTATCCTCTGTTACTGCAATATCTACAGGCCCCGTGACATCTTTCTTAGTAAAATTCCAATTTGTTTTTGAGTACTGTATATAATAGTTACATATAACATTGGATGCTTATGACTTATAAGGCAGTAATATTTAATTATATACTTTAAAACATTATTTCATGTGAAACATTTGCCTTTAGAGTTTATTCTAAGCACCAGGGCTGGGAAAATTATTTGGCATGTTGATGATATGCTACAATAAGGAATAGCCTAAATTTCAGCAGGGCATTGATCTCAGGAGTTCACCACTTACCACGGCAAGCCAGGCTCCAAGCCAAAAAAATCCCCACAGTATAATCCAGTGACCCAAAGGAAAACAGAGCTTTTATTACAACAAGTTATCATAAAATAACCTTTTATTGGATGATTCTAATAACTAAGGAACAGAGCATAACATTTTCTTGACTTTACAAGAAGTTTTCCATGCTAATATTCTGCAGGTCCACAGGGATTTTAGTATTTGTGTTTGTGTTCTAAAATAAGATGTAACACAGATGACAGTTCTTACCAATGACTCCTGAGCACCATTCAGTCTTTATTAGGCTTTGAGTAATGGTAGCAGAAATCCCTCCTAGGAATTATTGAAGTAAATATAGGTTAATAGTATAATTATTCACTACTAAGGACTATAGGACCGTGCTTAATAACTGACATGACGACAAGAATGTTTTTTCATTTGTCACCAGAGAGCCGGTTTGGCGAAGACTAATGTAAGGAGTTATGGACTTTACCGGTCTGATACCCAGGTCATAGTGCCCAGAGAAGTCAAATATTGGCGGTACAGGACAAGGAAAGGTAAAGCGCAGTCACGAATGGAGCAATGGGTTGTCACAAGGATAGCGGTCAGGATGTGACAAGTCAGAGGAAGAGACAAGGATGTAGTTAGAGAATGAGTCAGAGGACAGAACAAGGAGTAGGGCAACAGGTACCAAGCGACAAATCTAAAGGAGCAAGAGAGGAAAAGAATCCAGAAATTTGGCAAAGGTCAGGATCAGAGTCGGGAGACGAGTGATACAGACTGGATCGTCTCTTTAAAATGGGCGCTAGACATGATATAATCAATGAGCGCCAATTGCCATGGCAACTAGATGCAGTGGCATCTAGAACTAGGAAGATGTGGAGAAGGCCAACGCTGGAGCAGAGAGCGATGAGTTTGGTTGCCTAGCAATCCGATGCGGCTGGAGCTAGTAGATCCTGGGTTCCAGCAGGGACCTGCTGCTGGAACAGGGAGAGGTTAGTAATAAATGTACAATCATAGGACACTGTCAAACAAGACAATACCAATAGATACCATATTTTAACATATAAAAAGTGAAAAAAACAGATCAGGATAAAAACAACATACATAGGCTGGAGAAATTCTATACTCTCATCCTGTGGAATAAATATGGAAAAAAAAGTAAACCGTACTTACTAGTCAGATATACCTTTCTGAATGTTCATTTTATAGTATGTTAGCATCCAATGTTTAAAAAAATTCATATTACTAGTGACAAACCGGTCATGCCGTTTTTAAAGGGAGATAGGGACACCCTACACTACACCGCACCATATCTATTAATGGATTTCAAAACTAAAATTTAAATTTGGGGAAAAATACCTTGAATGCCGAGCAGTGGTATAACTATAGGGGTTGCAGACGTCGCAGTCGTAAGGGGTGGAAAGAGGCATGGACGTGCCACTTTAATTATTTTGTAGTTCTTTAACATGTTTTTCCTTTATAGGAGCAGAGTTCGTTTTTTATGGTGAAAGTGCTCCATATGAGGCGATTTAAGGTGCTATTGTGATATTATATTGCATGACATTAAAGCACTCTTTTATTTTCAGGTTGTGATGCAATAGTAAATATTGTGTTTTGTTGCTTTAAATTGGACACACTGATGGCGGCCAAGAAGTCCTATGTGTACATGCGGATATTCCTGAGGGCAAAAGCTTGTTTTATATATTGAGGTGTGTTTTGCGCCACAAATAGAAGTGTGACACAGTTGTACTAGACAGGAGGGTCCGAGAGTAAGACACTGGGGAAGTTAAGTGATAATAAGAGCTGTGGGTCCTAAGATGGAGGTCAGTCTAATTGGCGGCAACAAGAGCAGGAACTGTCAGCTAGGCAGAGGCTGGAGAGGTTGCTGGTTGTCACAGAGGGAAAGCGAGGAGGCGCCTACTGGATAGTGAGAGGTTTGAAGGCCTAGAGAAGGTACGCCAGAAATGTGAAAAGGTAAAAAGGCTGCAAGTCGCGGTGACAGTGACGTTTTTGGTTAACTGCGCCTTCCCCCACACCACAAACTGTAACCATGCCCTATCCCATTTTGCTACACTGAAACGATTAAGTGTTGTGCCCCGCTGTGTAGAGAAACCATTAAGCTGTGAATGTTTTCTATAACAATTAAGTACTGTGCAAATTGATGAACCGGAAAGCTATATCAACTTTTACTCCAGCAGGAGAGTTGGACATTTCACCTTTGTGTCAGCTACTATTTCTTATTGCATCATTCCTCTGTGGGTCGGTTACCACCAAATCCTTCGCCTTTCCCACCCCTCACTTGGGGAATATTTAAAGGGAATCTTACAGTTATAGTATGTGTATCAGAGCTGTGTCTTCTAATAATCCCATAATGAATGTTCCTACCGAAAAACAACAAGCAGAGATCTTAACAATACGTGAAGATTTAAAAAACTAGACAACGCACTTTTAACCCCTTCCCAACATTTGACATATGCCTACATCATAACCGGGTAATGGAAGTATGGAGCAGGCTCACGGGCTGAACCCACTCCATAGAATGTGGGTGTCAGTTATATGTTAACGACCGCAGCATTTAAAACATTAGAGGGGGCGAGCCCCTCTAACAGCTCATCGCTCCACCCGCAATGCAATAGCGGGGTACCGATGATTACTCTGGGGGCCTAATGAAGGGCCCCAGGTCTGCCATCTTTGTGCTCCTATTAAGTCCTGCCTTTATAGAAGCCTGTCAGAAAGACGATATACTGAAATACATTAGTGTAGTGTATATAGTGCAAGCGATCTAACGATCGCTGGTTCAAGTCCCCTAAGTGGACTAATAAAAAAAAAAAGTCTAAATCCGTTAAATAAAGTTTCTTTTTATGTACAAAAAAAATAAATATTAAAAGTAAAAAACAAAACTTTTCCTATTTTCCTCCTAAAGCGTTGTAAAAAAATAAATATAATTGGTATTGCCGCAAGTCTGAACTATTACAATATATCATTATTTATCCTGCTTTGGTGTACGCCGTAAAAAAAAAATGTACCACAAATAAAAAACTACCACAAATGTAATAAAGATTGATCAAAACCTTGCATGTACCAAAATGGTACCAATAACAACTACAGCTTATCCAACAAAAAATATGCTCTCATACCGCTTAATCGACGGAAAATGAAAAAAGTAATGGCTCTCAAAATTTAGCGATACAAAATAAATTTTATTTTTCACAGTTCGTTTGTCCTTGTAAAATATAGAAAAAAAACGATACAAATTTTGTACAGCCGTAATTGTATCGACCCGCAGAATAAAGTTAACATATTGTTTTAATTGCATGATGAATTCCATAAAAACGAAGCGCAAAAAGCAGTGGAGGCATCGTTGTTTTTTTTAATTTTCTACCCCACAAATATATTTTTTCCTGTTTTCTAGTACATCATATGGTACAATAAATCGTGCCATGAAAAACTACAACTCATCCCACAAAAATCAAGCCCTCATAGGACTATATAGACGAAAAAATAAAAAAGTTATCGCTTTTGGAATGGGGGGACGGAAAAATGAAATTTAAAATCTGAAAAATGGCTGTGGCGAAAAGGCTCGAAAATTACATCTTGTGTAAGTTATAGACTATCTGGACCTTTTTAAAAGGTGTATAAGTTTATTTGCAATCTTATTTTCTTTCCATGTCGCTCTGACTTTTCAGGATTGAACCTCAGATAAAATCTCAATGAAAGCCAGTTGGCTGTTCCTTTCAGCAATATGTGCGGCAAACTCTCTCCTCCCCTTCTGCTGTGTGATCACCAGAGCAACCTGTATTGCTACACATGCTGCACACTACCTATCTGCCTCCTACTGGGTGCCATTATTCTCTCCTACACAGAGGCAGCCCGCTACCTACCACCTCTCACCTCTCTAGTATGTAATGTCTACCTAGTCCTCCCTTTCTTTCTGCTGCTGAGAAGATTTTCCACAACAAAAATCTCCTTCAAATTACAGTACAATACATGTGGATGGTGTTTCAAAAAACCCATCCACATCAAGCATAAAATAATCCACAGAAAAATTGGGGCATGTTGTAGATTTTCAAATCTACAGCATGTCAATTTCATTCTTTGCAATACATAGGATGACATTCACTGCAAATCTGCAGTAAAATTAAATGCAAAATCCACATGTAACTCATGCTCATTTTGCAGTGGATTAAGGCAGTCGGGTAGTCTGACTACAGAGGAAACTTCGTAGTCAGAACTTCCTAGTTAACCACAGGATTCTTACATTAGAGGCAAACACGCCCAACAGTGAAATAGCACTAAGGAGGTGAAATAAGCAATTCTGATATATTACAATGTAGTATGTTTTTATAATTTATAGCTATTGGTAATAACTTTTCTGAAGCTGAACTTGTGCTTTATTCTTCTTGTATGTTCTACTAATATGAATGATTAGACTGTAAAGCTTATCTGTACCAAGCTGCATCTGGATAATTTTTATAAAGTTGTTAAAGATGGCTTCTCTAAATAGAAAAATGAAGCGTGGTGCTATATAAGGCAAACGCTATTTCCATCAAACAAGTCTTCAGGCGTCATGAACTCCTGTTACTGCACTTAGAATGAAGCATTCATTTGTGGCTTATTCACACAAATATGGCTGTTTATGACCTAAAATGACCACTATCTTAGTGTACTAAAAGCAAATACAGAACGTAGTAATGTTAGTGGCATGCTCACAAACCAGAAACCTTCCTCTGTGCATCTAGTGTTCAATGTTTTAATGCTGAATGTTCTGTGTTTCTGGAACTCTTCCTAAATTATATATCTTCTCTTCCAAATTGAAAATTAAGTAGACTCTGTGGAAGCATCCACTGGACGTAAGAGAGACTCTTTGTGTCCTATTAAAAATCTTTGAATACACTCTACACTTGATATTTAATTTTCTGAAGTGCAAACCAAATTTGATTTTCTCAGCTTCTCACCTTCCCCATCTGAGTTTTTATTTTAGAAAATATATTAAAACACATGATATCCACCTTACATTCAATATTACATTTATATACTCTACTAAACTAAAGCCAAAAATAATGCAGATGGATTAAACTGGTTTGTTAAAAGAATTGTCTGGCTTCTAGTAAATACAAATTGAATATACAACAAGATATACGCTTATATTTTACAATAGCACCATGTTTAGAGTTCTCCCAGCACACCCTAAGTGGACTGTGCATATCTATCATGTTGAATGTGCACATATATGTTTATAATGAATGAGTTAAATATTGAGTTGGAAGATATGTAATTTATCTGCGGGCAAGTAATACACTGCAGAATTTACGCAGAATGGGATTAAAATTTTTATAAATTCTATTGACTTGTATGGCAATAAATGTATACACTTTGTGAACGTAAAGTTATATAGTTTACCATCTGTGAATATCCTCTATCCATTTTGCTAGCGCCACGGCCCCTTTATTCTGCTGATCAGTGGGGCCACCAATGTTTACTCCTGGAAAAACACTTTGACGTTTGTAATTAACTTATACTTTTCTATGGTCTTGTGTGTGTGTGTGTGTGTGTGTGTGTGTGTGTGTGTGTGTGTGTGTGTGTGTGTGTGTGTGCCATTTGAGATCCATTCTTTATTTTTATAGTATAGCATATTACCTATTAAATGTAGGAAACTAAATATGCTCTTTTCTTCTGTACGGTAAGAATTGTCTGCAACTTTTATGATTGCTGCTCCCTGTGCACACAGAATGCTTACAAAGCAACTTTTGAAGACATAGGAAACTGAGACACCTGTTTGCAATTTACCACCATTTTTCTTGGCTGGGGCAGAGCTGGAGGTCTTGTGAGAGCTCGTAAGCTGTGATTTTTTCCTTAACTCTTTTCCTAGTAGAAATCAGTGTCTGTTTTCTAACTACGACATTAGCATTTTTATTTATTTTTCAATTAAAAAAACAAAACAGACTACATTGTTATCCTATGAAGCCCTGATGCTTAACATCTTTTGATCAGAAATCGTGGCTGTATTGGGGCAGCAAATCTAAGTCAACACTGCCAAATGCCTATAAGATTTGACAGTGATCGTACAATAATATAAAGTGGGGGTAATTTATGAAGGTGTTGTAAGGGGTTAAATAATTTATTTATTTATTTTTTTAAAAAGGTCACTGAATATTTATGAAGATTTCTCATACTGCAATAGGAATGACTCTCATTTCCCAAGTTATAAGCTTTGTAAGATCTACAGTACATAGATAGCTTAGAAGTGTCAATGCTTTTCTCCTACTGTAACAAAAAAATATCAATCTCTCCTTAGGCATCTGTACATTTATATTAGATGTAGGTCAGTGAGAAATGTATATAACCTGCATATTGTTACGGGGCCCAAGTTATAAATCTGTCATGGGGAGAGGAGAAATTGGTGTCAACCCACTTTGTCACTAAGAGAGCTGATGTAGGGCTAAACCGGGGAGCGGATTCTATGGGATCTCCAGGTTTTTACCATTTAATCCCTACATAGGGATCTGTATTTCATTGCCGGGGAAACCCAGGTTGCTACCCCAAAATTTTTCTCCCTTGCTGACGGCCAACGTAAACTGGTGTAGTGTAACTCCAAAGACGGTATGCAAGGTCAGGTATAGCAAATGTCAGGGTAGGCATCAAAGGTTCATCACGGCTCACTAAGCAGAGGTCAAGGTTAGGTGGGAGAGGTTCATCATGGGACACTAGTAAGAGGTCAGGGCAGGTGGCAGGCAAAGATGGTCAAAAGTTATGGGCAGAAGTTAATCACCGGAAATCCAAAAACGATATAGCGAAGTATCACTAGACTAGCTAGGAAGAACCTAGTTGCTCAAGCAAGAACACAGGAAAGGGCGGACTCTTTTTAAACCCAGAGAAAGCTGGGTAGATAAGTTGGCGCATGCTCTCCCTTTAAGGCAGAGACACCGGAAAAGAGAAGCGGCGCGGGCCACGAGGGAGAAGACATTGGGACTGTGTAAGTATGGAACGGAGGCACGCAGCGACAGCCATTACACATATTTTTTGTCTTTTCCCTCCCTTTTCATCATTTTTATAAATGTTCATTTTCTTTCTCCCTCTCTCTCTCTATCTATCTATCTATCTATATATATATATATATATATATATATATATATATATATATATACACTACCGTTCAAAAGTTTAGGGTCACTTAGAAATGTCCTTATTTTTAAAAGAAAAGCTCAGTTTTTTTTTCAATGAAGATAACATTAAATTAATCAGAAATACACTCTATACATTATTAATGTGCTAAATGACTATTCTAGCTGCAAATGTCTGGTTTTTAATGCAATATCTACATAGGTGTATAGAGGCCCATTTCCAGCAACCATCACTCCAGTGTTCTAATGGTACATTGTGTTTGCTAACTGTGTTAGAAGGCTAATGGATGATTAGAAAACACTTGAAAACCCTTGTGCAATTATGTTAGCACCGCTGTAAACAGTTTTGCTGTTTTAGAGGAGCTATAAAACTGACCTTCCTTTGAGCTAGTTGAGAATCTGGATCATTACATTTGTGGGTTCAATTAAACTCTCAAAATGGCTAGAAAAAGAGAGCTTTCTTGTGAAACTCGACAGTCTATTCTTGTTCTTAGAAATGAAGGCTATTCCATGCGAGAAATTGCCAAGAAACTGAAGATTTCCTACAACGGTGTGTACTACTCCCTTCAGAGGACAGCACAAACAGGCTCTAAACAGAGTAGAAAGAGAAGTGGGAGGCCCCGCTGCACAACTGAGCAACAAGGCAAGTACATTAGAGTCTCTAGTTTGAGAAATAGACGTCTCACAGGTCCTCAACAGGCAGCTTCATTAAATAGTACCCACAAAACGCCAGTGTCAACGTCTACAGTGAAGAGGCGACTCCGGGATGCTGGCCTTCAGGGCAGAGTGGCAAAGAAAAAGCCATATCTGAGACTGGCTAATAAAAGGAAAAGATTAATATGGGCAAAAGCACACAGACATTGGACAGAGGAAGATTGGAAAAATGTGTTATGGACAGACGAATCGAAGTTTGAGGTGTTTGGATCACACAGATGAACATTTGTGAGACACAGAATAACTGAAAAGATGCTGGAAGAGTGCCTGACGCCATCTGTCAAGCATGGTGGAGGTAATGTGATGGTCTGGGGTTGCTTTGGTGCTGCTAAAGTGGGAGATTTGTACAAGGTAAAAGGGATTTTGAATAAGGAAGGCTATCACTCCATTTTGCAACGCCATGCCATACCCTGTGGACAGCGCTTGATTGGAGCCAATTTCATCCTACAACAGGACAATGACCTAAAGCGCACCTCCAAATTATGCAAGAACTATTTAGGGAAGAAGCAGGCAGCTGGTATTCTATCTGTAATGGAGTGGCCAGCGCAGTTACCAGATCTCAACCCCATAGAGCTGTTGTGGGAGCAGCTTGACCGTATGGTACGCAAGAAGTGCCCATCAAGCCAATCCAACTTGTGGGAGGGGCTTCTGGAAGCATGGGGTGAAATTTCTCCCGATTACCTCAGCAAATTAACAGCTAGAATGCCAAAGGTCTGCAATGCTGTAATTGCTGCAAATGGAGCATTCTTTGACGAAAGCAAAGTTTGAAGGAGAAAATTATTATTTGAAATAAAAATCATTATTTCTAACCTTGTCAATGTCTTGACTATATTTTCTAATCATTTTGCAAATCATTTGATAAATATATGTGTGAGTTGAGTTTTCATGGTAAACACAAAATTGTCTGGGTGACCCCAAGCTTTTGAACGGTAGTGTGTATATGTGTGTATATATATATATATATATATATATATATATATATATATATATACACATGTATACAGATGTAGCCGTCTTTACCTTAACTTTTAAAGGGAATATGTCGCTAGAAATATATATATTATTTTTTTTAGTTAAACAATCATTATTTGAGTGATTACACATTGTTTTAACTTTTTTAATTTTTTTCACAAATCAGGAAATATTATAAATTAGATTCTAATTTATAACATTTCCATGTGCTGGTCACTAGAGGGAGCAGTTCCCAAAATTGCAGCATGGTCAATGTGGTAAAGCAACCACATTGCTTTATGCTGCAAATTTGGGGTAGACACCCTCGCTCTAGTGTCCTCACACAATCCCCCCTCCCTTATTCTGGCTAGTGCCAGGAGAAGGATGGAGTTGAATCTTCAAATCTCCTACACTGTGTGTCGCTATTTTCTGAGCGAATGCACAGTGTAGGAGGATTAGATACAGTGCTAAGCAGACAGTATAACACTAACATACACGAACATAATACACACATCACATACACAAACATAACACCTGCTCCTGCCGCCGCTGCCACCTCCGCTCCTCTTCCTTGCGCCTTCGCTTCCTTGGACATATGGCCGGAAGCCGCGGCCGGAAGTCATCATCTGACTGTCCGGCAGCAGCTTCCGGTCCACATGAAAATGGTGCCGGATTTCGCTCTGCTAACGAGCTTCGTTTTGGTCTGTGTGGGAGCGGCGCATGCGCCGTTCCCACACAGATGGCGTACGCTGAAGTGAATGGAACGGCTCCCGTTCGCATTCTCTATGGGGATGTATGTGCAGTATTCCATCTCTGTATGTGTCGTTAATCGACACATACAGAGATGAAAAAAAAAATGGCAGCCCCCATAGAGTAGTAAAAATAAGAAAAAAGTAAAAAGTAGAACAGACTTACACAAATAAGTAAAATTTATTTTAATATGACACTAAAAGCAATATTATATTAAAAAAAAATTAAAAATGTCATGACACCTTCCCTTTAACTCATTAAATAAACAATGGCTAGATCTCTTATCTTGAGTTTTTCAATGTCTTTTGTTCCGTGATATCACGCTGCAGCAAGTTATGAGAGTCAGGATAAGGATGGCTACATTCGTGTGTATGTATATATACCCGGAGGTTGGGAACAACGAATGGGAATGATAGCAAGAGGTGCAATCTCTGCACGGACGGATCGTCTGATTGAAAGAGTAGTGATCCATTCTGTACTGAAAGTGAAATTGGACGTTACAACCCAAGTCTAGGGCGGCAACAAATGTTGACACAAATTATCAGAAGGCGTTTGCATTACATTGGGCAAAGAGCCAGACTTCCAGCTACAGGTGTTCCATTGACCATACGCCACCCCTCTCAAAAGCTATCGTGATGCGCAGCAAGACAGCATTGGAGGCTGCAATGGAGATCTATCCTCATCAGTGTGGAGTCTCGCTATTGTCACGAAAGCAATGATAACTGGAGTTTGGTCTGGAGACCACGGAGGATGCCTTCCCAAGGGAACGACACACTGGTCCCGGGTTTATGGTATGGGGTGGCGTAATGTATGGTAGCCGGACCCATCTAGACTTCATTTTAGGTATACTAATAGCTTGCATTAATTTAGTCATTACATAAATTTAGTCGTGGAACCAGTGGTACAGCCATTTCTCCAAAATGTCCCAGAAGCCATTTTTCGACAGGACAACGCCAGGCCGCATGTTGCTCGGCTACTGTGTGACCTAAACGTGATACCATGGCCTGCAGCGTCTCCGGACTTGTCTCCTATTGAGCACATCTGGGACGTCATTGGCCGGCAATTGCAAAGGCAGCTGCCAACAGCCAATCTTGATGATTTGCATGCCCAAGTGCATTCAGCGGGGCATAACATTCCTCAGACAATCATTAATAACCTCATTGATAGCATGCCAAGGCCTATAAGTGCATGAATTTCTTGCGAATGGTGCTCATACGCGATACTGAGTGAATCAAGATGTTTGGAATATTTTGTTTCCATTTTTCTATAATTTGCATATCATTAACATATCTATCGATCCCTTGAATGCCACAATTCCAAATAATTTTATTTTTTTTAATTTTTTTATTATTTACTGCCTGCAATGGAAACTAGAAGGGGGGGAGTTGCAAGTAAAAGAACCCAAAAAAATCCCTTTAACCCCTTAACGCACCTTGATGCATAAATCATGGCTTGCCATGCATTAAAGGGAATGTGTCGCTAGAAATTTTTTTTTTTAGTTAAACAGTTAGTGTATAAATTATTAAACATTATTCTAATTTTTTGTAATTTTTTCACGAGTCAGGAAATATTATAAATTGGATTCTAATTTATAACATTTCCCAGTGCTGGTCACTAGATGGAGCAATTCCCAAAATTGCAGCATTGGCATGTGGTAAAGCAACCACATTGCTTTATGCTGCAAAATTTGAGAAAACACACTCGCTCTAGTGAGCTCACAGAATCCCCCCTCCCTTATCCTGGCTAGTGCCAGGAGAAAGGAGGGGATTGAACGGTCAAACCTCCTACACTGTGTGTCGCCATTTTTTGAGCTAACACACAGTGTAGTAGGTTTACATACAGTAGTAAACACACAGTAAAACACATACATACACAGAAATAACTTACCTGCTCCTGCCGCCGCTCCCTCCGGTCCGTCAGCTCCGTCTGCTCCATCCGCTCCAAGTGCTTGCATTAGAACAGTAGTAAGTAGTAATCTTACTGTCCGGCCGCGGCTTCCGGTCCACAAGAAAATGGCGCCGGACGTCGCTCGGCCGAAGACCTCCAATTTGGACTGTGTGGGAGCGGCGCATGCGCCGTTCCCACACAGGCGGCGTACAGCATAGTGAATGGAACGGGTCCCGTTCGCATTCTCTATGGGGCTGTATGTGCTGTATTCCAGGTCTGTATGTGTCGTTAATCGACACATACAGAGATGAAAAAAAAAATGGCAGCCCCCATAGACAAGAAAAAGTGCAAAAATAAAACACAAACACATAAATAAATATTTTTTTTTAAAATAAAACACTAAAAGCAAATTGATATAAAAAATATTTTTTTCACGACACCCGTCCTTTAAGGCACCATGACGTACAGTTACGTCATGGTGCTTTTCTGTCACCAAGTCAAAAGACATGGTGGCAGAACAGTTCTATTGTCAGGGATCATTACCATCTATATTGTTTGCAAAAATATTATCTTTACATATATATATATATCAGTATATTTCACAAAGAAATAGAATCTGTGGAACAATGGAGCCTGCATAAGGGACACGCCTATGGAGACACCGCCCCTGGAATGCAGGAGGAGTGTACAGATGGACTTACAGCTGAATAGAGCCAATGGGGCTTAAGCACATCCCACATCTCTAGGGAGGAAATTTTTGTATTTCTTTGTTCAATAAAAATTTGGTTCTTACTTCCTACTTCACTGAGGGAGGATGTCTATCACCATTTGTCTGTTTGGTACATATCTTCCATGCATGCCCTCAGTTTCCAATTTACAGAGGTGGCTATTCGGTGTGGAATAACAGGGAGAAGGAAGTTTAACCCTGACAATTGGCACCCAAACGTGGGGCCACACTCGAGGGGATCTCGGAATCCGGACAACCGACAATCACAGGGTGAAACAGACGACCCAGGACTGCCCACTGAAGGAGCCTGATCACCTCCACAATAATACGGTAAGTCAGTTGATTTTATAAATCTTCGACTTATCTGTGTTAGTGGACGGTATTGTGGGAATCTGTAGAACCCTGGTCGGTTGCCTGGATTAGCTCAGGCGACAGGGGCGACATCCCCGCTGTGTGGGCACGTACATGTAAGAAATTAATCGCGCCCGACTAAACATTCTCTGGGTAATTAGGGACTAGATAGAAAATATAACCTGTCTTATACGCGGGGTGTGTAACGCACTGATAAGTCGTGGGATAGGTGCACGCGGGGTGTAAACACTGATAAGTCGTGGGTAGTATTATAACCTGTCTTATACGTGGGCATGCGGGCACATGTGCGATAAGTCGTGGGACAGGTGCACGTGGGGTGTGTAACGCACTGATAAGTCATGTGATAAGTCGTAGGTAATATGTTGGCCAGACTATGGTGAAACCGGTCACCAGAGAGTTGCAGACCAAAAGTTGTTATATAAATTACGTGAAGAATATAGACGGTTAGAATGGATGGTTTACGGTCCATATTTGAATCATCAGGATCACCCGTACCTGGACGATCCTATTCGTATGATTTGGTTAAGCGAAGGGAAGTTGGAAATAAGAACAGCATTGTATGTTATATGTATTAGAAACCACAGGACCAGCCGCCGCCCTGTAATGGTGGCAGTCCCTCATGTTTGGTGTATCCTCATTGTGGGCAGCAAAACTCCCCTCACAGCTGAGCAATGTGCTTCCTGTGGGAGAGGCTGCCCCCCACCCCGTGATGAGGTCACACCCAGCCCAATCAAATCAATATGAAATGATAGCCTTGTTAATTTTGTCATTTCCCTCAGTAAAGAGTTGCCAGTAACACATGTTGCAGTGTTTTCTTCTATTCTAGATTCCGTCCCAGGGGTGCAGGACGCTGTGCACTGGTGAAAAGACACATCATCATAATATAGAGATAGTGGCCGACAGATTGGACACTTACAGATGTGTGACTCTTGGAGGTTCATTGTATGGGAGAATTTTTGCCGGCATTGAAATTGTTAAGATTGTGAGAACAGAAGCTGTGAGGAGTGAGTGCGTGACCCCCTCCTGTAGAATGCGATGAGGGATATCGATTGTGTGGGGGAGGAGGGATGTGTGAAGTGTGAAAAGCAGACTGGTGTAAGCTTGTATATAGAGCGTGGACTGATGAGACAAGTGATTACAATATTGCAATGATTTTAGATCTATATTGTATGCTCTTATTTTTAACAGCAGTAATGTCTAAAAAAAAAAAAAATTCTTATTGTTTTGTGTATGGGGTTAAAATCAGTTTCGTTTTTTTCTGTGTAAAGGAAAGATTCTTATCTTTGCGCATGCGCTGTTGTCCTAACCTTCACCCAGCGAGTAAAATATTACAGACTGCTGGATATGTCTGAAAGAAAAAAAAAAAAGAGATAAAAGTTACGCTGTATATTTGTGTTATGATGTGATAAGATTGAATGTTGTAATGTTTTGATAATTCAGATGTATTAAACTACAGATATTGTGAGACACGGGGTCTTGAAAATGTATGTGCCCCCACTGTTCCCTATTCTTATATACAGTTTATTGGTTTGCAGTAATTAATATTACCAGATATATTATTTTCCGTTTTATTGAATAACTATTTACAATTGTTTTGTTTTTATTTTCACACATGAGGCACGTGCTATAGTGCTGCCTAAATGTTATTTTGGAAAATGTGAGATGTTTTACAGGTAAATGGTTGCAAGTCATTTTAAAGTTCAAATTTATTTTCGTCAGGAGAAAGTCATTTTTGTTCCAGGCTGTTGTGTATTACAGGGGATTAAACTAGTGCCCCCCAGATAGAGTGCCCAACCTTATTATGTTGAGATGTAGTTTTGAACCCTGCTACATTACTTTCGCAGAGTCCACAAAGGGGGGAATGGTGAAGGAACTGATCAGGTACAATTTTGGTTTGTTTTGAATTAATGAATTTGGTTCCAGGAGATCTACGAAATGTGTATGAGACCCCCAATGAGTAATCCACATTAAATGTGTATAAGAGTAACCTAAATGTTGAGGATTTTCTGTGTAGATCCTTCCAGAACAGTACAGCACAGCATACCTAGTGCCATATTTAGTCTCCACCCAATATGAAGTATTGTGTAAGAGACCATCCCCCTCCAGCAAATTTACACAAGAGGCCGAGGTCACTCACAGATGAGTCTTTACAGATTTAGGAGGGAAGGAGGTGAAAATTATCTGAACATTGTTAACTTTATGTAAAGATTTTAGTAATTTTTATTTGTTTTTGTATTAATGACGTATTTACAGAACCTGATAAAAGTGAGATTCTCAGTGTTCTAGATTATCACATGAGTGTGGAGAAGTGCATAACATTTGTTTTTATTTTAGAGAATGAATATGCCCCCCTTTGAAATGTTCTATCTATATGTGACATGGGTTTTTAATGTAAATTTGTAATGTATAAATACTTGATCATATACAGTATGCACAAGACAGGATACGAGGCAACAGGTAAATCATCCAGAAACCACTCTCACCTTCTCATTCATCTGAAGGAGCGGAGCTGGAGGTGCTCGCTGAGGCTTGTGACCTGGCAGAAGGTAAGACGGCCAACATTTACACAGACTCTAGGTACGCTTTTGGCATTGCCCACAATTATGGGCCCATTGGTAGTAGGAACTTTATTGGATCATCGGGTAAGCCAATTGAGAGAGCAAGAGAAGACAGAACTGACAACAAGAGTATGTGCAGCCAGGTATCAGTAAATTGGCTTGTCCCTGGATACAATAATGCCACTGCTAGGTTTGTAGCAGCCTACATGATGTGCGCACGGCATGACATAGGTAAAACAGCAAAGGTACCTGTGAAAAGTGCAGCCCGGCCAGATTACCCGTCCCAGCGACTGCAGAACATACAACTACCTGAGGTAGAAGTGCATGACCATGTGCTCGTATGTGTAGACCTGTTCTCAGGGGGGCCTGAAGCCCGGCCGGTATCTTCCCCACTGCAGACGTTGTGTGTAGTGACAGGGGAATCGTTTTTATCCCAAGTATTGAACTGGTGTTTGTACAATGATAAGATGTCAGCAGTTCTCCAGATGTTGCCCCAAAGATAGTTTGTTTAATAACGATATTCAAAAAGTGTTGTGGGAATATTAAATACTGAGGTTAAGTTTTATGTAAAATTCTGGACCAGCCTTAGCATTGGACTATTGGAGGCGTCCGTATTATGTTTGTGTAAATGATAACTTCTCAGTGCAAGTAGATTCCCATTTGAAAATATTTTTGTTGTGAAAGGAAAATTTTAGAGCAGAGAATTCTGTGCAGTGTATATGTGTATGTATAAATATATATATAAAGAGAAGAAGAATCAGTTTGTATGTATCTGTTTTAGTTACTGCCCAGTGTGAACGTTTAACATAAATCTGTCATTGTTAATGTTTTTCTTCAAATTAATTATCTGATTAAGATCAATTACTGATTATGCGACGAAAAGCTTGTTCTCCACAGGAAGTGTCCAACTGGGAGCGGAAGGCGTGAGAACCAGATTCTAACAGAATGTGGACGAATAAAGGAAGGTAAACCGGTAGCACCCAAGGCACTCTTGATGGCACTTGCATTGATGGTGTATGACCTCACATATGCCCCAAGACTGCAAGGATCCATGTGGTAAGATCTAATTGGTATGTCCAAGGCTTTACAGCTGATGATGCTAAATTCTGTTAGAGCTGTTTGATTTGCCTACAGAACAGTCCTGGCAGACCGGTGCCAACCTTATCATACCCGCCTCCCACGAAAAGAACCGACCTTGAGAGGCCTTCCCAGGTAAAACTAATCAGAGTAGGGGGGAGAAAAATTGGTTTGAGACACTTGTCAGATAAACATGTGGAATCTGTGTATATTTCTGTGAATAGGAGATGTTCCAGATAATCAGCTGAGAATAAGGTATAAATTCTGCTGGAAAGTGTAACACCAAGTTCAAATACAATGTACCCAGTAATTACACATCTTCTAGGTGCCCTGTCCAGTGGAACAGAGAAGTTTTTCTTATAAAGGTGTTTGATGTGGTTTAAGGGCTTGTCATTATTATTGTATGTACTTAGAACAACGTTTATAGTGTATGCGGATGATGTTATCACCAGATTAGCATTTATTTTAACAATTGACAAGGTTTGGGTCCCCGGCAAGTGCCAGTAAACATGAACTAAAAGACTTTTAATATGATGAACTCCATCACTGAGATGCGGCAGGCGCAGCCGGAGCCAGTACAACGTGTTTATCATGAACTGACGGCAGTGTCACAATTCCAAGCAGCCGCCCAGACAAGTAACTTACCGGAGGAAGAGGACAGATGCGGAGGGTTTGTGGTAGTCACAATAAAACTCCACTACTCCGTCTACGTGGGATCTCACCCCAGGCTCACAGCATGAGGTGCTATGTACAGCCCGGTGATGTATACTAAAAGACACGGTGTCTGAAAGATGAGAAGGACCAAACCAAGTCCTGATGACATCAGCAAAGATCAAAGTAAAGACCAAAGACCTGAGTGAATCCATCAGCAGTATCCAAGTGTTTTAATAAGTAAGTGACCAGGTGGAGGATAATAACTAAATCCCCCACTGGACACCACTGTGCAGTCTGACTCGACAGAAGACAGGCGAAGAAGAGGACGATGATGTACAGCACTTGCAATGAATTGATGGGACCCAAAACCTGAGGGTGATAGCATGAGATTGGTGATAGCATTATATTATTAATTGAAACCCTATTGTTTATATTGTCTGAGGTTTATCATTATAATGTGTGTAAATATGCCACGGTACTGAAAATTACGATCTGAGGAGTTTTATGTGGAGGTGTGAGGTGAAGGTCACTGGTTGTTGTCACTCATATGTAAGAAGTACATGGCAGCAATGAGAGCCCGGAGGTTATGTTACCTGGGTGTCTTTAGGTTTGAGGAAGATGCTGCCCATGACCTGTTATATCTGCAGGGGTAAAAGTCCCATTAGGACAGTAAGTGACAGTGCGACAATTATTACCATTAATAAAAATGTAGACTGGATTAATTATATATATATTACAACCAGCAGCGGTTTGTAGATTATACCAAGACAACCATCCTGTATCCTGAGGAGAATAGGGAAAGTTAGGACCACTCCGAAACCTTGGAAGCCAGGTACAAAGGGGGGTTACTCATAAGGAGTAGCTCGTCTCAAGCTGGTGAAGAAATCCAAAACCCCTACCCGCCTGGTTCGAGTGGTAGGCTGCTAGGCAAGACTCAGGGATAGAGTAATAATATTTTAAGGGGGACTGTCAGGGATCATTTCCATGTATATTGTTTTCAAAAATATTATCTTTACATATATATATATATATATCAGTATATTTCACAAAGAAATCGAATCTATGGAACAATGGAGCCTGCATGAGGGACACGCTTATGGGGCGGTGTCTCCAGGCTGGAATGCAAGAGGAATGTACAGATGGACTTACAGCTGAATAGAGCCAAAGGGGCTTAAGCACGTCCCACATCTCTAGAGAGGAAACTTTTGTGTTTCTTTGTTCAATAAAAGTTCGGTTCTTACTTCCAACTTCACTGAGGGAGGATGTCTACCACCATTTGTCTGTTTGGTACATATCTTCCATGCATGCCCTCATTTTCCAATTTACAGAGGTGGCTATTCGGTGTGGAATAATAGGGAGAAGGAAGTTTAACCCTGACACTATCGGCTGTCACAGATACTGGGAATCGCCAGTGGACCAATAGCGGTACGGCGCCGTCCGCGATCGCTGTGATTTGTCAAAAAGAGCCGGGTAGCCATGCTAGCCAATTGGTTGTTGGCAACAGGAGGCCTAACAATGGCCTCCTGTCTGCCAGGTACGGAGGTCTGTTAGACCCCATCTGGAGGCGGGACATAAAAGGCTTCCGGACGCAGATGGAAGATAGCTGCACCTGACACCCTGCTGTAATGGCAGGAAATGGAACTAGCTCCTATTCCTGCCATTAACTCCTTAGATGCCGCGATAAAAAGATATCGCAGAATCTTAGTGGTTTCCAGCAGATTGGCATCGCTCTGATGTGGTCGCAGGGATGCCAATCATTGCTATGGCAACCGGAGGCCAACAATGGTCTCCTGGTCAGCCACGTACGGAAGCCTATTACGCCCCGTCTGGAGGTGGAGCCTAATAGGCTTGATGTCCATGAATAACTGACAGCTGTAATGCATTGCACTACGTGGGTAGTGCAATGTATTAGAATAAAGATCAGAGGTGCAGGCCTTCAAGTCCCATAGTGAGACAAAAACAAAGTTAAAAAAAGTTCTAAAATGTTCAACAAAAGTATAAAAATAACATTTCTTAGTTAAATAAATAAAAACTGCCATTTTCAATAAGTCATTTACTGTAGGAAAAAAATGAAAACGTTAAAATAAGTATACATGCTTGGTATCAGCGAATTATTTTTCCCGCATTGTGAGCGCCACAAAAAAAAACAAATAAAAAACTATGGCAGAATCACTATTTTTTGGTCACCACCTCTACCAATATATATAGAATAAAAAGTCATGTACCACCCCAAAATACACCAAATAGTACCAAATTAAAACTACAACCCCCCCCCCCCCCGCAAAAAACAAGCCCTTACACGGCCTTTTCTACTCAAAAATCAAAAAGTAACGGCTCTCAGAATATGGTGACACAAAAAAGAACGTATTTTTTTTTTTTTAAAAAGAGTGATTTTATTGTGCAAACGCTTCAAAACATAAAAAAAAATGATATACATATGGTATCGCCGTAATCGCATCAGCCCTGCAGAATAAAGTAAAATGTAATTTATAGCCCACGGTGAACACTGTAAAAAAAACAAAAAAAAAACATTGTCAGAATTGATGGTTTTTGGTCACCTAGCTTGAAAAAACAATCGTGTGTACCCCAAAATGGCACCAATGAAAACCACAGATTGCCCCACAACAAATAAGCCCTAACACAGATCCGGTGAGAAAGAAAATTAAAATGTTATGGCTCTCAAAAGAGGATAAGATTGGGCAACGTTTTTCAGTGTGACACTGGTCACACATCTGTGGATTATTATTTATTTACAGCATTATTATACCCCCTTATTATGCCCTGATGTACTCCACACAGATTACATATATCCGGATGTAATTCGCACAGTTTACATATAACTTGATATACTCCTCACAGATTACATATACCCTGATGTACTCTGCACAGATTACATTTACCCTGATGTACTCCTCGCAGATTACATATACCCTGATGTACTCCACCCAGTTTACATATACCCTGATGTACTCCGCACAGCTTACATATATCCTGATGTACTCCGCCCAGTTTAAATATACCCTGATGTACTCCGCCCAGTTTACATATACCCTGATGTACTCCACACAGATTACATATACCCTAATGTACTCCGCACAGCTTACATATACCTCGATGTACTCCTCACAGTTTAAATATATCCTGATGTACTCCTTACAGATTACATATACCCTGATGTACTCCGCAGAGTTTACGTATACTCTGATATACTCCACACAGTTTACATATACCCTGATGTATTCCGCACACCTTATATATGCCCGCACATTATAAACTGAAATACCAGCAAAACCCCCAAACAGAACAAATACCAACCTACATCTGCTCTCCAAAAGCCCAGTAGAGCTCCCTCCCTTCTGAACCCTACAGTGTGCCCAAACAGCAGTTTACGTCCACATATAGGGAGAACCGGCTTAACAGTTTATGAGATATTTGTCTTCAGTGGCACAAACTGGGCACAATATATTGTGCACTAAAATGGCATATCAGTGGAAAATTTCAATTTTCACTTTGCACCGTCTGCTGTAAACTAATTTCTAATGTAAAAAACGCCTGTGGGCTTACAATGCTCACTACACCCTTTAAAGTGGCCTAAGGGGTATAGTTTCCAAAATAGGGGTCACTACTTGGGGGTTTGTTTTACTATTTGACCTCAGAGGCCTGCAATTGTGGGCAAATGCTGTGAAAATCACCAAAATAGGCCTCAAATGCTCTTCACTTCTGAGCCCTGTCATATGTCCAGGCAAATGATAAATGCCTTGAGGGGTGTAGTTTCCAAAATTGGGTCACTTCTCGGTGCTTCCACTGTACTCAGGGGTTTTGTAAATGTGACATGGCGGGCAAAAACCAATCCAGTAAAATCTGCATGCCAAATAGCGCTCCTGTCTTTCTGAGCCCTGCCGTGTGTCCAAACAGCAGTTTATGACCACATGTGGGGTACTGCCGTAATCGGGAGAAATTGCTTTACAAATGTTGGGGGTGCTTTTTCTCCTTTATACCCTGTGAAAATGAACAAATTATACAATTTAGTGGCTTAAAATGTGGATTTTCATTTCCACGGCCTTATTCCAGTAAATTGTGCAAAAGACCTGTGTAATCGAAATACTCACTATACCCCTAGATAGATTGCGAAATCTATAAATGTGACATGGCATTCAAAAACCATTCCAGGAAAACTTAAGCTCCAAAAGCCAAATGGTGCTTCCTCCCTTCTAAGGCCGGCCATGGGTCCAAACAGCAGTTTATTACCACATATGGGGTATTGACGTACTCAGAAGAGTTTGTTTTACAAATGTTGTGGTTCTTTTTCTCCATTATCTATTGCGAAAATGGAAAAATCTTAAGCTAAAGCTACATCTTATTAGAAAAAAACATAGATTTTAATTCTCACTTCCTAATTCCACTAAATTCAGCAAAAAAAAACTGTGGGGTCCAAATGCTCACTATACCCCTTGATGAATGCCTTGAGAAGTGTAGTTTGCCAAATAGGGTATTTTTGGGTGTATTTCCTTTATTTTGGCCACACAAGAGCCCTTCAAACCCGACATGGTGCCTAAAATATATTCTAATAAGGAGGCCCCAAAATCCTCTAGGTGCTCCGTTGCTTCTGAGGCCTGTGCTTCAGTCCATTAGCACACTAGGGCCACATGTGGGATATTTCTAGGGCAATAAATATTGAGTTGCGTTTCTCTGGTAAAATTTTCTGTATTACAGAAAAAATTGATTAAATCAGATTTTATGCAAAAAAAAATGAAATTTGTCAATTTCACCTGCTTTGATTCCTGTGAAGCGCTTAATGTGTTAAGAAACTTCCTAGATGCTGTTTTAAATACTTTGTGTGGTTAAGTTTTTTAAATGGGGTAATTTTATAGGGGGTTTCTAATATATAAGACTCTCAAAACCTGTTCAGAACTGAACTGGTCCCTAAAAAAAGGCTTTTGAAATTTTGTTGAATATGTGAGAAATTGCTGCTAAAGTTCTAAACCTTGTAACGTCCTAGAAAAATAAAAGGACGTTCAAAAAACAATGCAAACATAAAGTAGACATATGGGAAATGTTAACTAGTAACTATTTTGTTTGGTATTACTATCTGTCTTAGGAGCAGATACATTTAAATGTATAAAAATGCTAATTTTTGCAAATTTTCTTTACATTTTGATGTTTTTCACAAATAAATACTGAATGTATCGACTAAATTTTACCACTAACTTAAAGTCCAATGTGTCACGAGAAAACAATCTCAGAATCCCTTGAAAAAATAAAAGCATTCCAAAGTTATTACCACTTCAAGTGATACATGTCAGATTTGAAAAAAATGGCCTGGACCTTAAGGCCAAAACAGGCTTAAACACTAAGGCCTCATTCACACGACAGGGTCCGAGTGTTGGCCGATAAAATCGTCAGTTTTGGGTCGTTTTTCCCGACCGGTTTGCATCCGTTTTGCATCCGTTCCTGGCCGTGTTGTCATTTTAACGGCCGATTTTGACCCGTTTTGCATCCGTTTTTTTCCCTGTCTGTTTTAAAATCGGATGAATTTCATTTAAATTTGTTGCCACACACAGCCCTCTGTAGATAATGCCACCCAGCCCCCTGTAGGTAATGCCACCCAGCCCCCTGTTGGTAATGCCACCCAGCCCCCTGCAGGTAATGCCACCCAGCCCCCTGCAGGTAATGCCACCCAGCCCCTTGTAGGTAATGCCACCCAGCTCCCTGTAGATAATGCCACCCAGCTCCCTGTAGGTAATGCCACCAAGTCCCCTGTAGGTAATGCCACCCAGCCCACTGTAGGTAATGCCACCCAGCCCCCTGTTGGTAATTCCACCCAGCCCCCTGCAGGCAATGCCACCCTGCCCCCTGTCGGTAATGTCACCCAAGTCCCCTGTAGGTAATGCCACACAGCCCCCTGCAGGTAATGCCACCCAGCCCCCTGTAGGCAGTGCCACCCAGCCTCCTGTAGGTAATGCCACCCAGCTCCCTGTATGAAATGCCACCAAGTCCCCTGTAGGTAATGCCGCCCTGCCCCTTGTAGGTAATGCCACCCAGCTCCCTGTATGTAATGCCACCAAGTCCCCTGTAGGTGATGCCACCAAGTCCCCTGTAGGTAATGCCACACAGCCCCCTGTAGGTTGCACAAATCCCCCCCCCCCTTCCAGGAGAAGTCAGTGACTTCAATGTCCATATATGGACAGTTTAGTCACTCACTTCTCCTGTAGCGGAATTCCCTGCCACAGGGTCAGGGATTCCGCTTAAGAAGTGAGTGACGTCGCTGTGTCCATATATTGACAGTGTAGTCACTCACTTCTCTTGTAGCGGAATCCCCAATCCCCAGACGGGGATTGGAGATTCCGATTTCTACAGGGAGCAAAAAAAGACCACTCTGCACTCTGCACTGGGAGGAGGAGGAGGAGGAGGAGAGAGAGCGTGAGCGACGGAATACATGGCCATCACTCGGGACACATTCCGGTGATGACCGTGTATTACCCGGCCCCATAGACTTCTGAAAATAGGGCATGTCCCATTTTTTGACGGCCAGGTTTCCCGGGCCATCAAAAAAATCGGTCGTGTGAATAGCCCCATTAGGGGTCTATTGTTCCTAATGCAGCCGGGTGATGGGAAACCCTGTCGTGTGAATAAGGGCTAAGGGGTTAATAAAAGAAAGAACAAACATGCCGCAAATACTGAAATAGCCACTATTAACTTTTTGAAGGAATCATGGGATTGCACATCATTTAAAACCACTGCAACTTTTCAATCTATTACTTTGTTTCAAAGTTTTAACTACTGCTTTATAGTCATGATATTTCTGCATCCAGAAAAGCATCTTTTCCTTTCCTCCTACATACTGTTAAGAATGGTTAACCAAGTCCAAGGTAGAAGCAAACCATGCAATTTGTGGATATAATCACTGATATAAATCATGCAAATTTTCTCAATCATCAAAGCATCAAACTACTATACAAAAACCAGTTGTCCTATTCCAATGACACAACTCATTTGGAACACTGTGTCATGTTCATAAGATATAAAAATATAGCGTGATTGTGGCCTAAACCTTAAGGGACAGTTTGACTGTGGCTCAGAGGTCAGGGACTAAAATAGAGAAACAGAGCACTCCTTCTATATGCAATACTGTAAAATGATTTCTATTGACTAAGAGAAATAAAACATTAATAAATAAACCACAGGGTGTATTATTTCTCAGCATAGGGCCTGAATATGATGTTCTTCATGTGTGAAAATCTTGTTTGTTTATATGGGATATGAAGAGGAAAAAGTCAAAACAGTGAATGGAAACATTGTAAAGCCATCAGCTGAGCTGGAGACCACTTGGCACAAGACATTAAATGCTTGTTATTACTGGCTCTTCTTATACATTGGCAAGTTCACCTACCTTCACTGGTGTAATACAAGATGTCCGCATCACTAAATTGTAAATGAAGACAAAAAAAATATTCTGCCAACGTTTACAACCTTGTCTCTACAAGTAATCCTATCTTTGAAGCTTATGTTTTTATGAACATTGTGATATTTGGAATTCAGATCATATGGTAATTTCAACGTTGATAGTAAACAATGAGGTTTAATGATGCTAAGCATATGTGAACCCCCCTTCCAAGAAAAAACACTTCTCAATGTTGTGACAGAGGGATTTCTGCTGAATCATACATATATACATATTCTATCACGTAAATATTTTTACTTTATGTGTAAACAGAGCTAAATTAATATTTTTTTTCTTATTGCATTTTCAATTTAAAGCAATATTTCCTAGGTTTTCTTGATTTATGAAAGTCTGATCCCAGAATGCAGGGGCGTAGCTAGGGGGGGCAGGCGAGGCATGTGCCCCAGGCGCAACTTAGAGGGGGGCACCAGCGCCACCTTCTCCTGCACTATAATTGTACCTGTGTCGCAAGGCACAGGTACAATCAGAAGCAATGAATGACCGGTGCCCGGTTCCGTGCCCGGCCATTCAGTGCCTTTCCACGAGTGAAGCGACTGGTACCTTTTGTACCAGTGAAGCTTCCGTCGATGAAAGGTGCTGACTGACAGGGAAAGTCATCCTGCCCAGCCAATCAGCGCCTTTCATAGACGCTGCGTTCAACCCCCAGGAGACCTGCGCAGAAGAGAGCAGGTCTCCATGGTTGCCGGACGGCGTGGGAGTGGGATTAAGGTGAGTTTGAATATTTTTTTATTTTTTTTTAAATTGTAATAAAAGTGTGTGGCTGTATCTACAGGGAGGACTTTATCTACTGGGGGGACTTTGTCTACATGGGGGGGACTTTGTCTACACGGGGAGGGGACCTTTATCTACAAGGGGGACTTTATCTACTGGGGGGACTTTGTCTACATGGGGGGGACTTTGTCTACACGGGGAGGGGACCTTTATCTACAAGGGGGACTTTATCTAAGGGGGGACTTTGTCTACATGGGGGGGACTTTGTCTACACGGGGAGGGGACCTTTATCTACAAGGGGGACTTTATCTACTGGGGGGACTTTGTCTACATGGGGGGGACTTTGTCTACACGGGGAGGGGACCTTTATCTACAAGGGGGACTTTATCTAAGGGGGGACTTTATCTACGGAGGGGGGACTTTGTCTACACGGGGGGGGGGGGCTTTATCTACGGGGGACTTTATCTACGGGGGGGTGTCTATCTACAGGGGGGCTATATACTGGGATGGGCTATCTAAGTAGCACCATATACAGGAGTGGGCTATAGCTACAGGGGGGGCTATATAGTATATAGCCCCCCTGTAGATCTATCCCACCCCTGCATATAGCCCCCTGTAGATATAGCCCACCCCTGTATATAGTCCCCCTGTAGATATAGCCCACCCCTAGAGATATAGTCCCCCTGTAGATATAGTCCCCCTGTAGCTATAGTACCCCTGTAGATATAGCCCCCCCCCTGTATATAGTCCCCCTGTAACTATAGCCCACCCCTGTATATAGTCCCCCTGTAGATATAGCCCACCCCTGGATATAGTATCCCAGAAATAGCACCCCCTGTAGTGCTCCACAGAAAGCCCACCCCTGTATATATCCCCCCTGTACATATAGTCCACCCCTGTATATAGTGCTCCACAGATAGCCCACCCCTGTATATAGTATATACAGGGATGGGCTATCTGTGAAGCATTATATACAGGGGTGGACTATCTAGTGGAGCACTATATACAGGGGTGGACCATATGTACAGGGGGCTATATACAGGGGTGGGCTATCTGTGAAACACTATATACAGGGTGGACTATATGTGGAGCACTATATACAGGGGTGGACTATATGTGAAGCACTATATACAGGGGTGGGCTATATCTACAGGGGGGCTACATACAGGGTTGGGCTATCTGTGGAGCACCATATACAGGGGTAGGCTATATACAGGGATGGGCTATATCTACATGGGGGCTATATACAGGGGTGGGCTATATCTACAGGGGGGCTTTATACAGAGTTGGGATATACGTGGAGCACTATATACAGGGCTGGGCTATATCTACAGGGGGCTATATACAGGGGTGGGCTATCTGTAGAGCACTATAGGGGGAGTTATTTGTGGGACACTATATACAGGGTGGGCTATATGGGGCACTATCTACAGGGGGCTCTATGGTAGGCACTATCTACAAGGGGCTCTATGGCAGACACTATCTACAGGGGGCACAGTGTGTGTGTGTGTGGGACACGGTGTATGGTGCTATTATAATTAGAGGTGCAGTGTATGGTACTATTATATTTAGGGGCGTAGTGTGTGGTATAATAACTTTATCTTTATTTATAGGTGCAGAAATGTTGGAAAAGTGAGAAGCTGAAGACATGTGAGCAGCAAACTGCAGAAATGGGCTGTGACCGGGAGAAGTCATCATAGAGGTCTGGACCGGATGGAGAAAAAGAACGAGAATCTGAGACGTCACCGGTGAGTCACCTAAATGTAAATGTTCATTCTGCCTCTAATCAGTAATGTAGTCAATGTATGATCTGCAGCAAGATGGTGGTATGATTGATAGGATTTATTTTTGTGAAACAGCATCTCCCAGCATATCCTTATCATTGTTCGGGCCATTCTAGGAGCTGTAGTTTTACGCCGTACATACCTATACGGAAGGGGTTGCACTAAATTGAGCTGTATTTGTGCTGGTGCTGTATATATGTACTGAGCTTGGTTCTGGTGTTGTGTATAGAACCATATTGCTTGTAAAATGTACAAATGTTTTTATGCTCGCGTTACATAAAAAGAAATGTGGAAAAGAAATGACACGTCGATTGGTAGAGAAAACAAACACGGCGAGGGGGAAGGAGATGTCGGGAAAGAGGTTGCAGGGGGGGGCGCCAAACTGGATCTTTGCCCCGGGTGCTGGAGAACCTAGCTACGCCTCTGCCAGAACCCGGTCCTGATGCAAAGTCTGTAACAGGGCCCTCAATATCACACAGCATTAATTGTACTGTGTCCTCACATAGGACAGGGGTACATTTTGAGCCACTGTAATATCCAGGGCCTGACTGCTACCTCAACACCCTATATAGTTATGCCTCTGGTGCCACTCATGTTTATGGGTTGTGTCTGGTAAAACAAAGACACAGCCCGTGTAAATCAAAGAAAGAGAGAAAAGTGGCCAACGGCCATAGTGAAATAGCTTTGAGACACCTAACAGACAGTACCTGTAGTCTTGAGTTTAGCACCTGTGATCATCAGCACTGCAGTGTATTCTTGATGTAATAAGAGCAATCAAAGTCATACATGTCCTGTGTCACGATCCGTGGGTATGTGGACCCACTAGGCCGCACCGCCGTAGCGGAGTAGCAGCTGGCCAAACATTCTATGCAAAGTCCTAGTACAAGAGTACTTGTAATAGTCCAGACAGTAGCAGCTAAGGCACAGATGAAACTTGAAGGTAGATGACGCGACACGTGGCGGATGATATCAGGCATGGCAGATGACAACAGATGTGGTGTATGACAGCAGGCATGACAGGTGGCACAACACAACTCCAACACTCAATAAGGCTCAGGAACAAATGCAGCACAAGATACAGAATACAGGTAGCAGGGCATGGGAACACTGGGAACAGGATAACACCAAGGGACCATTTTCCAAGACTAACATGGGAATACACAACAATGCTCAGGCAAGGAATGAAAGGGCATAGTCCTTTTTATAGTCCTGGGTGATCATGGGCTAATTAGTAATGTTTTCATGTGCGCGTGCTGGCCCTTTAAGGCCGGGAGCGAGCTTGCGCACGCCCTAGAGAACACTGCAGGGCGGAGAGGAACAGAGTGCTGCCGTCTGACTTATTTTTTTGCCCACATTTTTTTTAAGCTGTTGAAGCGAATACAAAAACCGCGGACAAAAAAGCACCAAACGAGCGCCGCAGGTTTTTTCTGCCTCCTATTAATTTCAATGGAAAGTCAGAGGTGGAAAACACTCGAAGACCATCAGCCCCCCACTCACAGTAAAATGACCATCAGCCCCCAGCTCACAGTAAAATAACCATCAGCCTCCCACTCACGGTAATGACCATCAGCCTCCCACTCACGGTAATGACCATCAGCCCCCCACTCACTAAAAGGACCATCAGCCCCCCACTCACAGTAAAATGACCATCAGCCTCCCACTCACGGTAATGACCATCAGCCCCCCACTCACTAAAAGGACCATCAGCCCCCCACTCACAGTAAAATGACCATCAGCCCCCCACTCACAGTATAATGACCCCTCAGTAAAGAGACCATAAGCCCCCTCCAGTAAAGTGACCATCAGCCTCAGTCCCCCCAGTAAAATGACCATCAGCCCCCTCCAGTAAAGCTACCATCAGCCTCAGTTGTCCCCCCAGTAAAATGACCATCACAGAGAAAAAGTGTGCTTACTCCTGGGTAAGGAATAAATAAGGAGGTATAAGAACAACAACTCCCAGCATGTCCAGCCTGTTATTAAGGGATATAAGAGGACATTACAGGGAGGGGGTATAAGAGGAGAGAACTACAACTCCCAGCATGTCCAGACTGTTAGTATGGGATATCCGAGGACATTACAGTGAGGAGGTATAAGAGGAGATTGTATAAGATTTATCTCTCGCTTTCCGGGCTTTCATCTTCCTGGGAGCCCCCCCTGTGCTGATTATTGTATGCAATATTCATGTTTAACGAACCAAATACTATAACCGTAATGATATATGTGGATATTGACACTCAGAATGCAATATTTTTATTGTCGCAACATGTCTAACCTCTGACATTAGACCCGATTCTTCTATATACATAGATTTATTATAAACATATGCGACGTACAAAATTAATATGTCATACAATATAATATCACATAAGTATTGATACCTATATACATTTTCTGCTTATATAAAAAATATATACGTTTTTTTGATCTCATGTTTTTATATAGTTCACTCTTTCCTTTAAATTCTACGGACAACTCAGGGAATTTTGCTAATATTTATATAACTACGCACATTGTTTTTCAATAATATCATGTATTATATACATATCATGAGAAATTATATAGCAAATTACTGTATCATACTCTGTAGTTTGTTCTTTTCTATATGTTGTTCTTGATTCAATCTTATGTCGTACACCAAAGAAACTTTTTACCACCATGTGTGCTCTAGCTCTATCTATGTTTCACTGTTGCAAGGCTATACAAATGAATATGCTTCTTGTTTCTGCATATATTTATGGATCTCACGAAGTGTGTGACCAGTGGATTTATACTAACCACACTGGCTTTTATTATACACATACATGTAGCACCTATATTTGACTTACCTATATTATGCTCGTTATCATGAGGGTCACTCCCCCTCCCGTGTTTTCCACTAATTACAAGAGTTCATGTCTTGTCCCGCCCTAACTATCGACGGTGCATATAGATTTGACAAGCACACACGGCCTCTATATTTCTTTTGCCATGAATAAGAACACCGTACATGTTCGAAACGTACACTTGCCCACATCATCTACCACCTTGAGACTGTGTCTCTGTTCTATTTTTAATACCATTTGTCTTCAATAAAAGTGGGAATGGAATATCCCTTTTAAAAACGTATACAGCGCTGGATCAGTTTTCTCTCTTTTCCTGCATTTCCTACCGCGGGCCGTCGCGGGGATCTGAGCGAGGTGTTCAACCCGAGACGCACAACCGGTGAGCTGGAGGTTTCCTCCTTTTTTCTATTTCCTCTGACTCTGCTCTTCCTCTGCACCAGAAAATGGACAGCGGACTTAACCATACACAGACACACATCCAAACAGGGAGCTGCTCCTTCTTGCTTCCACACACGCGGCGCATAAGCCTAGTAATAAAATAATATATATTTATATAGAGCACAACACATCTGGACACCATGTACACTACCGTTCAAAAGTTTGGGGTCACCCAGACAATTTTGTGTTTTCCATGAAAACTCACACATATATTTATCAAATGAGTTGCAAAATGACTAGAAAATATAGTCAAGACATTGACAAGGTTAGAAATAATGATATTTATTTGAAATAATAATTTTCTCCTTCAAACATTGCTTTCGTCAAAGAATGCTCCATTTGCAGCAATTACAGCATTGCAGACCTTTGGCATTCTAGCTGTTAATTTGCTGAGGTAATCGGGAGAAATTTCACCCCATGCTTCCAGAAGCCTCTCCCACAAGTTGGATTGGCTTGATGGGCACTTCTTGCGTACCATACGGTCAAGCTGCTCCCACAACAGCTCTATGGAGTTGAGATCTGGTGACTGCGCTGGCCACTCCATTACAGATAGAATACCAGCTGCCTGCTTCTGTAAGGGTGGCACAACCAGTGCAATATATGAACACAGGAGCCAGGCAGGTAGCAGATTTTACACAACTTTACTTCAGAAATGAGATGAGTATCTGTGGGTTATATAGTGACATAATATCAGTCTCTGCAAATATCCACATATCACAGTCACAGGCTTCTCCTCTACTCCCACCTGCTACATCAGTGAGAACAGTCCCAGCAGTTCTTAGCCACACTCCTGTAACTGTCTCAGTCTCCACAGTTTTCTCCATAGATGCTGCTCTCTTTAAAGACTTTCCTTTCAGGGGTCTCTCTGTACTCTCGCTTTATATTCTACTCTCATGAGTTTCTCTACAGTCCCTCTTGCTTCACCACTCACCAACAGTCACTCCCTTGTCTGCTCCTCTATCACAGAGCTCCACCTCCTGCGTTCTAGAAATTTCCTCAGTCTGCTATGCTGGGCTTTCTGGGCATGCTCAGTACAATCTGTCAACGTACTCATTAGTAAAAATATTATTCTGTAGATATCTATAAAGGGGGCTGTATGGCGTTATCTACTTGGGGGGCTGTATGGCGTTATCTACAGGGGGTGCTGTATGGCTTTATCTACAGGGGGTGCTGTATGGCGTTACCTACAGGGGGGACTGTATGGCGTTACCTACAGCGGGTGCTGTATGGCGTTATCTACAGGGGGGCTGTATGGCGTTATCTACAGAGGGGGCTGTATGGCATTATCTACAGGGGGGCTGTATGGTGCTATCTACAGAGGGGGCTGTATGGCGTTATCTACAGAGGGGGCTGTATGGCGTTATCTACAGAGGGGGCTGTATGGCGTTATCTACAGAGGGGGCTGTATGGCGTTATCTACAGGGGGGCTGTATGGCGTTATCTACAGGGGGGCTGTAAAATAGGCACTATCTACAAGGGGGGGTTGTGTGACACCCAGGGGAGGGGGGGCCCAGTCAAAAGTTTGCTATGGGGCCCAGTCTTTCCTAGTTACGCCCCTGCTCACAATGCAAGAGGTCTGTGTACTTGTACCCTTGGGTAGTGGGAAATATGGAAGATACACCTTCTGTATTCTTTGAGATATCTGGCAAAATAGATCCAATTTGTTTATGCTGATAACTCAGCCTATTGACAGTGCCACATCCAGAATCACAAAGTGGCTGCCTGTCACTATACTTTGGCACGATTACCTTTTTCTTCAGGTCAGCTAGCTGATCTGTGAGATTGTCAAGAGAAATCATTAGCTTTTTACTACATTCATGTCTTTTATGCACTTGAGCACTTGTTAGATAGTCTTGTGGTGCCTCGTTGGTTTTCTCCTGCACCTCACATTCAGTCTGAAAACACTCTTCTTTGTGGTACTTAATTGCCTATGTGAGTAACTTTGGAAAAATTATATATTGGCAAGACTTTGCTCTTCTCCTCAAAAACAGTTTTAAGGGAATGCACTTCAGTCCCACACTAAATTGGTCACACAGCAGTCTATCAACAGGCCTAAGACTAATGACATCCATCTTCTGGAGCTTTTGCATTAACTCCTGCAGTGCCAGTGCAAATTGCATCAATGTTTCCCCTTCTTGTTGACATCTGGAGAAGAATTTCCTCCACAGTGAGGGGGCAGATGAGGTGTCTCCATATAATCCGTCCAAATATTCCACAACATCAGACACACTTTTTCTGATTGTTTCAGGAGTCAGCAGCACCGCTCTCCTACCCTCTCCTCCCAGTAACAATATGGCCAAATACACTTCATTAGGACCCCATATAAGCAAGCTGCACATTTTAGTATCTCTGCCCACTCTGTCGCTGGCATGTTAGAGCCGTTGTATTTAGGCACACTGCCTATACCTGCCATCATAGGGAATAACATTGCAGGTAAGTATGGGTTTGCCTTATTTGTATGCAATTGTCTTTATCCTGCCGACTACGCCAATATTCAGGGGCATAGAATGTGGTACCATGAGAATTTTATCTTTGTTTATAGGTGCGAAAATGTTGGAAAAGTGAGCTTCCGAAGACATCTAAGCGGCTAACTTCAGAAATGGGTCGTGGCCGGGAGAAGTCACCATATGTTCTGGTGCTGTATTTATGTACTGAGTTTGTTCTGGTGCTGTTTATTTATGTAATGAGCTTAGTTTTGGTGTTGTCTTTATGTACTGAGCTTTGTTCTGGTGCTGTATTTATGTACTGTGCTTGGTTCTGGTGTTGTATATATGTACTGAGCTTGGTTTTGGTGTTGTATATATGTACTGAGTTTTGTTCTGGCACTGTATATATGTACTGAGCTTGGTTCTGGCACCGTATCTATGCATTAGCCGGGAGATTTGACGCGGCTTACTGCGCACGCTGAACTGTCCTCTGCCCTTCTTACAGTGCACAGCCTAACTAAATTGGCTGAGCATGCTAAGGATATGGAATGCGCGCATATAGGTCTATGCTTAATGAGTGAGTTTAATATGAGTGTCGGTAGGTAGGTAGGTATGTACGAATATAAATAGTGTTAAATCCAGTTAAACATTCTGATCAGGGAATTTCACTTTAATATAGGGTGTATTTGGAATATTGTAATTGTTTTATCTGATTATTAGAATCATTTTCCATGGTTTAATACACCGCAAAACACCCCCCGAATGTCTTTGTCCACAAAACAGGGGACCTGTTTTTAAACATTTGAATCCCACCCCTGGTAAACACCACTTCTGTGTTGAAGACTACTAAAACGACTACTGGTAGATTGCAATCTTCTATTTAGCCATTATTGATTTAGGCACTGTGGGGCAGCATTATTTAAGCTCTATATAGCACTGTTACTTGAGCACTGTAGGACAATATTATGCAAGTAAGGTGGTATTATGTACCGGAGATTGACACAAATTTGGAGATATTTTAGTTGTAAACTTTTGTTAAAGCATTGACAGAAGAAAGAATGTGCTTAAAAAATGTAAATGAAATATCACATAATTAATGAACTTAGTAATTGTTTCATATTCTTTTTATCAAATGGAGAAGAGTTATTTGTATTACTCACTATTGACCAGCTATTTTTATTTAACAATTATCATCACTGCCATACAAATACTTACTGTTAATAAAAGTGTTAAAAAAAATAAAGGTAGAACAACAAGCTGTGTGGTAACTTTATCTGATTTAGTAGAGCTCTTATATATTTTTACTGATGTTATAATAGGAGTAAAGAGAAAAATTGTATGGCTATAGATTTGGTATGGCTCCTCAAGAATCATAACCGAGAGTGTTAATGGGGCAAAGTGAATGCTGGTCATTCTGGTTTGGCTGTAAAACATTTTTTTAATAATGCATGATTGGCATATTTTAACAAATCCAGATGTGCAATGTGCTGAAACATTGTGAAAGGCACTCACCCCGAAACATGCATAGTCAAATGATCTTCCAGATCATTGGAAGGTCATTACTCTCAGAAGCATGATAAACCTTGTGTTTAAATTTTTATAAAAAGATTTTGATTTAAACACACATTTAAAATATACGTTTGTATTGTCAGCCGTTTATTTAAGTTTAAACAGGGACACCCTTACGATGCATGGTATCTTCTGTTGGCACTCATCCCATATACTGTGCTATCATAGAGTATACAAATAACCATACCATCCTGCATGGTGCCTAAAGATCACTTCCATACAGCTGTCTAAATAGCAATGTTATACAGTGTATCTACCACACTGCAAAAAGAATGTACGTTACGTGTAAATAGTATATACACTATACAGTTAGGTGCACAATTAACACCAGCATATAGTCAGGGGCGTAGCTTGGGGGGGGCAGGCGGGGCATGTGCCCCGGGCGCAACCTGGATGATACGGATAGGGGGGCGCGGAAGAGCAGCTGATCGCTGCTGACAGGCGCCCCGTATGTGGGACACCTGCAGCAGCTTAGGAAGAGCCAGGACATTACGGCGTTCTGACTGGGGTCTGTGACGGCCAGGGAGTGGACCAGTCCAGTCACCTGACCTCACGTCAGTGACATGAGGTCAGATGACTCAGGTCAGGGGACAGGTCCACTCCCGTGCTGCAGCCTCCCTGCATCTGCCTCTACTCTGTGCTCTACACACACACCGAGAAGCAGAGAGGAAGCTCCGCCAAACACACACCCCGTCCTGACCTGTCAGCAAGGAGACATGGTGAGTGTCTGTGTGTATATGTGTGTGTGTGTGTGTGTGTGTGTGTGTGTGTGTGTGTGTGTCTGCAGTGGCGGATTAAGTAGACCATGGGCCCTGGGCTGTTATCCAAACTTGGGCCCCCCTTCCTCACCGCCGCCCTGCCGTGCCGTAACTATTTTTAACACTACCTTTTTGGGCAAGAATTAACAGTGTTACGATTTCCCTTGTCACAGCGCGGTGTCCATACATACTGACAGTATCACACTGTGCAGGGACACAACCTCCTGACAAGGGGAATTGTCTATCAGTCCTGGACTGCAGAAAGACTTTTTGTGAAATACAAGGATTTCCTATAATAAACATGTCAGGAGAGGTGACAGATTCTCTATAAATCTAGTGACTCACAGGTGACGACGTCTCAGATTCTAGTAGTTTTTTTCCTCTTTTCTTCTCCATCCGGTCCAGCGCTCATGATGACTTCTCCCGGCCATGACTCATTTCTGCAGAATTTGGCACTCAGACGTCTCCTCACTTTTCCAACATTTCCACACCTATAAACGAAAATAAAGTTATTATGGTGCCACATACTGTACCCCTAAATATAATAGCACCAAACACTGCGCGCCTGAATATAATACCACACACTGTAAAACGCCACATACACACAGCACCCTGTACATAGTGCCACACACAGCCCCTGTAGATATTACACACCCCCATAGATATCGCCATACACAGCCCCCTCTATATATCACACATCCCCCTCGTAGAGAGTGTTACACACAGCCCCCTATAGATAGTGCCATACAGCCCCCTGTAGAAAGCGCCACACAGCCCTCCCCCTCTTGTAAATAGCACCAAAAAGCCCCCCTATAAAGAGCGCCACACACATACCACTGTGGATAGCACTACACAGCCCCCCCTTGTATATAGTGTGTGTGTGTATCAGTGTGATTTTATTAAAAAATATTTTTACTTTTTGAGATACGGCTGCTTTGTATCCTGTATCCGTCAGGTCAGCAGGACTGACAGGATCAGTGACACGCAGGATCCACCTCAAATCTATCACATCTAAGATTATAATTTAGCGCAGGGCCCGTTTCACTGATCCCATCAGTCCTGCTGACCTGACGGATACAGGATACAAAGCAGCTGTATCTCAAAAAGCGAAAATATTTTTTAATAAAACTTAATTACAAAGTTGCACCAAACACACATTTTTATAAAAAATAAATAAAACCGACGTGATTTTTGCAACGTTTTTTCTGTAGACAATGCAGGTTTCGTTTTTATACACACCTTTTTTGCTATTTTATCATTTTTATCCATAAAGTTTGAAAATAATAGTAAAAAAATAAGCTTTTTTACATTTCAGCTATTTTTTTTGGTAATAACATAGTTTTACCCTAAAATAGACCTTTTATTTGTGATCGTCATTGTCTACCGTAAACTTTAATATATTACATGTCTATATTAGGGTAATTGGGTCAGCCCTAGCGTTACAACAATGATTGGCGGGGGGGGAACGTTTTTTTTTGAGGTGGGTATTTTATGTGTATTTATTATTTCATTTTTTTTTGCACTTTACTTTATTATTTTTTTATTACTATGGTCTGTCCCTCAAAGGTCAAAAAAGACCTTTGGGGAACTTTATATATTTTTTTTCTTTCTTTTACACCATGTTTTTCCACTGTAACTGGGGCTGCACAGCAGCCCCAGTTAGAGGGGAAATCAGCCCTCTCATAGTGACGATTGTCACTAATAGGGCTGTGCTGGGTCTAGTAAGACCCAGCAACAGTCTGCCACTAACGGCACCCGGCGATCATGTGACCAGTCACATGATCAACGGGAGGAATAGAGACAGCGCCGCTGCTGCTGTCTCTATTCCTTTACACAGCGTTCATTGAGCGTTGTGTAAAAAGACATCAGAGAAGACAGAAGCAGCGAAAGCTGCTTCTATCTTCTCCTCAGGGTCCCCGGCAGTCACTGACTGCTGGAGACCCGACATTCAGCTGCCCGATTGCGCGGGCAGCAAGTTAAAACCCGAGCCGTAGAAAGTCTATGGCTCGGGTTTTAAGGACCCGTCCCTGACCGCTGGCCGTAAAAATACAGCCAGTGGTCGGGAACCAGTTGGGCAACTAACCTAAGCGCCGGTGACCGACCGCGTGGCTCTTCTCTTGCAGCTTTGGAGTAACAGAACAGCCGTCCGTCGCTGTTCTGTTACTCAATGGCGGCGCCCGCACTGTCAGAGAGGCGTGTCCTACCCCTGGATCCCGGCCAATTCCCTGCTCCTCCCCATCTTCGGCAGTTAGCAGCGCTAGGGCGCTGAATAGGTTTACAGGACGATGTGCGGTTCGGGCTGCCATGGGCCCCCTGGGAGCCTCGGGCCCTGGGCGGCCGCCCGAATCGCCCATATGATAATCCAACACTGTGTGTCGGTGTCTCTGCATGTGTTTGTCTCTTACATCTACTACATTATCTGTACTCCGAGAGTTATCACTGTGTTATCTGTGGTGTTACATAGGACTGCAGATAACACTACTACATTATCTGTACTCAGAGAGATATGACTGTGTTATCTGTGGTGTTACATAGGACTGCAGGGAACATCTACTACATTATCTGTACTTTGTGCTAAATTACAATCTCAGCTTTGCTACACAGTACAGATAATGTAGTAGATGTAACCTGCAGTCCTATGTAACACCACAGATAACACAGTGATAACTCTCTAAATACAGATAGTAGAGTTACCTGCAGTCCTATGTAACACCACAGATAACACAGTGATATCTCTCTGAGTACAGATAATGTAGTAGTGTTACCTGCAGTCCTATGTAACACCACAGATAACAGTGATAACTCTCTAAATACAGATAGTAGTGTTACCTGCAGTCCTATGTAACACCACAGATAACACAGTGATAACTCTCTAAATACAGATAGTAGTGTTACCTGCAGTCCTATGTAACACCACAGATAACAAATTGTGCTAAATTACAATCTCAGCTCTGCTACAATGTGTTATCTGTGGTGTTACATAGGACTGCAGGCAACAGCTACTACACTATCTGTATTTCGAGAGTTATCAATGTGTTATCTGTGGTGTTACATAGGACTGCAGGTAACACTACTATCTGTATTTAGAGCGTTATCACTGTGTTATCTGTGATGTTACATAGGACTGCAGGTAACATCTACTACATTATCTGTGCTGTGTACATATGTGCCTGTGTGGGTATATATGGGTCTGTTTGTGAATGTGTCTTTGTGCTTGTATATTTGTGCCTTTTATGTATTTGCATATGTTCCGGTCTGTGTATTTATCTGCCGGTGTCTGTGTATATGTGTCTGTACGTCTATATATTTACCTGTATGTATATATTCCAGAATGTGTGTATGTATAATTGCCTGTATGTCTAAATATCTGTCTTTTTGTATGTACAGTATATATGTTCCAGCGTGTCCATATATGTGGTTAATTTTTTGGGTTGTGTAGGGGGCGGCAATAGAGAGTCCCGCACAGGCCGCCATCCAAGCTAAGGCCAGCCCTGGCTGTCACCAACCCTAGTCAGAAGAAACTCCGCTGTCACAGCGATCACACTGAGTGGTCTCTGCATGAAGCTCCGTGATGCAGCTGTCTCTAGACAGCTGTATCACAGAGCACCTTACCATCGGCCCGCAAGCGCTGCTGGAAGAAGCAATGTGATCGCTGTTACAAGCCGTTACAGCAATCACATGACCGGAAACTGGGTCCCCGGGTGAAATCTCTGTGATACAGCTGTGAGCTGTCTAGATACAGGTGTATCACGGAGAAAAATGCCACTGGGTAGCAGCAAACCTGCTAACTCTGCAGGACGTTCTTGGACGTGTAATGTTTAAAATGTTTTTTTTTTTTTTTTTTTTTTTAAATTGAGCTTAATTTTAAGCATATAAAAGTCATGAAAGAAGCCACTGCTTGTCTGTAATCACCTGTTTAAGTCATCAGGTCCTGAACAAACAGTAATTCTAAGTTTTGCTTCTGTCTGTTTCTAATTGTTTTATCATTTATTTGACTGAATGCTTGTTTAATAAATCTTTTCCATTGGCATATCCTCTAATATCAACTTTCTTGAGTTAAAATTAGTTTTATTACATTCTGTGATGTGTTATGGCACACACAGAATTTGTACTGGCTACACCACAATGCTAAGAGTTTCACCATTTCCATTAGGAAAATTTAGTCCGGCTCTTGTAAAGGAAAGAATATTCGGGCTTTATTTGCATTCGGTATAACCGAGCCTACACCATTAATTTTACATGTTTTACAAAAATACAGGATGCCAACGTATGCAAAACGACCACGGTTTACAGATTAATTTCAAATAGATACATCAATAATCCCATCTTTTCACGGTAGTAAAAACGTTATCTATTTCACACATTTATCGTGAACATACAACTGATGTTAGAATAAATATGTAACTTATTATACTACTCAAACATCATATTTGGAATCTTCTTTACCTACAGTGTGTTTTAGTCAGCTAATTACATTTAATAAGAAGAAATCTAAAATACAAAGCATTGTGTTACTTAGTGGCTTCTGTACTTTAGAACAACCACTCACCATCTAGGTCTTCAGTATGTACAGCTAGAAAGTGACACAATCGTTCCAAAAAAGGATACATAAATAACGATTATATATACTGTAAATAATGCTGCCATATAATATATATACATATATATATATATATCCAACATATACTGTGTAGCCATCTTTAGCTTGACTCTAAAAACTTGCTGCAGCGTGATATCACACAACAAAAGCCATTGAAAAGTCATTGAAAAACGCAAGATAAAGAATCTTGCCACTGTATATTTAATGGATGAAAAGTCAAGATACAGACGGCTAAATCTGTGTGTGTGTGTGTGTGTGTGTGTGTGTGTGTGTATATATATATATATATATAGTGTAAGCACATATAACAACACTATATATTGTACACACATACAACACCACTAAGTGTTAGATATAATACTCTTATACACTTTTCTCACAATTAGTAATGGTATAGTGTACTAACATAATACTGCTATATACACTTCACAAGTAGCACACTGGTATAAACATATAATACCATTATACATTCTACACATCACAGTTCTGCCACTAAAAACACAGCAAAAAAACATTTTTTTTCTGCAATAACACAATGTATCATACATACACACGAATCCTATATATCCACGTGAACACACTTACACACACACACACACACACACACACACACACACACACTTACCTTTTAGGCAGGATCTCCCATCCAAACAGTCCCCTGAAGCAGCACGGGCCTTTACAACCTTCCCCATTCCAATACAACAGCCATAATCAGTTGCAGAAATAACTGGTCAACAAAAAGAGAAGGGGACACTGCATAGAAGAGCAGAGGAGGGGGACACATCATAAGAGAGGGGAACATAGGAGAGTTGGGGGACATAGCACAGGAGAGGACTAGAAATAGAGCTTCATCTCTTGCTGTAGTATGGATCTTCCTTTCAGGCTCTAATCTCTGCAGACTCTTAAGCTGTGAGCTGTCCCTCTCCCCTTCTTCTCTGTCCCGACTGCCTCTTATGATAACAGAGGAGAGGACGTAGTCAGTGTTCACAGCAGCCCACAGTCCTCAAGTGGGATATAGTGCCACCATAGAGGATATTACATTATGTTATAGGAACAGGGGAGTAACTAGGAAACACTGGGCCCCAAAGCAAACTTTTGTCTGGTACCCCCTCCCCTTGGTGTCACACACAGCCCACCCTTGTAGATAGTGCTCCTCTGTAAATAGTGCCATACAGCCCCCTCCTGTAGACAGTGCTATACAGCCCCCTCTGTAGATAGTGCTATACAGCCCCCCTGAAAACAGTGCTATACAGACACACCCTCTAGACAGAGCTATACAGCCCCCCCGTAGACAGTGTTATAACACCCACCTGTAAACAGTGCTATACAACCCACCCTGTAGACAGTACTATACAGCCCCCCTGTACACAGTGCTATTCAGCCCCCCCTGTAGACAGTGCTATACAGCGCCCCCTGTCAGTGTCGCACCTGCCATGAGGCGAGGTGAGCCGACAGCCTCAGGCGGCACCACCTACCCGAAAACGGGGGGCAGCATTTTGAGTCAGGGACGGATTGGACCGGGGGGAGGGGCCATGCAGACACACATAGCAGACGGGCCGCATGATGGGCACGTCTGTAACACTCCTCCTCCTCTCTGACACTGTACGCAGCAGATGCCGCCAGAGAGGAGCAAGTCTGCAGGAGGAGCTGTCGAGTGACGAGAAGTGACGAGACGCACGAGGTACGTTCCTGCCTTGCTGGGACCGGGACCCATGAGTATACTGCAAGGGGGGGGGGTCTGGGCATTTTACCGACAGCAAAGGGCTCTATAGGGCTGGAATAATCCACCCCATAGAGCCCTCACATCACTATAGTGGAAGGGTTAGTGGGGAGGGGTCTGGTCTGAGCGTCTGACTTACTGCAGAGGGCTCTATAGGGGGGGATTCTGCCCCCCCTTTAGAGCAGTCAGTCAGATGCTCAGACCCCCCTAACCTTGCAGTATAGTAACTAGTCAGGGCTCTATGGGGGGGGATAATTCCCCCTATAGAGCTCTCTGCTGTCAGTAAAACGCCCAGACCCCCCCTTGCAGTATACTCCCAGCCCCCAGCGTTGTCCGACCCCTTTTAAATTAGTAGGGAAAGGAAGCTGTGCGCAGTATAAGGGCCTGTTCACATTAGGGTTGACTTTCCGTTCCGAGGTTCCGTCGGAGGTAACCCCGCAACGAAAAGTCAAACTGAAACCACAACTTCCGTTTCCGTCACCATTAGCGCAGTCGACTGTGCTATTGATTGCGTCAGAAAAACGGAAACCTGCCGGAATTGCTATGAACGGAAACCATTAGCAATGTTTCCGTCACCATTGATATCAATGGTGACTGAAACGGAAGCTGTGGTTTCAGTTTGACTTTCCGTTGTTGGGTTCACCCGACGGAAACCTCCGACAGAACCCCGGAACAGAAAGCCAATGCTGATGTGAACAAGCCCTAATCCTTCCCCATAAACCTGCCCCCGCTAAATCAAATATATATATATATTTATAATATATATATATAATGTATATAGCGCTGAATCCTGTATCTGTCAGGTCAGCGGGACTGACTGATTCAGTGTCAGCAGGTCCTGCAGGATCGAGCTGTTACCGATCACATCTAAGTTCATAACTTAGATGTGATCGAGAATAGGTGACCTAATGGATTCAGGTCTTAGCGCTAGATACAGCTGCTCTGTATACAGGATACAAAGCAGCTGTATCTGAAAAAGTAACACTAATTTTCAATAAAAAGTAATTAAAACTTGCACTAATCGCATTGATAGATATCTTTTTATATATATATATATATATATATACATATATATATATATATATATATAATACGTTTTTAAAGGTGTACATAGCCTTTAAACTGTAACTAAAATTGATCATGTCATAGTGACATGTCCAAAGTTTTCATCGGTGGGGGACCGAGCACTGAGGCCCCCACCGATCGCTAAAACGAAGCAGCAGAAGTGCTCGGGTGAGCGATGTGCCGCTTCATTTATGATCGACTTCCAGCCGAGTGAGCGATGTACGGACTCATAGACTTTCTATTGAGCCCATACACTACTCCAAGGAAAGCCAAACAGAATTGAAGCGGCACACCGCTCATCCGAGCACTTGTGCTGCTTCATTTTAGCGACTAGTGGGGGGTCTCAGTGTTCGGACCCCACTGATCAAACCTACTGACATGTCAAAAGTTTTTTAAAAAGTTGTTACACTTTAAAGAGAACCTTCCACCTGCCCATAGATGTGCATTTGAGTGCAGCATGTAATGGGGAGGGCTGCACAAACTCTGGGGCACTTTAAAAAAAAAATCCTACCCTCTTTCCTTACTTAGATATCGATGCCATAATATTTGGCGCCTGATATTTAAATAACCCCATGAACTGCCAATGGGGAGGTAATTGGCAAGGGGACGTGTAACATCGCTGTGACACTGTCCAATCCGCTACGGACAATGTCAACAGCAAGAGCTGGAGAGAGAAGAGCATGTGCGCGCGCACGCGCTCACTCTTCAGCTCTCTGCAGGCAAGTACAAGACTGTGTGATCTCTCGCGAGAGATCAGTCTTGTCGTCCTTGTCTGCCGAGAGCTAAAGAGTGAGAGCGTACAGCTCCGATGCCTTGTAACAGAAGAAGAAGAATTCACACTCTTCTTCTCCTCTTCTGTTCCTTAGTGGTGGCGGAGCTGCGCGCTCGCGCGCATGCGCTCTCTCTCCAGCTATTGCTGTAACGCTGTCCATAGCTGATTCGACAGTGTCACAGTGATGTTACATGCCCCCTTGCCAATTACCTCCCCATTGACAGTTCATGGGGTTATTTAAATATAGGGCGCCAAATATTACAGCACCGATATCTAAATAACGAAGGAGGCTAGGAAAAAAATGTAAAGTGCCCCAGAGTTTGTGCAGCCCTCCCCATTACATGCTGCACTCAGCTGTACATGTATGGGGAGGTGAAAGGTTCTCTTTAAAAGAAAGGTGTTATAATTTTTTTTTTAAATTTAATATGTTTTATTTTATGGGCCTAATTTTTCTAATTATTTTAATATATTCCCGAAGGTAACTATTTATTCATATGTTTGTACTTTCGTGGGGGCAGCCATCTTTATTTTTATTTTTCATACTGCTAATTTTTGTTTTGCAGGTTCCGCTGGACCATTTAGACTACGTCGTAGATTCGTTGGACTGCTTCGCTGATTTAAGCTTTTCTTTTTTTTTTATAAAATGGTTAAAGTGGATTGTGTGGAAGAGCTGTCATTTCAATAAAATAAATTTCTTTATATCTCTGTATTTTTAATACTTCATTACCCGCCTTACTAATAGCAGCTGTCTGATTGAGAGCGTCCATTACTAAGAAGGGGCTTAGTGTTAGCCAGTAATAAGGCTATGACTAACCCCTATTATTACCCCAGTACCCACCGCCACCAGGAGTACCGAGAAGAGCTTACGTACGATCCAGCACCCAACCGTCTGAAGAGAAGGGCGGGTACTGGCGTGGCTGCAGGCACGTACTATCAGGCTCGGAATGGCCAAAAACCATGGCCCTTCCCACCCTAGTAATGCTAGGCCGATGCTGCTTTATTGTATCTGGCTGGTTACAAAAAATGGAGGGGACCTCACGTAATTTTTTTTCCATTATTTTTTTTTTTAAATGACGTGGGGTTCTCGCTATTTTTCATAACCAGCCAGATACAATAAAGCAGCTGCAGCCTAGCATTACCAGGGTGGGAAGGGCCACATTTTTTATCCCTTCCCAGCCTGGTAAAACAAGCCTGTGGCAGCCCTGCTGCCTTACCGTCGCTTCAGATGGTCGGGTACTGGATCGTATTCCCCACGCGCCAGTGATTACCGGGGTGATAATAGGGGTTAGTGATAGCCTTTTTACTGGCTAGCACTAAGCCCATTATTAGTAATGGACGCTCTCAATCAGACAGCAGCCATTACTAAGGCCATAATAAAGTATTAAAAAAACAGACCTAAGAAATTTTTTTTTATTGACATCTAGACTCCCCCATGCAACCCTCTTTCACCTTTTTATTTAAAAAAAGTAGATAATTGAAGTAGTCCAATGAACCTACGACGTAGTCCTAACGGTCCAGCGGAACCTACTAAAAAAAGTTGAAAAAACTTAAATTTGCCACAATAGAATCTAGAGGTCAAGGAAAAATAATTCCCCTTCATGTAACTCTGCTTCCTGTCAACTGAAAAGTCATATGCCAGAGGGAAAAAATTTTCCCCATTGCGGAGTACAAGAAAGTCTAATTCCTTGGTCAGGCTTTCTTGTACTCCGCCATCAAGAAACATTTTTCGTCCTGGCGGATTATTTTTCCGTTGACAGGTAGCAGAGTTCTTCCGCAGCGGTGTTAGGGGGGCAAACTCGCCAATTGCCCAGTGCCCCCAAAATGGGCCGCTACTCTTGCGCCAGTGCTGTGTGTTTGCCCCTCAGACTAAAATTTGCAAGCCAACCCCTGGCCATTGGCTCCCTGCTCCGCTGTTTGACCTGAGGCCTACAAGAGATTGGGAGCACGCTGATGACGTCAACTGCCCGGCATGATGACGTCACTGCATCATGCCGTCCACGCCGGGCCACTGAATTCAGTTAAAATTCATGTCTATTAGGTAATAAAAAGGGGGCATAAAAAAGTGGCATACAAAAGGGGGCATCCTTATTGTGGGGGCATAAAGCAGGCATTTTTACTGAGTAAAATAAATAGGCAAAATTACTGTGGGGGCATTATTACTGAGTGTGGCAGAAAAAGTTGCATTAGTACTGAATGGGGGCATAAAAGGCCGCATTACTACTAAGTGGAGACATTATTTCTGTAGGGACATAAAGGGGATATTAGTACTGAGTGAGAATTCTATTACTGGGTGAGGGCCCTAAAAGTGGCTCTATCACTGAGTAAGGTATAAAGGGGACACTAACACTGTGTAGGGGAACAAAAGTAGCACTTACTGTGTGGGCCTTTGGGGGAACAAAAGGGTGTGTGTACTATTACTGTGTGGGGCACCTAGTATAGTATGTATAGGAAGTTTGTGTAGAGGTAGGGAATAGTTAGGGAGTGTGCTAGAAAAGCAAGGAGCCAAAGATATCTGTGTCATGTTCTGCAGGGCTTAGGAAATCGTGTCCGGGAGAAGTTGTCATTGCCGTCTTGGCTGAATGAAGAAGTAGAGGTGAAAGCGAGCGACTTCAATCTGAGAAGACGTCACCTGTGAGTCACTTAATATAACTATACTGTAATCACTTATATGGTCTGCAGATTTCCTGTGTATAACTGGCATCTACCTTTATATGGTCACTGTATGGAGGTAATATTGGTCTATATATAGTGTGTTTTATTCACTAACAGTATCGTGTTTTTTTTCTGACACTGTGTTGTAGTAATATGTGATCTTGGTTTTTTTCAGTATCAATATGGCGGAATTATTCAGTCACTATATGTTATGGTGTGGCGGTATTATTCAGTAACAGTATGGGGGTATTATTCAGTCACTATCTGGTTATGGAGTGGCAGTATTATTCAGTAACAGTATGCTGGTATTATTCAGTCACTATGTGGTAGTAATATGTTCTCATGGAGTGGAGGTATTATTCATTAACACTGGTGGTATTATTCAGACGCTATGTGGTGGTAATATGCAGTCATGGTGTGAAGTATTATTAAGCCACTATGTGGTTATGGTGTGGGGGTATTATTCAGTAACGGTATGGTGGTATTATTTGTGATGTTGGTCTTGCAATCTATGTAAATTACTGTGGTGTGGGCTGTGGGGAAGTGTGAGTGTGGCAGCAGATGATCAGGCTAAGGGACAGTCTGCAGAGTGGCATGTGATGTACTTTGACATGTAGGTGATACTTACGTGTGGGATGTGGGGCCATAACTTGTGTACAGCCCAGGGCCTAAGATTATATTAATCCACCACTGGCATCAAGCCAGCACAAGCAGACCACTACAATACAGCAGGTAGAGCAAATAAACCAGCCCAGGTTGGCCGCTTCAAAACAGCGCTAAGCGCGATCCTTCCTGGACTGGCCTGAATGTAACTGCAGAGAGTGAAGCCGCAAATGAGACTGGCTGCCGAGGAAAGATATGGGGCTGTGCAGTGCAGACTGTACTATTTGCACTGCACTGATTGGTAGTAAGAAGAATTCTTTAAATCTTTTCTATACTTCAAACTGCACTTTAACGAATAAACATCAAATGTTTTCCTATTTATTCATCTGCACTTCATTTTTTGTCTGCCGGGCAGACCTTATATCGAAGTACCTCAGTACACTTGCGATCAATCCCCTATACTTCCCCTCCAAACATGTGTGCTTTTTTCCATATGTCCACTCCACCAATTAGGGATAAGCCGAGCGCTTTCTCTCCATAGTCTGCCTGTATCCTTCTCTCGGACATGATTGGACAATGCCCATATTAATAGCAGCTTCTGCTGGAGAGACACCACGCCCGGACGAAGGCATTTCTGCGGAAACGCGTGTCGGGCTGGTGTCGCTACAGTGCAGGAGCAATAATATGGGTAAGTAACGTTCATTCATCATGCCACGTGCATAGGTCTATTTGAATATATGCTGACACTAGCATGGTCTATTTACATTTTACACGTATATTTTGTCATTCTTAATGATTACCTTATGCCTATTATATAACTAAAGTACATGCATGGGTATCTCTTGTCCACCACTAATACAGCGTGTACTGTGATACTATTCTTTTGTGGCCTAAATCTACTCTTACTAATTACGTTATTCCCATATGCTTATTGCTTTGTAGGACACCTTCATATTGCATGGTATGTTTCATTTTTTAACCTGTCTTTATCTTTTAAATGTTTACAATAAAGGATATTTTGTATTTTTCTAATAATCTTGTGTTAATTGACCTCACCTATAAGCCATAGTCTTGCATATAAGAAAGGTCAATGCACCAAGTTTCTTACTGGGTTATATGTCTAAATCTTTTCTGACTATTAGTCAAAAAGATTTCACTCCTGGAGGTACATTTAGGTGTTATCTTATAATCTATGGTGTATTTCTCACAGATACAAGTGGTTCTGGATCCATGGATTACAAAGCTAGGGAAGACACATAGCACTCCAAAATGGATCAGGTTTTTAATAATGAATCATCTTTGCTTGGTTTTAATGGTCAGGGAAATGTAAGCGAACTTCAAAATAAATATAGCAACATACTCCATCGTAGAATGAAGATTTGGAGGAACAAAGAATTATATACAAAGAGGGCTTATCCCCAGAGGTTTGAGAGTCCAAATCTTCCCCTCCTTTCAGATTGATGATGAACACTTCATCACCAACTGGGAAGAGGTATGTAATATTAGTTCTCAAAAATGTATGGAACTGTTGGTGGGTTTTGATACAAAATTATTAGAACAACTGGAACCTCAAATTGAAAATATACAGTCCCAATTGTCTTCCAAAATGACAACAGAAGGTTGGACAACATTCAACCATACTCTGGATGGACAATTCCTAGACTGGGAAAAGGAGATACAGATGCAAAATCCCAAAAGTTCAGTAGAGATGCAACTGATTTTGCACAGAAGAGGGTTTACAGGTGGAGGAAAAAACAACATCCCACATCACTACATGGCTCTTCCTCCGCTACCTCATTATCCTCCCTAAGCGAAAGAGAGGGCATTTCTCGTCAGCGACCATATCAACAACATAAATCTTACGGCACAAGGTCGAAACTGAAAATTACACAAAGACAAGGAACTAATAAGAGGAAACCTGAGAGGGATGAACCCCCCAATAGTCTCAAGGTAATTAATCTATCCTCAGACGATTTCATCATTTCAGACCTGGCGGTATTAAGAAAGGGGTTAACTTTTTCTCCCTGTGCCAGATTTGACACCTTCACCGCAACCAAAGATCTGCATATATTTGGCAGGCTATTGATTTGGAAAAAATTCTTCCATAGGTCTGAATATGATAACATCTTCACCACTTCCGAAGAACAACAAACTTTACATGCCTTAGAAGAACTTTTGAGAGAACAAGATTTTGACCCATTAAGTAAAGTACCCATACCATTGAGAATGAAGTCCAAACATTTTCCATCATTAGCATTATGTCCAGCAGTAGACATGTTTGTCAGGTCTGTAAGCAGAGAATTTGAAAAGATATCTAATAACATCAAATGTGATATACTTACAAGCTTAGAACGACAAAGTCTCAAAAAAAATTCCAAAATGAATTATGTCATTTTTAAAGCGGCCGATAAAAGCGGAAATATAGTTGTGTGGCCCTGTAACATGTACGAGGCAGAAGTCTATCGACAATTGCATGATGAAAACTGTTATAAAAAAACTGACCTTCAATCCTTTATCTGCTTACAGACTTGACTTACAGAAAATACTTAATGAAGCAATGCGGAACAACATAATTTCAAAAGAACTTAATGAGGCACTAACCGTCCCTGAACCCACGATTCCAACATTGTACCTACTCCCCAAAATCCACAAGAATGCCACAACTCCACCGGGCAGACCAATTATTTCAGGTAGGGGAAGTATGACTGAAAAGATCTGTACTTATATTGATCACCACCTTAAAGGGATCGTGGAAAAATTACCATCATACACACGGAATACAGCAGATCTTTTACAAACGATCGATGGAGTTAACTTTGAAGATGACATGGTATTAGTCACCTGTGACGTCGAATCTCTATACAAGAGTATTCGACACACAGATGGCCTAAAGACAGTAGCCTCGCTCATGACTATGGGGAATATAGATACATTGCTTGCCAATCTAATTCTCACCCTTCTAGAATATGTATTGACACATAACTTTCAATGGGTTTTCTACCTACAGCTCCAAGGAACAGCAATGGGGCGGCATGTGCACCTTCATATGCCAACCTGTTCCTGGGGCTGTGGGAGAGGGACCTATTGGGAGATTGTCATGATGTCTCGATGGACCAGGTCATTTTTTGGGCCAGGGACATCGATGCGATCCTGATCATCTGGAAGGGCACACCAACATCTTTGGAGGGATTTATTAAAATTTTAATAAGAACAACTTGAATGTCAGACTGACATATCAATATGACAAATGCCAGATTGATTTCCTGGATGTCAGACTGTCCAGAGATACACATGAGTTTCTCCAAACTGATGTGTTTAGAAAACCAACCATAGTAAACGCATTACTTCATGCGTCTTAATAATAATCTTTATTTATATAGCGCCAACATATTACCCAGCACTTTACAATTTAGAGGGAACATGAAACAAACAATATCAGACATTACATAGTGACAAAGTTAATTTACAATTCAAACCTGAGGAGTGAGGACCTCTCATCCCATACAGACCATACAAGCTGTACCCACAGGACAATTTCTTAGGATTAGAAGGATATGCTCTTCAAACAAAACTTTTGAGAAACGCGCGTCGAGTTGCTCGGTGTCCAGGTGCCATATCATATTCTCATCATGTCCTCCTCAGGTATGCTGAATTATCACTACCAGTAACTTTAAATCGGTGTGTGTTACCAATTGTACTGTTATCTTATTTCTTACACTAGTATGGTTACGCTATTCTTATATCCAATATTCTATTGTTCTAATTGATCGTGTTTTGTACCTTGTGTACACAGTAACACACATGGTATTCAGTTCGAATTTTACCTGAGGGGTATATGTATTTTGTGAGGAGTTATTACTACTCATGATCTACGATATCATATTAGGAGTCACCTGGCTTTCTTTTAATATATTTTAAATGTCTATAGTATATACTTGGGAGGGGGGTTATTTTTGTACTCTTGTACTGATGTGTAATAAATTGTAAATTTGTTTAATAAAATTGTATTTTGACGACTATAATTGCATGATATCAAGATTTCCTTTTTTGGTTTAATAAATGTGAATATTGTGGTATCTTGAGTATAATGAACTAGCAAGAAATATATTTATATAGGTTATAATACGTTTTTGAGAAACAAGCAGGGCCGCCATCAGGAATTTCAGGGCCCCCTACAGCTAAATTTTCTGGGCCCCCCTACCGTGGCACCGCCTGTTAACGGTACTCCGTCCAGCACTATATCATGGTACCCAGGGCCGCCATCAGGGGGGGTATTAGGGGTACTGATGTGAGAGGCCCGGCCAAACCTAATTGAAAGGGGGACCCGGCAAACTGCCGCAACTTGCCTTTGGTAGAAAAAAAACAGGCCCCTGCAATGGGGCCTGTTTTTTTCACCAAAAGAATGTCATGAGCTGCGGGCCCCCCTTTCAATTAGGTTTGGCCGGGCCTCTCACATCAGTACCCCTAATACCCCCCTGATGGCGGCCCTGGGTAGCATGGGGGTCGTCATGGGGGCCGTCAAACAGCGCCACCCGTGCGACCGATCGCGCGCACCCGCAAGCTCCCGCGCATGCGCACCCGCGACCGCCTGGAACCGCGCACCGAATTTTGAGGCAGATTTTGACCTGCCCACACTATCTTGCCGCGTTTTTTGCCCGCGGCGATTGAGGACAGCAGATAAAAAACGCAGCGAAAAATGCATTTTCTGCCTCCCATTGATTTCGATGGGAGGTCAGAGGCAGAACCGCGGCAAGAAAGGACGTGCTGCTTTTTCTTTTTCCCGCGACTGGCTCCCATTGATTTCAGATTAAATCAATGGGAGGCGGTTTTGGAGGTTGTTTGGTGCTGATTCTGACGCAGTGTCCGAGTCAATATCAAGGCCCAAAAACTCTGTGAACTGGGCCTTATTGTTAAGGCTTATTCAGACGAACGTGTAATACATCCGTGCAACGTGCATGATTTTCACGCGCCTCGCACGGACCTATGTTACTCTACGGGGCCGTGCAGACTGTCAGTGATTTTCACGCAGCGTGTGTCCGCTGCGTAAAACTCACGACATGTCCTATATTTGTGCATTGTTCGCGCATCACGCACCCATTGAAGTCAATGGGTGCGTGATAATCACGCCCAGCACTTCCGCAGCAGTATAAACTATGAATGAAAACAAAAGCACCACGTGCTACAAACATACAAACAGAGTGTCATAATGATGGCGGCTGCGCGAAAATCACGCAGCCGCGCATCATACGCTGCTGCCACACGGAGCTGTTATGGACCTTTTGCGCGTGCAAAAAGCACACGCTCGTGTAAATCCGGCCTTAGGGTAGGAACACACTAGGCATGAACACTGCGGATTTTATGCAACACATTTTATTGTGGAAAATCCGCAGCGTATTACAGTCACAGCAGAGTGGATGAGATTTGAACAAATCTCATTCACACGCTGCAAAAAAAATGGACCTGCAGTGTGGCTTTTTAAGCCGCAGCGTGTCAATTTATTCTGTGGAATCGCTGCTCCTCTGTTGCGGAAATGCTGTGGTTCTGCCGCAAAAATCACAAATGAGAAGAAAAAAAAAGTCACTTTTTTAAATTTATAAAAAAGTTTAGACTTACCCCGGCCTTAGTCCTGGTGACGCGATCCTCTATTCTTAGCGCAGCTCGGCCTCCTGTCATGACGTTTCATCCCATGTGACTGCTGCAGCGATCACATGGTCTACAGCGTCATCCCAGGAGGCGGGGCTATGTTCAGAAGAGAGAGATGCGTCACCTAAACTACGGCCAGGGCAAGTCTAAACTTTTTTTTACCCTGCAGGATTCCTGCAGCGGACATGCCTCACCAAACCTGCGCCACTATTTGGTGCGATTTTGCTGGCAGAATTCCCAGCGGCTACCGGGGCGGATAAGCTGTGGAGTTTTACTCAGCATATCCGCCTAGTGTGTCCCTTATAATGTCGCTCCTGGAGCTGCTGCCTGTCTCTAAATAGGCAGTTGGTCCAGTAGAATTTGGAATTATTTTTTTTTGTGAACCAGCTTAAAAAAATACAAAACTTTTGTGTTAGGGCCTGTTCACATCACCGTTCGCTTCCGTTCCGGGGTTCCGTCTGAGGTTTCCATCGGGTGAACCCCGCAACGGAAAGGACACAGCTGTCCTCAATCGCAGCGGGCAAAAAACGCAGCATAAAAACGCAGCAAGATAGTGTGGGCAGGTCAAAATCTGCCTCCAAATTCTTTAAGGAATTTTGAGGCAGATTTTTTCGGCCTGCAAAATACTCTGTGTGAACAGGGCCATACTTAAACAGCACTTTGAGACACTTTACTCACCGTGTCAGAAGAGCTGCTCCCACTCAAGTCCTCTTCAGGCGATGTCTTCGGTCCAGACGTCGTCCTTCACCTCCAGGCTCCAGAAAATTGCGGGGATCGTAGAACTGCCGCCGCGCAAGAACTAGACTCCTCCCCCTCTCCTTACGCAGCTACGCTCTGGAGAAGGAGGAGGAGGCGGAGTCGGACGAGGAGGCGGACGAGGAGGCGGAGTCTGAGGCGGAGTCGGACGAGGAGGCGGAGGAGGACGAGGAGGACGAGGAGGCGGAGGAGGACAAGGAGGACGAGGAGGCGGAGGAGGACAAGGAGGACGAGGAGGCGGAGTCGGAGGCGGGCCAGCAGGTAAGTAGACCGTGCGCCGCTGTCCCTGTGTGGCTGTCCTTCTACGTCGATGTACTTGTGTTGCTCCCTCTCGGCGGCGCGCCTGGTCGTTCGCGCGTGGGCGCGCGCTTGCGTTCGTGCGTGCTTGCGGTCGTTCGCGCGCGGTCGCTCGTACGTGCGCAAGCGTGCGGTGTTTCGCGGCGCGGCGGCGGTGATGAGAGGGGGGCCCGCAGCTCACGGCGGTGTTTGACGAGAGGGGGGCTCACGACATTGTTTTGGTGAAAAGAACAGGCCCCATTGCAGGGGCTTGTTTTTTTCTACCAAAAGCAAGTCGCGGCAGTTGCCGGGCCCCCCTTTCAATTAAGTTTGGCCGGGCCCCCTACAGTAGTACCCCTAATACCCCCCTGATGGCGGCCCTGGAAACAAGCCTACGATCTTACAAACCGCTTTTTGAGCCGTGGATACAGTAAGTGATCCATGAAAAATGCCTATCATCGTGCAAAAAATACTCAGAGAAAAAAATCTCTTTCCTAAGAACAAAAAACAAAATGACCTGCGGGTAAGATTTACCACTAACTACCATTCACATTGGTCTCAGATTAGAGAAATCATGAGACAGTTCAGGCCTGTTCTCCTCTCAGATCCCACAATCGAGAAATACATCACTAAATCCCCACGCATCTCTGCTTGCCGCTCACGTAATCTAAAAAACTTTATTGTCAGGAGTCATTATCAATCTAAGAACTCAAAATTTCTCTTTGGTACTAAGGGCCCCAAATGGGGGTGTAATCCATGTGGTCATTGTGTCGCCTGCCCAAACATCGAAAGGGCAACCACCTTTGAGGATGCAAGAGGTGAGAAAACCTTTGACATTACACATCATATAAACTGCTCCATAAGGGCGGTTATGTATTATACCACATGCCCTTGCCCTAAAATATACATTGGCCTCACATCTAGAGAACTTAAAGTATGAGAGAACACATACGGGATATCCTGGGAGCGATCGAGGCTGATACTCTGGAAACATTGAAACCACTAGCTCATCATTTCAAGACTCACCATGCTTGCAATCCCACAAATTTAAAGGTGAAGGGCATTGATTGCATTAAAGAGGCTCTGTCACCAGATTTTGCAGCCCCTATCTGCTATTGCAGCAGATAGGCGCTGCAATGTAGATTACAGTAACGTTTTTATTTTTAAAAAACGAGCATTTTTGGCCAAGTTATGACCATTTTCGTATTTATGCAAATGAGGCTTGCAAAAGTACAACTGGGCGTGTTGAAAAGTAAAAGTACAACTGGGCGTGTATTATGTGCGTACATCGGGGCGTGTTTACTACTATTACTAGCTGGGCGTTGTGTATAGAAGTATCATCCACTTCTCTTCACAACGCCCAGCTTCTGGCAGTGCAGCACTGTGACGTCACTCACAGGTCCTGCATCGTGTCGGCACCAGAGGCTACACTTGATTCTGCAGCAGCATCAGCATTTGCAGGTAAGTAGCTACATCGACTTACCTGCAAACGCCGATGCTGCTGCAGAATCATCTGTAGCCTCTGGTGCCGACACGATGCAGGACCTGTGAGTGACGTCACAGTGCTGCACTGCCAGAAGCTGGGCGATGTGAAGAGAAGTGGATGATACTTCTCATCAGAACGCCCAGCTATTAAAAGTAGTAAACACGCCCCGATGTACGCACATAATACACGCCCAGTTGTACTTTTACTTTTCAACACGCCCAGTTGTACTTTTGCAAGCCTCATTTGCATAAATACGAAAATGGTCATAACTTGGCCAAAAATGCTCGTTTTTTAAAAATAAAAACGTTACTGTAATCTACATTGCAGCGCCGATCTGCTGCAATAGCAGATAGGGGTTGCAAAATCTGGTGACAGAGCCTCTTTAAGGTTGGTATTCGTAGGGGGGATACATGCCTAAAACTGGCACAATGCGAATCAAAATGGATTTGGACTCTCAATACCATGCATCCACAGGGCTTGAATTAAGTTCTCAGTTTCGCTCCTTTTCTCTGACCATGGATCTCCAGCGGGTCCAATTTATGATTTTTAAACTGTAGTTCACATGGAGGTATTCTAATATGTCTCAGGCCTCATTTACACGAGCGTGTGCGTTTTGCGCGCTGAAAAAACGCAGCATTTTGCGTGCGCAAAAGGCACTTGACAGCTCCGTGTGTCATCCGTGTATGATGCGCGGCTGCATGATTTTCGCGCAGCCGCCATCATAGAGATGAGGCTAGTCGACGTCAGTCACTGTCCATGGTGCTGAAAGAGTTAACTGATCGGCAGTAACTCTTTCAGCACCCTCGACAGTGAATTCCGATCACCATATGGAGTAACCTGTTTAAAAATAAAAGAGGTTCGTACTTACCGAGAACTTCCCGGCTGTTGCCTTGGTGACGCGTCCTTGGTGACGCGCCTCTCTTTACATCTGGCCCCACCTCCCTGGATGACGCGGCAGTCCATGTGACCGCTGCAGCCTGTGCTTGGCTTGTGATTGGCTGCAGCTGTGACTTGGACTGAATTGTCATCCCGGGAGGTCAGACTGGAGGAAGAAGCCGGGAGTTTTATCGCTAAGTCAGAACTTTTTTTTTTTTACACGTTCATGTATATTGTGATCGGAAGTCACTGTGCAGGGTGCGGAACCAGTTTAACTATTTCAGCACCCTGGACAGTGACTGTCTCCTGACGTCGCGTACCGCAACATTTTTTGCCAGGTTCGGTCAAAACGAGTTCGGCCGAACCCGGTGAAGTTCGGTTCGCTCATCTCTAAGACACTCCTTTTGGATGTTTGTAAACAGAAAAGCACGTGGTGCTTTTCTGTTTACATTCAGAGTTTGACAGCTCTTGCGCGAATCACGCAGTTTTCACGCACCCATTGACTTCAATGGGTGCGTGATGTGCGAAAAACGCACGATTATAGAACATGTCGTGAGTTTTACGCAACGCACTCGCGCTGCGCAAAATTCACGCATCGTCTGCACTGCCCCATAGAGTAATATAGGTGAGTACGACACGCGTGAAAAGCACGCGCGTCGCACGCGCGTATATTACGCTCGTGTAAATGAGGCCTCATACGCTCTCTAATTTTGTTTTATCTCTCTGTCACTACTCATACACATAGATGGAGGTGAGATTGCATCTCTTTTTGTTGGATTGACGGACTTAGACTCCAGAGGACAGCCATAAGAAATGAAAAAAAATTCACTTTTGGACAGGACTGAAGAGACGCTGTATCTATCATATTTACAATATTTATTTTTATATAAATAATTTTTCTTCCTAGTAACGAGCGGGATATACAGTGTCTTTTTCTGTCATGGTTTCTCTGTATATATGTAACATCATGAATAGCATACCGTTCCTATTTTGCACGATGTCTTGTAATAATTGCAGTGTATTGGGCATATCTGATGCCTATATATAAATCGGTATCATATATAACATATGACCACACAACACACACTTTAGTTCACACAATACACCTTCTCACTTTTATTTCCCTCATATTATTTTATTTCATTCGATTTTAGTACATTTAATTTGATTTCCATTCACACACTTTCACTCCACCACTCTCATTAGGTTTACCTTTTCATCATTACACAGATATATACATATATTTTTTCGGTTGACACCACAATCTTTTTTTCTCTTTTCCGCTTCACATCTACGCACACGTTTATAATATTTTTTTACATTCATGTTTTCATACGTTTACACCAATCACACATCTGTACCCTCACTTTTGCTATATCCCACATGTTTCCTTATATTTACATTCATCTGCACTTCATTTTTTGTCTGCCTGGCAGACCTTATATCGAAGTACCTCAGTACACTTGCGATCAATCCCCTATACTTCCCCTCCAAACATGTGTCTCTTTTTCCATATGTCCAGTCCAGACTGAGCGAATACTCCACTCCACCAATTAGGGATAAGCCGAGCACTTACGAATCGGGGGGAGTGTCCGCGATGTCCTGCGTTCTCGCGTCTCTATCTGGATGGGCGGAATTGGGAGTAACGTTCTCGTCGCTCTTTCTCCGTCCCCTCCGGATGACGCGAGACACCAGACATCTTCGGACCTGGCGTATGTCGCCATATAGAGGCTTTCCCTCCATAGTCTGCCTGTATCCTTCTCTCGAACATGATTGGACAATGCCCATATTAATAGCAGCTTCCGCTGGAGAGACACCACCCCCGGACGAAGGCATTTCTGCCAAAATGCGTGTCGGGCTGGTGTCTCTACAGTGCAGGAGCAATAATATAGGTAAGTAACGTTTATTCATCATGCCACGTGCATAGGTCTATTTGAATATATGCTGGCACTAGCATGGTCTATTTACATTTTACACGTATATTTTGTCATTCTTAATGATTACCTTATGCCTATTATATAACTAAAGTACATGCATGGGGATCTCTTGTCCACCACTAATACAGCGTGTACTGCGATACTATTCTTTTGTGGCCTAAATCTACTCTTACTAATTACATTATGCCCATATGCTTCCTGCTTTGTAGGACACCTTCATATTGCACAGTATGTTTCATTTTTTAACCTATCTTTGTCTTATACATGTTTACAATAAAGGATATTTTGTATTTTTCTAATAATCTTGTGTTAATTGACCTCACCTATAAGCCATAGTCTTGCATATAAAAAAAAAGGTCAATGCACCAGGTTTCTTACTTGGTTATGTGTCTAAATCTTTTCTGACTATTAGTCAAAAAGATTTCACTCCTGGAGGTACATTTAGGTGTTATTTTATCTACGGGTGGTAGCTTTATGTACAGGGGGGGGGGGCTTTATCTACTGGGGGGGCTTTATCTATGGGCGGGCTCTATCTACAGGGGGCTATATACTGGGGTGAGATATATGTGGAGCACAATATACAGGGGTGGGCTATATGTGGAGCACTATATAAAGGGGTGGGCTATATCTACAGGGGGCTATATACAGGGGTGGGCTATCTGTGGAGCACTATATGCAGAGGTGGGCCATATGTGGAGCACTATATACAGGGATGGGCTATATCTACAGGGGGGGCTATATACAGGGGTGGGCTATCTGTAGAGCACTATAGGAGGAGTTATATGTGGGACACTATATACAGGGGTGGGCTGTATGGGGGGCACTATCTACAGGGGGCTCTTTGGCAGGCACTATCTACAGGGGCACGGTGTGTGTGGGACACAGTGTATGGTGCTATTATAATTAGAGGTGCAGTCTATGGTACTATTATATTTAGGGGCGTAGTTTGTGGTATAATGAGAACTTCATCTTTGTTTATAGGTGTAGAAATGTTTGAAAAGTGAGAAGCTGAAGACATCTGAGCGGCAAACTGCAGAAATGGGCTGTGAGCGGGAGAAGTCGTCATAGAGGTCTGGACCGGATGGAGAAAAAGAACTAGAATCTGAGACATCACCGGTGAGTCACTTAATGTAAATGTTTATTCTGCCTTTAATAAGTATTGTAGTCACTGTATGATCTGCAGCGAGATGATGGGCAACTCCGAGCATATCCGTACCATTGTTCGGGCCATGCTGAGAGCTGGAAACAATTTAGTGCAAACCTATATGTCAGGGGTTGCACTAAATTGAGCTGTATTTGTGCTGGTGTTGTATATATGTACTGAGCTTGGTTCTGGAGCTGTATTTATGTACTGAGCTTTATTCTGATGCTGTATATATGTAATGAGCTGTGTTCTAATGCTGTATATAAGTAATGAGCCAAACTGAATCTTTGACCCGGGTGCTAGAGAACCTAGCTACGACTCTGCTTTACAGACTGCAATAATTCATACAATTTGAGAATCACAATTGCTTTTAAGTGTCACATCACATCAGCTGCATAGCTGCATGTTAACACCGTCTTCAGAAGCACAATCTAGCGACAGAGCCAGCCCTACAACTCATCAGGTTCGTACTCCATCACAATTTTTTTTTCATTTGACAAAGATATATATCTGCAATGTATGGGAAGCGCTATGGGTAGCAAAATGTCACCACAATATGCTAACCTGTTCATGGCCAAACTAGAAGAGGGTTTTTATCAACCTGCGCATGTAAACCTCTAGCATATTTCCGGTACATTGATGACCTGTTGATAATCTGGACAGGCTCAGAACATGAACTGCTTTCTTTCCATCAAAACTTTAACAAGTTCCATCCTACCATCAAACTCACTCTCAACTACTCAAAATCTCAAATACATTTCCTGGGCATGACCATATACATCAGAAACAATACCATACAAACAACAATCTACCATAAACCTACAGGCCGTCCAGCATATCTGGGATGGAACTGCTTTCATCCGAGACACATAAAGAAATCCATAATCTACAGCCAGGCTCTGCGGTACATACGGATCTGTTCAGACAGTGAAGACAGAAAACAACACCTGCTATCACTGAGGAATACATTCCTACAACAGGGATACCATCCAAGGATTAAAGATGATCAGATCTACAGAGCAACAAGAATTCCAAGGAGCAATCTTCTGGAGTACAAAAAGAAGGAAGACAACCGCAGGGTTCCCCTAGTGGTCATATACAACCCCCAAATGAACATCTTGAGGAAAATTGCTGCTGATCTCCAACCTGTATTCAACAAAGACAATACACTGAAGGAAATATTCCTGGATTTACCTTTCCTTGCATAAAAACAGCCACCAAACCTAAGGAATCTCCTGGTCAGAAGTGCCTCTCACCACCATCAGAGACTGGCACTTTTCCTTGCAACAGTAGAAAATGCAAGACCTGTACCAACATCTGGTCATCAAACACCATCCACATACCAAACACGCAGCAGGACTATAAAATCACTGGCACGTTCTCCTGTACATCCTCCAATGTAGTGTACATGATCCTATGTAGAAGGTGCATCAATAAAGGAATCTACATTGGAGAAACAATACAAAAACTACAAACCAGGATGAATCTTCACAGACACACAATAAAACAGGAGGTGGATACACCTGTAGGAAACCATTTCTCTAGACCTGATCACAGCTTGGCAGATTTAAAGGTCCTAATACTAAAGGGTCATTTTAAGAACGACAGAGAAAAACAATTTGGGAATTCAAGCTGATGAAAAAATTCCAGTCATTGACACAAGGCCTCAATCTAACACCTGGATTTATGAGCCACTACATGGACACACGTCACATCACCCATCAGACTGACTTCAGATGCCTCAACTCCTAAATCATCACCCCTATAACCTCAGTTTTATTGCCGCGGCTTATCTTAACCCCTTAAGGACACGACCAATTTGAGTTTTTTCATTTTCGTTTTTTTCCTCCGTCTTCCAAAAGCCATAACTTTTTTATTTCTTCGTCGACTTAGCCATATGAGGGCTTGGTTTTTGCGGGACAAGTTGTAGTTTTTCATTGCACTATTTATTGTACAGCAAAATGTACTGGGAAGTTGAAATAAAATATGTGGGGTGAAATTTTCAAAAAACAGCGATTACGCCATATTTAGGGGGTTTTGTTTTTACGGCGTCCATCAGGCGGTAAAAACTACATATTCACCTTATTCTACAGGTTTATACGATTATCGAGATTCCAAATTTATATGTTTTGTTTTATGTTTTACCACTTTTAAAAAAATATGTTTTGTGCAGCCATATTCTGAGAGACATAACTTTTTTATTTTTCCATCAATTTAATGGTGTGAGGGCTTTAATTTTGGGGTACATGTGACTTTTTGATCACTTTTTAGTCCATTTTTTTTGGAGAGCTAAGGTGACCAAAAAACAGAAATTTGCATGTTTTTTATATATATGTTTTTTACGGCGTTTACTGAGCGGGTTAACCCGTTAGTGACCGGCCCATCGTGTTTCTACGTCGGTCACTAACGGGCCTTATTCCGATGCCATAGACTTTTTACGTCGCGGCATCGGATGAGTAAACAGAGCAGGGAACTGTCAGATCTCCCTGCTCTCAGCTGCTAGAGGCAGCTGAGGGCTGGGAGCGTCCCTGCTCTGCCGTGTGAGATCGATATTAGTATCGATCTCACACGTTTAACCCCTCAGATGCGGTGCTCAATAGCGAGCACCGCATCTGAGTGGTTTTGGAGAGAGGGAGGGAGCTCCCTCTCTCCCCCACCGACACCCGGCGATACGATTGCCGAGTGTCTGTGTCTCTAATGGCAGCCGGGGGTCTAATAAAGGCCCCCAGGCTGCCTAGAGTGAATGCCTGCTAGATCATGCCGCAGGCATGACCTAGCAGATGCCTGTCCGTGTTAAACGGACAGGCAGTAATACACTGCAATACAAAAGTATTGCAGTGTATTATAAATGCGATCGCAGAATCGCATATTATAGTCCCCTAATGGGACTAGTAAAAAAGTGAAAAAAAAGTTTAATAAAGTTAATTAAAAAAAAGATTTGAAAAAATATGAAAAACCCAGCTTTTCCCCTTACAAACTGCTTTACTATTAAAAAAACAAAATAAAGTTAAAAAGTTACACATATTTGGTATCGCCGCGTCCGTAACGACCCCGACTATAAATCTATTACATTATTTAACCCGCACGGTGAACGCCGTAAAAAAATAATAAAAAACCATGGAAAAATTGCTGTTTTCTGTGAATACTGACTTGTAATAAAAAGTGATCAAAAAGTCGCATCTACTCCAAAATGGTACCAATAAAAACTACAAGTCGCCCCGCAAAAAAAAAGCCCTCATACAACTGCATCGGCGAAAAAATAAAAACGTTACGGCTCTTCAAATATGGAGACACAAAAACAAATAATTTTGAAAAAAAAGCGTTTTTACTGTGTATAAGTAGTAAATCATACAAAAACTATACAAATTTGGTATCGTTGCAATCGTAACAACCCGCTGAATAAAGTTATTGTTTTATTTATACCACACGGTAAACGGCGTAGATTTAGGACGCAAAAAAGAGTGGCAAAATTTCATATTTTTTTCTATTCCCCCCCAAAAAAAAGTTAATAAAAGTTAATTAATAAATATGTACCTAAAAATGGTGCTATTAAAAAATACAACTTGTCCCGCAAAAAAACAAGACCTTATACAGCTATGTCGACGCAAAAATAAGAAGGTTATAGCTCTTGGAATGCGACGATTGAAAAACGTAAAAAATAGCTTGGTCATTAAAGAGGCTCTGTCGCCAGATTTTGCAACCCCTATCTGCTATTGCAGCAGATAGGCGCTGCAATGTAGATAAGAGTAGCGTTTTTATTTTTAAAAAACGAGCATTTTTGGCCAAGTTATGACCATTTTTGTATTTATGCAAATGAGGCTTGCAAAAGTCCAAGTGGGCGTGTTTAAAGTAAAAGTCCAACTGGGCGTGTTTAAATTAAAAGTACAACTGGGCGTGTATTATGTGCGTACATCGGGTCGTTTTTACTACTTTTACTAGCTGGGCGTTCTGACGAGAAGTATCATCCACTTCTCTTCAGAACGCCCAGCTTCTGGCAGTGCAGACACAGCCGTGTTCTCGAGAGATCACGCTGTGACGTCACTCACAGGTCCTGCATCGTGTCGGACGAGCGAGGACACATCGGCACCAGAGGCTACAGTTGATTCTGCAGCAGCATCGGCGTTTGCAGGTAAGTCGATGTAGCTGGGAAAAGTTTTTTTTTTTTATTTAATACTTTTTTGGGAACCTAAAAAAAACACTTTATTAAACTGTTTTTAACTTTTTTTATTAGTCCCCCTAGGGGAGTTGAACCAGTGATTGTTGGATCGCTTACATGATATACTGCAATACTAAAGTACTGCAGTATATTGTGATTCTGACAGTCTCTTTTGAAGCCCTGCCATAGGAGTACAAACATGGCAGACCTGGGGGCCTTCATTAGGCCCCCAGACTGCCATAACAACCATTTTCACCGGCCGATCGCGCCCCCCTAACTCTAATAATTTAAATGCCACAGTCCCGATTGACCGCTGCATTTAAGGTGTTAAATGGGCGGAATCAAAGTGATCTTTGATTCCGCCCATTGCAGTGAGGTCTCGGCTGTAATAACAGAGCCCGTGACCCCACTCCATACTTCCCCTTAACGGCTGTCACATGACATGTCATTAACCCTTTCCCGCATTTGGGCGTAACTGTACGTCCGAAAACCAAGTGATTTCCCGCATTCGGGTGTACAGTTACGCCCTGCAGATAAAGCGAACACAGGAGCTGTGCGCGCTTTATCTTCAGCGGCTGTCAGCTGTTATACACAGTTGACATGCCGCTACACTGGCTGCGATGGCTGTTACCGCCGATCGCAGCCATTTATCCCCTTCAATGCGGCTGTCAATGACGTCCGCCGCATTGAAGTGGTTTACAGAGGGAGGGAGCTCCCTCTGTAACCCCCGGGCCCCCCCCCGCGATGGATCGCGGGTGGCGATTGTTGCTATGGCAACCAGGAAGTCGTTACTAGGCTTCCTGGTTGCCCAGGTACGGTAGCCTATTAGGTCCTGCCCGAGGCAGGACCTAATCCGCTAACTGTCAAATGAAAAATGACAGTTACGATGCACTGCACTACATAAGTAGTGCAAGTGCATCGTCCTGGGGATCAGAAGACCAGATCTTCAAGTCCCCAGGTCGGTGTAAAAGAAAAAGTAAAAAATGTGAAAGAAAAATAAATATATAAAAGTTAATAAATAATAAATAAATAATAAAAACAACACTTGTCCTGTTTCCCTGATAAACTCCTTTTATTAGAAAAAAAATTAAAATATGAAAAAAAACTATACATAATAGGTATTGCCGCGTTCGGAATGGCCTGATCTATAAAAATATCACATTATTTTTACCGCACGGTGAACACCGTAAATTTTTTTAATAAAAAACAATGACAGCATTTTATTTTTTGGTCGTCTTGTCTCAAAAAAAATGTAATAAAAAGTGATCAAAAAGTTGCAAGTAACGCAAAATGGTACCAACATAAAGTACAGTTTGTCACGCATAAAGCAAGCCGTCCCGCAGCGATATCTACGAAAAAATAAAAAAGTTATGGCTGTCAGAAAATGGCGACACTAAAACATGATTTTTTTAGAAAAGAGTATTTCTATTGTGGGAACGTAGTGAAACGTAAAAAAACGATATAAATTTGGTGTCGCTGTAATCGTATCGCCCCGCAGAATGAAGTGAACATGTTGTTTATACTGCACGGTGAACACTGTAAAAAAAAACAAAAAAAGCCACGTGCTGGAATGGCTGTTTTTTGGTTTCCTCATCTCCCAAAAAATGGAATAAATAGTGATAAAAAAATCGCATGTACCCCAAAATGGAACCAATAAAAATTACATCTCGTTCCACAAAAAACGCGCCCTCACACAGCTCCGTCACCGGAAAAATAACACGTTATGACTCTCAAGACGCAATGATGCAAAATGATTCTAAATGACGGCCCAGACTCATTTTTAGGTCCAGTAGAATTTCACTAAATACCCCACATCGTCATTTGCTGGACCCCCCAGGTGGACCCCATGGACACAGCGGTGATGAGGAAACTTTAGGGCCTTGTGCGGCTTATAGGGCTAGTGAAGAAGTCAAATATAGGGCAACACTGGAGCGCAGATATTTTATATAATACCCAATTATCCCGGCCTGTGTATAAAGGATTGGTTCAAAGCGCAACACACCAATCCATGGATTATTCATTCTCCCCATTATTACATCATCCTATTATGACCTGTTGCACTCCGCCCAGTTTACATATACCCTGATGTACTCCGCCAAGCTTACATATACCCTGATGTACTCCGCATAGCTTACATATACCCTGATGTACTCCACATAGCTTACATATACCCTGATGTACTCCGTCTAGCTTACATATAGCCTCATGTACTCCGCCAAGCTTACATATACCCTGATGTACTCCGCCTAGCTTACATATAGCCTGATGCACTCCGCAAAGCTTACATATACCCTGATGTTCTACGCCCAGCTTAGATATACCCTGATGTACTCCTCACATATTACATATACCCAGGGGCGTAACTAGGAAAGACTGGGCCCCATAGCAAACTTTTTACTGGGGCCCCCCCTCCCCTGGGTGTCACACAACCCCCCCCCTTGTAGATAGTGCCTTTTTTACAGCCCCCCTCTGTAGATAACGCCATACAGCCCCCCCCTCTGTAGATAGCGCCATTCATCCCCCTGTAGAGAACGCCATACAGCCCCCCTGTAGAGAACGCCATACAGCCACCCCCTGTAGAGAACGCCATACAGCCCCCCCTGTAGAGAACGCCATACAGCCCCCCTGTAGAGAACGCCATACAGCTCCCCCCTGTAGGGAACGCCATACAGCCACCCCCCCCTGTAGGGAACGCCATACAGCGTCCCCCCTCCCAAAAAAATGCGACCTACAGCGTGTCCTACAAAATACATGTATCCCCTCTCCACAGGATCTCCACAGGATAGGGGATACATGAGTGATCGCTGGCAGCGATAGGGAGAACGGGGGACTGAAAGTCCCCTGAACTTCTCCATGACAAACCTCTGACTTCCGGTGTCTGCGCAGCTCACTAAAAATGAAAGGAGCGCTGGTCACGCATGCGCACAAGCACGACCTGCGCTCCATTCATTTCTACGGAGCTGCCGACACAGACCCCGGAAGTCCAAGGTTTGTGATGGAGAACTTCAGGGGACTTTCAGTCCCCCATTCTCTCTATCAATGCCAGCGATCACACATGTATCCCCTATCCTGTGGAGATCCTGTGGAGAGGGGATACGTGTCCTGTGGAGAGGGGATACGTGTCCTGTGGAGAGGGGATACGTGTCCTGTGGAGAGGGGATACGTGTCCTGTGGAGAGGGGATACGTGTCCTGTGGAGAGGGGGGAGAGGGGATACATGTCCTGTGGAGAGGGGGGTGAGGGGATACATGTCTTTTGCTCTATTTTGCGCCTTCAGGACCAGACACCGTTTAGCCATTTTTAGCACGTGTTAGTTAAATGGCTATAACTTTTTTATTTGTTGGGCTAACGACGTGATTTTTGCGACGTTTTTTCCGTAGACAATGCAGGTTTCATTTTTTATCGTTGTTATACACACCTTTTTTGCTATTTTAGAATTTTTATTCATAAAGTTTGAAAATAATAGTAAAAAAATAAGCTTTTTTACGTTTCAGCTATTTTTTTTTTTGGGTAATAACACAGTTTTACCCTAAAATAGACCTTTTATTTGTGATCGTCATTGTCTACCGTAAATTTTTATATATTACATGTCTATATTAGGGTAATTGGGTCAGCGCTAGCGTTACAACAATGATTGGCGGGGGGGGGGAACGTTTTTTTTTGGGGTGGGTATTTTATGTGTATTTATTATTTACATTTTTTTTTGCACTTTATTATTTTTTTATTACTATGGTCTGTCCCCCAAAGGTCAAAGAGGACCTTTGGGGAACTTTATATATTTTTTTCTTTCTTTTACACCATGTTTTTCCACTGTAACTGGACCTGCACAGCAGCCCCAGTTACAGGGGAAATCAGCCCTCTCATAGTGATGATTGTCACTAATAGGGCTGTGCTGGGTCTAGTAAGACCCAGCAGCAGTCTGTCACTAACGGCACCCGGCGGTCATGTGACCTGTCACATGATCACCGGGAGGAATAGAGACAGCGCCGCTGCTGCTGTCTCTATTCCTGTACACAGCGCGCATTCAGCGCTGTGTACAAGTCATCAGAGAAGACAGAAGCAGCGAAAGCTGCTTCTATCCTCTCCTCAGGGTCCCCGGCAGTCACTGACAGCCGGAGACCCGACATTCAGCTGCCCGATCGCGCGGGCAGCAAGTTAAAACCCGAGCCGTAGAAAGTCTATGGCTCGGGTTTTAAGGACCCTGACCGCTGGCCGTAAAAATACAGCCAGCGGTCGGGAACCAGTTAATGGCAGAGCGGGGAGATACCTCCCTGCTCTGCCGTAGTGTTCAGTGGCGTCCCGCTGTAGCAGCCATAGCGGCTGCTAGCGGAGCCTCCGGCCATAGTGGGGGCCTGTGCCGGCGGGCGACACGGGCCCCCTCATGCCGCGGGCCCCGTAGCAGCCGCTACTGCTGCTACGGCGGTAGTTACGCCACTGCATATACCCTGATGTACTCCTCACATATTACATATACCCTGATATACTCCGCCCAGATTACATATATCCTGTTGTACTTCGCACAGCTTACATATACCCTGATGTACTCTGCCCAGCTTACATATACCCTGATGTACTTCGCACAGCTTACATATACCCTGATGTACTTCGCACATGTTACATATACCCTGATGTTCTCCGCACAGATTACATATACCCTGATGTACTCTGCACAGCTTACATATACCCTGATGTACTCCTCACATTTTACATATACCCTGATGTACTTCGCACAGCTTACATATACCCTGATGTTCTCAGCACATATTACATATACCCTGATGTACTTCGCACAGCTTACATATACCCTGATGTACTCCGCACAGATTACATATACCCTGATGTACTCCTCACATGTTACATATACCCTGATGTTCTCCGCACAGATTACATATACTCTGATGTACTCCTCACATGTTACATATACCCTGATGTTCTCCGCACATATTACATATACCCTGATGTACTCCACCCAGCTTACATATACCCTGATGTACTCAGCACAGCTTACATATACCCTGATGTACTCCGCACAGCTTACATATACCCTGATGTTCTCCGCCCAGCTTACATATACCCTGATGTACTCCTCACAGCTTACATATACCCTGATGTACTCCGCACAGATTACATATACCCTGATGTACTCCGCACAGCTTACTTATATCCTGATGTACTCCACAGTTTACATATATCCTGATGTACTCCGCACAGCTTACATATATCCTGATGTACCCGCACATATTACATATACCCTGATGTACTCCTCACAGATTACATATACCCTGATGTTCTCCGCACAGCCTACATATACCCTGATGTACCCGCACATATTACATATATCCTGATTTACTCCTCACAGCTTACATATGCCCTGATACCACATATGGGGTATTCTGGAGAACCCGCTTAACAATTTATGGGATGTGTGTCTACGGTGGTACAAGCTGGGCACAACTCATTGGCCACTGAAATGGCATATCTGTGGAAAACAGCAATTTTCAATCTGCAACATCTATGGTTTACTCATTTTTGCAAAACACTTGTGCGGTCAAAATGCTCACTACACCCCTAGATCAATTCTTTGAGGGATCTAGTTTCCAAAATGGGATAATTTTTCGGGGGGTACCACTGTACTGGTACTATAGCTCAATGCAACATGGTGTCAAAAAACGAATCTTATAAAATCTCCACTCCAAATACTAAATGGCGCTCCTTCCCTTTAGAGCCTTGCTGTGTGTCCAAATAGCAGTTTATGACCACGTGTGGGGTATTTCCCTACTCTGAAGAAGTTGCTTTACAAATGTTATGGTGCTTTTTCTCCTTTATTTGTTGAGAAAATGAAAAAATTGTAACTAATGCTGCGTCTTATTGGAAAATAATGTAATTTTTCATTTTCACTGCCCATTTCTAATAAAATATATGAGACACATGTGGGGTCAAAATGCTCACTACACCCCTAGATGAATTCCTCAATGGGTGTAGTTTCCCAAATGGAGTCACTTTTGGGGAGTTTCCTTTGTTTCGGCACCACATGACCTCTTCTAACCTGACATGGTGCTGAAATATAATTTAAGATAAGGAAGGCCCAAAAATCCACTAGGTGCTCCTTTGCTTCTGGGGCTTTTGTTTCAGACCCGTAGCGCACTAGGGCCACATGTGGGATATTTCTAAAAACTTCAGAATCAGGGCAATAAATATTCAGTTGTGTTTCTCTGGTAAAAACCTTCAGTATTACAGGAAAAATTTATTAAAATGGAATTTCTGCAAAAAAAAATGAAATTTGCAAATTTCCCTTCCACTTTGCTTTAATTCCTGTGAAACGCATAAAGGGTTAAGAAACTTTCTAAATGCTGTTTTGAGTACTTTAAGGGGTGCATTTTTTTAAAATGGGGTGATTTGTGGGGGTTCCTAATATATAAGGCCCTCAAAGTCACTTCAGAACTGAACTGGTCCCTAAAAAAATAGGCTTTTGAAATTTTCTTGAAAATGTGAGAAATTGCTGCTAAACTTATAAGCCTTGTAACGTCCTAAAAAAATAAAAGGATGTTCAAAAAACTATGCCAATCTAAAGTAGACATATGGGAAATTTTAGCTAGTAACTATTTTGTGTGGTATAACTATCTGTCTTACAAGCAGATACATTTGAATTTAGAAAATGCTAATTTTTTGCAAATTTTCTCTAAATTTTGGTGTTTTTCACACAAAAATATTGAATATATCGACCAAATTTTTTCACTAACTTAAAGTACAATATGTTACGAGAAAACAATCTCAGAATCGCTTGGATAGGTAAAAGCATTCCCAAGTTTTTACCACATAAAGTGACACATGTCAGATTTAAAAAATGAGGCTGTGTCATAAGGTCCAAAAGTGGCTGCGTCCTTAAGGGGTTAAGGGGTTAATGATGTATCACCTCATGTACTAATTGTCTGTGTGTAATATCCTAAATGTTGTGTTTTTTTCTATAGGCCCTTTTACATCGGCGATAAGCGGCCGGTGAAGTGAGCGCCGATCAACGAGACATCGTTTGCTCCTGCCACACGGGGCTATGGATGGGGACGAGCGGTCGTTACTCCGATCACTCGTCCCCATACATTATTATCATGTCGGCGTTGTGTCTCCCTGTTTACACAGGGATATGTGCTGCCGACAACGATAATATTGAACTTTTTTAAAACGATACAGTCAGCAGATGAACCAGCGTTTGTTCGTTCATCTACTGATCTTTCCCTTGTTTACACAGGACAATTATCTTATAAACGCTCGTCTGCCCGATAATTGTCCTGTGTAAAACCATCTTAAACCCTTAAAGACAAAGCCTTCCAAGAGCCATAATGTTTTTATTTTTCCGTCAATAGAGTGGTGTGAAGGCTTATATTTTGCTGGGGGAATTGTAGTTTCTATTGTAGCATTTAAAGTACCATGTATTTGGTTTTGCGGGACAAGTTGTAGTTTTTATTGGTACCATATGTTGCTATATGACTTTTTGGTCACTTTTTATTACATTTTTTTCGGGAGCTAAGTTGATAAATAAAATAGCAATTTTGGCAGTTTACATTTTTATTTTTTACGGCGTTCACCTTGCGCATTAAATAATGCTATATTGTAATAGTTTAGACTTTTACGGATGCAGCAATACAAATTTTGTTTACTTTTTTTTATTTTTTACATTACTTTAGAGGGAAAATGAGAAAAGGTTTTTTTTTTAACTTTAAAGTTTTAAAAAAAAAATTTCACTGCTAAAAACTTTATTTCACTTATTTTTACACATTTTACTAGTCCCCCTAGGGTACTTGAAACAGCGATCATTAGATTGCTGGTACAATATACTGCAATACTAATGTATTGCAGTATATCTTAATTTTTACAGGCATCTGTTAAGCCCTGCCACAGGCAGGGCTTAACAGAGGCAGAGGGAAGGCAGTCTTGGGGGCCTTCATTATGCCCCTGGACTGCCATAACAACTATCGTCACCCCGATCTTGTTGCGGGGGGCGATGAGCTGTCGGAGCCCCCCCTTTTCAACACCTCAGATACTGTGGTCGCCATTGACAGCAGCATTTTAGCAGTTAAACAGCCAGGAACAGCGCGATCGCTTCTCTTGGCTGTTAGTCTTGGGTGTCGGCTTTAGAACACAGCCGACACCCGCAGCATATGGAGCGTGCTCAGTGCATGAGCGCGCTCCATACTTCTCCCCCTGCACCAGGACCCACCAGTGCATCCTGGTGCGTTAAGTAATTCATTTGTAAACTTGCCTGAAGAAGGAGCCTGTGTGCTCTGAAAGCTTGCATTTATAATTTTTCTGGTTAGCCAATAAAGGTATCATACCTGCTATACATTTGTCTTTTTTTGACTCAAAAGTATTTAACTTTGCATATTGTTTCTGGCTAACACGTTACTACACTATATTTTGCAATAACTTCTTACAAACACTTGATCTTCTTAATGCGGAACCCGGGTTTCTAATTATAAAAAAAGTTCTATATTTAGATATCCCCATGTCTGCTGAGCTATGTGAACACAAAGTAGTTAGGATCACAATGTAAATACTTGTCATAAGCCTCCTTCATGATTGTGATGGTTTTACATGGTATTAGTATTTGTTCTCAATTTGTACATTGCAGAATTTTGTTGCTCCTTCTATTCCCTGTTACAGCATGATTTCTACATTGTAACAGCTAGTGGCTGTTAAATCCATGATACATATTTTTTCCCCACACAAGGAAATAAGTCAGTGGTTTCGTAATTACTTTTTCCTATAGAGATGTTAGTTATCGGGTGCGCAGTCATATGGCATCTAAGCTCCACCAAGGCTTTAAAGAATGGAAACTAAAAATGATGCATCATTCAAATGGGCTTATTTTATAAGCCAAAACCAGGAGTAGAACATAGACAAAAAAAAATAAAAATCTATATTTGTGCCTTGTCCGAGTATTGGCCTCACTCCATATTTTGGCTTACAAATACTAAAGTAAAAGTGTGAGCCTAACTAAACCAAAAAATATTTATGCCCAATCATCACTAGTGTCCTAAACGGATTGTATCAATGTAGATCTATTAAGTCCAAAAAACAACGGAGTCTTTAGATATGGCGTTATAAACAGGACATGGTCTTTGTATTTAAAAAGTGGCCATTTTGTCCGTAGCAACCAATCAGACTTCAAATTTTATCTTCTAAATTGCGCTGGCGAAATGACACGTCAGGACTGATTGGTTGCCATGGACAATACGGACACCTTTTCTCTGAGACCGTTTTGATACATGAGGCCCCATATAAACACATTACAAGTGCAACGAGGGAGAACTGAAAAATTATACCATAGTTCTGATTACTGAATTCTTCCTAAACTCTAGCTGGTTCCATCTTTGTTGATGTTGGCACATTTAGCTTCCTGTCATAATTTCAAACAGATGGCCTGATGTACTTCCACTGCAGAGCACACAATTAACATTAGAAAATAATTTCCAGAATGTATAACTCTCTCGTGTATAGCTGGTCAGCATATCTGCAAACCATATAATGCTTATGCTGCATTTCTTATACAGCTGAGATTTTTTAATAAGCCGCATTTGTCTTTCTAGAATCTGTAAATCAGGTTACAATATCCACATGGACAATGTAGTGCATCCATATTGTCTAGTTCTTTGAATAAAACATACACTTGAACTTGTGCATATTGTTTAGCAATTAAATGCATCCCTTCATGGGATAACATTCATTGCAAGTATAGGATGAAACACCTTCCTATGGATGTAATACTGGCTCCATTTATATTGTTTCATATACATGTCTTAATGGGATTTATTACTTTTTGGGTACAACCATGAAGTAATAGGAGACTAAAATATAAAACCTTTCTTAAATATATATAACTTTTAAAAAAAAAATCCTCTCCGTTTTTAAGCTCTGTTGGTAAAGCGTCTCTCCACATGCAGTGAACAAACAGTCTTACGCGATTTCGACTGCTGTGTGATACTTCCCTCCTCTGTGCTAAGGAAGCTCACTGTGATGTGGGGTTGGGGGTCCTGTTAGGGTATGTTCACATAGAGTTCTGCCTGGAAAAATCAGCTCCGGTTTTTTTAAGTGGTTTTTCACCACACGCATTTTTTGCCGTGATTTTTTGACGCGTTTTTTTAAGGATTTTTTTTAGCTATCTCTTTAACAGAAATATGGAATAACCGCAAGCGTTTGTTTTTTTAAGGTGAAAAACACCTCAAGATAGGGCCTGTCGCTTCTTTTTACCACGAGCATTTTTTCTCGCTGTAAAAAAAACGCCTCCTCCTCTCATTGAAATAAATGGCAGTCAATTTCGGACGTTTTTTGCTGCGGTTTTTGCTGCAGTTTTTGCGGCAAAAAAACCTCCGTGTGAACAGGGCCTTAGTGTGTAGCAAGCGTACAAAGTAAAGAACTGTACTTCTCTCTGGCCTTACTTAAAGAGGCTCTGTCACCAGATTTTGCAACCCCTATGTGCTATTGCAGCAGATAGGCGCTGCAATGTAGATTACAGTAACGTTTTTATTTTTAAAAAACGAGCATTTTTGGCCAAGTTATGACCATTTTCGTATTTATGCAAATGAGGCTTGCAAAAGTACAACTGGGCGTGTTGAAAAGTAAAAGTACAACTGGGCGTGTATTATGTGCGTACATCGGGGCGTGTTTACTACTTTTACTAGCTGGGCTTTCTGATGAGAAGTATCATCCACTTCTCTTCACAACGCCCAGCTTCTGGCAGTGCAGATCTGTGACGTCACTCACAGGTCCTGCATCGTGTCGGCACCAGAGGCTACAGATGATTCTGCAGCAGCATCGGCGTTTGCAGGTAAGTAGCTACATGGACTTACCTGCAAATGCTGATGCTGCTGCAGAATCATCTGTAGCCTCTGGTGCCGACACGATGCAGGACCTGTGAGTGACGTCACAGATCTGCACTGCCAGAAGCTGGGCGTTGTGAAGAGAAGTGGATGATACTTCTCATCAGAAAGCCCAGCTAGTAAAAGTATTAAACACGCCCCGATGTACGCACATAATACACGCCCAGTTGTACTTTTACTTTTCAACACGCCCAGTTGTACTTTTGCAAGCCTCATTTGCATAAATACGAAAATGGTCATAACTTGGCCAAAAATGCTCGTTTTTTAAAAATAAAAACGTTACTGTAATCTACATTGCAGCGCCGATCTGCTGCAATAGCAGATAGGGGTTGCAAAATCTGGTGACAGAGCCTCTTTAATGCTGAATGTTTAGAAGCAATATACAGATAAAGACTCAATTTGAGTTTGCCATGTACATGGGTTGTATAGTATACCTTTGACATATGACACTGTTTGGTATACAGTGACATATGTCACACATTCACTCTCATTACAAAAAAATATATTTACTGCAGTGTATAATTTTTTTTCGGAATGCTTCTGTATTGAATAGCGTAGTCAACTATGCTATTCAACATAGTAAAAAAAAGATATGCCGACACATACTGCCCCAATGTATGTCAAAAGGTCTCACTAGTGGAACCCTATATCCACATATATGCCACATTTCTTGATACATAGGTCCAACCTACATGTCAACATAGTGTGAATAGTGTCTACGATAATATTCTTGTGTATTATGGAGCAGCTAAAGGACAAAGCTGCTAGAGGAGAAAACAGCAGAGATACAAGGAATGTAAATCCTGTCTCTCACGGCTCCTGCTTTCTCCTCTGTGTCTGACTGCTGTTGACTTTGTGTTTATAAAGTCAGAGACTCAGATTAACCCTATACAAGCAGCTGTCTACTCCTCTAGCTGGGCTGCATAATTCACAACGAAATTGTATAACATGTCATAAAATAACAATATTCTGTATGGAGTAAAGTTTAAGCTGAACAAATTTTTCACCCAATTCACGCTTTGCTGTTTCATTAGGATGTATTGGTGAATGAACTCACGAGTTAAAGATTTGCTTTTGATACATTTTTACAAAAAGGATTAATCGATTCTGCCATGGTGTCCTATGGACCAGCAAATCGTTAAAACGGCGATTCAGGTGAATAAATTTGCTCACCCCGTCTGTAGACCAGATGTGACCACAATGCCTACTTTGCCAGTCACATGCTTGACAGAATCAACCCCTTCCCTCTCACAGTTGGTACATATCAGATATTTGGACTTCAATCTTCTGAAATCAGGATATAGAATGCTGTCCTGTAAGGCTGAGTTCACACGGGCAGATACGCTGCATAAACGCACGCAGCATAAAAGCACGCAGCGTATCCGCCCTGTGCACTGCAGGAAATTCCAGGTGAAAAACAGCACCAAATTTTGGTGCAGTTTTTCGCCCGAGGTGTCTGCTGCGGAAAACGTCAATTTAAAACTAAATTCAATGGGGAAAACCCGCAACAAATAAGCAGCGTTTACACAAATACAATTGGCATGCTGCGGAATAAAATTCTGCACCGCATGTCAATTTCTGAGCGTATTTTCCGCTCAGTATTTACGCAGCATGCGGATTCTGATTTGTTCTATCTCAACCACATTGCTGCGACTTTATTATGCTGCAGATTTTTTTGCAACAAATTCTATTGCGGAAAATCCGCAGTATTTACGCAATGTGTGAACTGACCCTATTAGGCTGGGTTCACACTGAGTTTTTTTACACGCTTTTTGACACGGAAACCGGGCCGCAAAACGCGCCAAAAAACAGCCGAAAATGCCTCCCATTGATTTCAATGGGAGGCGTTTTTTCCTACGAGCGGAAAATCCGTCTCGCGGCAAAAAGGGACATGCTCCATCTTCGGCCATTTACGCCTCTGACCTCCCATTGACATCAATGGGAGGCAGAGAAAGCATCTTTCGTGACATTTTATGCCCGCGGTTCTTAATGGCCGCGGGCGAAAAACGCAGTGAAAATCTGCGCGCAGGCAGAGGAAAATCTGCCTCAAAATACCAAACAGAATTTTGAGGCTGGTCTTCCTCCTGCAAAAAACTCAGTGTGAACCCAGCCTTACTGAGAAATACTGTTCTGCTAATGATATATATTTGAAATAAGAGAGGAGCCTGAGTGCTGAATTGTATTGAGTTCAGGTAAGGATATAAAACAGGCTAGGGGATCACCCCAGTACAGTCAGCCAAAATGCATATTCTTTTTAACAGTTTGTTGGGTCATTCATTAGGTAAACCCACCTGCTTAACACAAATACCCTAACTTAAAGAGACCGGTCTCGATTGCAGATTTCTGTTTTTGTTAGTAAGTTTACCTATCAATTAGGTTACACCAAGGATGTCTTGCTACTGGGACGTCATAGTACGTTGTGGTGTGGGGGTGATGTTTGGAGAGGGCTCATCTGCTGTATCCGTACACATCGGGTGTCAGCAGGTGTATATTACAGCTGACACCCAGGACAAACGGCCAGGAACAGCAATCGCGCTGTTCCTGGCCGTTTAAAGTGTAGCTAAACGTTTGACAAACTTCTGATATGTCACAGTGACATGTCAGAAGTTTGGATTGGTGGAGGTCCGAGCACTGAGACCCCCACCAATCGCTAGAACTAAGCAGCTGAAGCGATCGTGTGAGCGCTCAGCCACTTCGTGTCTGTTCGCCCTTTTCCGGAAATAAATTTATCCGTGTACGGACTCAATACAAAGTCTATGAGCCCATACTCCGATACATCGGCCTTCCGGAAAAAGCCGTGCAGACACGAAGCGTCTGAGCGCTCACACGAGCGCTTCAGCTGCTTTGTTCTAGCGATTGGTGGGGGTCTCAGTGCTCGGATCCCCACCAAGCCAAACTTTTGACATGTCACTATGACATATCAGAAGTTTGTCAAACATTTAGCCACACTTTAATCCCTTAGACGCTGCGATCAATCACGATCGCAGCATCTAAGACGCTAAAAAGGGGGGGGTGCCCCCACAATGGGGGGTGCCGATAGTTGTCATGGCAGCCGAGGGCCTTTCTTCATTTTTTCATCTTCAGGGCTTAACAAAAGCCTGTAAAAATGACGATATACTGCAATACATTAGTAATGCAGTGTATTTTACCAGCGATCGCTGGTTCAAGTCTGCTAAGGGGACTAATAAAATCTGTCAAAAAAGTTTATAACGTTTTTAGTAATGTAAAAAAAATATACAGTATATATTACAAGTTTTCAAAAAAACACCTTTTTTCAATTTTTCTGTAAAGTAATGTAAAAAATTAACAAATAAACAAAATTGCTATTGCCGCATCCGTAAAAGTCCGAACTATTACAATATATCATTATTAAACCTGCCCAATGAATGGCGTAAACAATTAAAACACCAGAATCGCTGTTTTTTGGCCATTTCATATTTCTAATTTTTTTTCATAAAAAGTAATCAAAAAGTCTCATATAGACCAAAAGAGTACGAATAGAAACTACAGCTCGCCCCACAAAACATAAGTCGTCATACTGCTCAATTGATGGAAAAATAAAAAAGTTATGGCTCTCAGAATGCGGCGACAAAACACAAATTAGATTTTTAACAATTCGTTTCTTCCTTGTAAAAGTAGTAAAACATAAAAAAACATTATAAATTTGGTATCACCGTAATCGCATTGATCGGTAAAATAAAGATAATATGCCATTTTTTATTGTACAGTGAAAGCTGTAAAAACAAAACCCCTCAAAAGATTGAGAAATCACATTCTTTTTTCATATTGCATCCCACAAATATTTTTTTACAGGTTCCCAATACATTATATGGTACAATAAATGGTGATGTAAAAAACTACAACTAGTCCTGAAAAAAACAAGCCTTCATCTGGCTTCATCGATGGAAAATAAAAAAGGTATGGCTTTTGGAAAGTGGGGAGAAAAAATAAAAACGAAAATCCAGAAAATGGCTGTGACAGAAAGGGGTGAAGTCAAAATTCGCTAAAAGTGTATTTGAAAATGATTTTTCCAAATCAGATTAGTCCATTAACAAATATGTTCACCCAATTCAATACATATTTTCCGTACACATAAAGTTATTTAGAAGTGGAAGTGATTTTTATTTATTTTTTTGCTTCCCTTCTTTTTCTGTAATTTATGATGGTCCTGAATGTCAGAAGTTTGTTAACTCATGAGAGAAGATAACTTAGAAGGATTACATGTAGCACTAAGAAAATGGCAAAAAGTACATAACACAATGATGTGCTGTTCTAAATCTGCCCTATCTCTACATCTGGAAGCAATCTGGAGGAGGGTGACTTTTTTCTGTTATTACTTTATTTTTTATGGTCCTGCAATTTCTGACTGTCACGATCCTAGGGTATGTGGACCCAGTAGGCCGCTCTGCCATATCAAACAGTCTAACAACTCTAACACTAGACTTCAGCTCAGAAACAACACAGTTACCAGATACAAGATATGGGAAGCAGGATATAGGAACACTGGGAACAGGATACAACTAAGGGACCATTTGCTATACGAACATGGGTAGACAACAACAATGCTCAGGTGAGGAGGAAGAGGGCAGTGTCCTTTTTATACAGCAAGGAGAGTAGGGATTGGATTGGGAGCTTTTTGCACCATAACAGCAGCCGAGGTCAGTACAGTGTGTCGGCATCTCAATGGAGTGAGATGCCGGCATGAGCTCATGGGTCTGCGGTCGCGGCCGTCGGTGGGTAAGTAATGCCAGCGGTCCGCGACCACTGCCATAACAGTACCCCCCACTTACGCCCTCTCTTCTTAGGTCCAGAGCATAAGAGAAATTTCCTGATGAGGGCATGAGCATACTCATTATCTTCAGGATCCCCTGACCTCTCCTTATGACCAAACCCTTTCCAGTCCACCAGCTAGAAGGTCCTCCTTTCTACCCTCTTTTAATCCAGGATCACTCTTACTTCAAAGATGTTAGAAGAACCACAGGGAGCAACTGTAGAACTAGGGGGTTTAGAGGGCATTGGCGCACAAAATGTCCCTTGTGACCCCAGTATAGACACAATCCAGAAGAACGTCTGCATTGCCACGCTTGGTCGGACAGTCTGAGTCTGTCTACCTGCATTGGCTCCTCCAGGGGTACAACAGGAGAAGGCAGACAAGGTCTTTGAAACGTATGTGCCAATTAACAAGATCTCTTCTCCCGGTGAACTTCACAAGTGCGCTCTTGGATCCTCATATCAATTTGAGTCGCTAGCAGTATCAAGGCATCCAAGGTAGCAGGATGCTCTCGAGTTGCCAGTTCATCCTTTATATGAGAGGCATGACCCTACCAGAAAGTTGCCCCTAAGGCCTCATTATTCCATGCCAGTTTCACTGCCAGCGTGTGAAAGGAGATGCCATACTCCCCAACAGATGACTCCCCTTGATTGAGGGTCAGAAGTGAGGCAGCTGCAGAGGATGTTTGACCCGTTGCCTCATACACCATACGAAAAGTCTCAAGAAATAGTAGCAAATCAGTGAACTCTGGACCCTCTCGTTCCAAGATGGGGTTTGCCCATGGCAGGGCTTTGCCAGAGAGGAGAGAAATAATAAAAGCGACCTTCGTCTCGTCAGAGGGGAAGAGATGGGCACGTAACTTGAAATGGATCGTACACTGATTGATAAAGCATCTACAGTTCTTAGGATCCCCATCGTAGTGAGGAGGTAGAGGCAACGAAATAACAGATCCAGGACAGAGAGGAGGGATAGCAGGTGATGGAGTAGCGGAAGCAGCCAGGGGAGAAACAGAAGGAGGATCCAAACAGTTAATGACGGAGTTCACAGCCTGTAAGAGTTGATCCTGGTATGCCAGATGGTCACGCATTTCCACTTTCATCAGCCGGATCGCGTACTGTCACGATCCTGTGGTATGTAGACCCACTAGGCTGCTCCGTCGTAGCGGAGTGGCAGCTGGCCAAACTACAGTCTATGCAAAAGTCTTAGGAAAGAGTACCTGTAAGAGTCCAGACAGACACGAGGTGTAGCAGAACCTTTTGGCACAGATGATGCTTGGCCTGGCAGATGACACAGGACGTGGCAGATGACACAACACGACTCCAACACTAGACTTCAGCTCAGGAAGAAACACAGTTACAGGATACAAGATGCAGGAAGCAGGACACGGGAACGCTGGGAACAGGATACAACTACAGGGGCGTAGCCATGGGGGGCAATTGGACCATGTGCCCTGGGCACAACTAGGTGGTAGGGAAGGGGGGAGCTACAGAGCATCTGATCGCTGCTGATAGGCGCCTTGTGTGTCGGACACCTGCAGCAGCGATCAGCGTTAGGAAGAGCCAGGAGTTTATGCGGCGGCATTCTAACTGGGGTTTGCGACGGCCCGGGAGTGGACCAGTCCAGTCACCTGACTTGTCTCCTGATCTCACATCAGTGACATGAGGTCAGATTCAGACTCAGGTTAGGTGACTGGACTGGTCCACTCCCGGGCTGTCACTGACCCTAGTCAGAAGGAACTCCGCCGCTGCCTGCACCACATGACCCCCTCGGCTCCTCCGGTGAGTAACGACAGGCAGAGCGGAGAGTGGTAGCGGTAGGCTACCGCTCTCCGCTCTATTTACAGTGTGGCACTAAGTACAAGGGGGTAGTGTTGCCGCTATTTACAAGGTGGGGGAGTGTGGTGCTATTTATATGGGGGGAGTGTGGCGCTATTTACAAAGGGGGAGTGTGGTGCTATTTACAAGGGGGAGTGTGGCGCTATTTACAAGGGGGCGAGTGTGGCACTATATACAATCAGGGGGAGTGTGATATTTACAAGGGGGAGTGTGGCGCTATTTAAGAGGGCGGATTGTGGCGCTAATTACAAAGGCGGGAGTGTGGCCCCTTTTTACAAGGGGGGGCAGCGGGCTGTCTGTGGCACTATCTACATGGGGGGGAGTGTGGTACTATTTACAAGGGGGGCAGTGGGCTGTGTGTGGCACTATCTACAAGGGGGGGAGTGTGGCGCTATTTACAAAGGGGTGTGTGTGCCGTTATCCACTAGGGGGGAGTGTGGCACTATTTATAAGGGGGTGAGTGTGCCGCTATCCACAAGGGAGGCTGTGTGTGGCGCTATCTACAAGAGGGACTGTGTGGCGCTATCTACAGGGGGCTGTGTGTGGCGTTATCTACAAGGAAGGCTGTGTGGCGCTATCTATAGGGGGCTGTGTGTGGCGCTATCCACAGGGGGATGTGTGTGGCTCTATCCAGAGGGGGCTGTATGTGGCACTATCTACATGGGGTGTGGCGCTATCTATAGGGGGGCTGTGTGTGGCGCTATCTACGAGGGGTGCAGCGGGCTGTGTGTGGCACTATCTACAAGGGGGGCTGTGTGGCACTATTTACAAGGGGGCTGTGTGTGGAGCTATCTACAAGGGGGCTTTGTGGCGCTATATACAAGGGGGACTGTATGGCGCCATACACAAGGGGGGCTTTGTGGCACTATATACAAGGGGGGCTGTGGGGCGCTATCTACAAGGGGGGCTGTGTGGAGTTATCTACAAGAGGGGCTTTGTGGCGCTATTTACAAGGGGGGCTGTGTGGAGCTATCTACAAGGGGGGCTGTGTGGCGCTATCTACAGGGGGCTGTGTGTGGCGCTATCTACAAGGGGGGGTGTGGCGCTATCTACAGGGGTTAATATATTTTGGAAGTAGGGAGAAAGGAAAAGAGTTGTGGTTCCTATTGAAAATTTAAAAAAATAATAAATTTTATTAATATATTTAATTTCAAATATTCCTAAAATGTTTATTTCTCAATGTAGGTCAATTATTCAGCAGTGCAGAGGACCCCTTGTTCTGCACTTAAATAACAGAATTTGTCTTTTATGCTACTATCATACAACAATATAGTTAGACTTGGTTAATGGCTGAGGTAAGTATAAATTCGATCCCATAGGCATATTGTATGCTCTGTGTGAATCAGTGTTAGCTGTCAATCATTAAACATTGTATCAGTTTTGTATGCACTGACATTTGTAATGTTTTCTATTTGTAAATAGACTTTGTATCAATTCAATTGCTGTGCAACACGTACTTTATCTATTTCTTTTGTGCTTTGCACTGATTGTTATAAACCTGCTATTGCTGTCTGCTTTTTGTAAACCAGCAAACAGCAGCAGATTGCAATTTGTTGCATATATCAGTGTTAGCTGTTGATTCGTATTTTTAGGATAATTTGCAACAGTCAATGTTGGTATTGAATTTTAATTTTTATTATTTATTTTAAAGGTATTGTTGTCTATCATACAATTTTTCAGCAGTCCACATTTTGTTATAACACGCTGGCTTCCTCTGACAGAAGTAGTAACAGTGCGGTAGCTTGTATGAGTGAGCACTATAGAGAATGCTATGATTGTAGTGTGCTCTAATTTAGTTCCCTCCTTGAATTTGTAAGAGGCTATTCACAGTGGCACTATGCGGTATTTGAGCTGGTTAGCTTGTGTGTTATATAGAGCTTGCAATAACGATCCTCTGTATTGGGATCAGCAGCAAATTTAGCCGCTTGTTTCTCTTTTATTATGGACTAATTGCTGTCTGTTTTCTGTGAAAAGCAGCAAACAGCAGCAGATTACAATTATATAACAGGCTGCTTATATATATCGACGTGCTATGTTCTGACCAGGCCACTTTTATATATCCTCATGTTTTATAAGCATTGTATTTTCAGTTAGGATTACGCTTGATAGTGTGCTTTCTTAGAAAGCTACTTGCTTCTTTATTTCCTTATCTCAGTTTTTACAGAAAAGGCCGTCAGTGGCAGCATTACTGGTGGTCTGATTAACTTGCTCTGCAAGTCAGCTGTCTTTGTACGCGCTGTCAGGGATTCAACCTGCAGCGCTTGTCAAAATTCAAAAATTCTTAATTCACGTCCCGCTCTCCTACAGGGAAGCCGGAATGCCGGCGAAACGCGCGTCGGGTGTCCAGTCATATTAATGAACTCAATGTATAAGGTCTTAGCCTAATTCAATGCTGCTACCAACAACAATTTAAGAACTATAAGTCTGCAAAGACTCACTTATAAAAGCACTGCTCCCTGTAGGAGAGCGGGACGTGAATTAAGAATTTTTGAATTTTGACAAGCGCTGCAGGTTGAATCCCTGACAGCGCGTACAAAGACAGCTGACTTGCAGAGCAAGTTAATCAGACCACCAGTAATGCTGCCACTGACGGCCTTTTCTGTAAAAACTGAGATAAGGAAATAAAGAAGCAAGTAGCTTTCTAAGAAAGCACACTATCAAGCGTAATCCTAACTGAAAATACAATGCTTATAAAACATGAGGATATATAAAAGTGGCCTGGTCAGAACATAGCACGTCGATATATATAAGCAGCCTGTTATATAATTGTAATCTGCTGCTGTTTGCTGCTTTTCACAGAAAACAGACAGCAATTAGTCCATAATAAAAGAGAAACAAGCGGCTAAATTTGCTGCTGATCCCAATACAGAGGATCGTTATTGCAAGCTCTATATAACACACAAGCTAACCAGCTCAAATACCGCATAGTGCCACTGTGAATAGCCTCTTACAAATTCAAGGAGGGAACTAAATTAGAGCACACTACAATCATAGCATTCTCTATAGTGCTCACTCATACAAGCTACCGCACTGTTACTACTTCTGTCAGAGGAAGCCAGCGTGTTATAACAAAATGTGGACTGCTGAAAAATTGTATGATAGACAACAATACCTTTAAAATAAATAATAAAAATTAAAATTCAATACCAACATTGACTGTTGCAAATTATCCTAAAAATACGAATCAACAGCTAACACTGATTTATGCAACAAATTGCAATCTGCTGCTGTTTGCTGGTTTACAAAAAGCAGACAGCAATAGCAGGTTTATAACAATCAGTGCAAAGCACAAAAGAAATAGATAAAGTACGTGTTGCACAGCAATTGAATTGATACAAAGTCTATTTACAAATAGAAAACATTACAAATGTCAGTGCATACAAAACTGATACAATGTTTAATGATTGACAGCTAACACTGATTCACACAGAGCATACAATATGCCTATGGGATCGAATTTATACTTACCTCAGCCATTAACCAAGTCTAACTATATTGTTGTATGATAGTAGCATAAAAGACAAATTCTGTTATTTAAGTGCAGAACAAGGGGTCCTCTGCACTGCTGAATAATTGACCTACATTGAGAAATAAACATTTTAGGAATATTTTAAATTAAATATATTAATAAAATTTATTATTTTTTTAAATTTTCAATAGGAACCACAACTCTTTTCCTTTCTCCCTACTTCCAAAATATATTAATTACATTATTTGGTGGTGTACACCTTGTGGTTCCCCATAACTCACTTTGTATATATAAATAAGTGAGGGTATCAGCAAAATCTATATTTTGGCTATCTACAGGGGGCTGTGTGTGGCACTATCTACAATAGGGCTGTGTGTGGCGCTATCTACAAGGGGGTTGTGTGTGCCGCTATCTACAGGGGGCTGAGTGTAGCGCTATCCACAAGGGGGCTGTGTGGCGCTATCTACAAGGTGGCTGTGTGTGATGCTATCTACAAGGGGACTGTGTATGGCGCTATCCACAGGGGGCTGTGTGTGGCGCTATTTACAGAGGGCTGTGTGTGGCACTATCTACAAGAGGGGCTGTGTGGTGCTATTTACAAGGGGGCTGTGTGGTGCTATCTACAAGGGGGGCTGTGTGGCGCTATATACAAGGGGGACTGTATGGCGCTATATACAATGGGGGCTTTGTGGCACTACGTACAAGGGGGGCTGTGTGGCGCTATCTACAAGGGGGGCTGTGTGGAGTTATCTACAAGAGGGGCTTTGTGGCGCTATTTACAAGGAGGGCTATGTGGAGCTATCTACAGGGGGCTGAGTGTAGCGCTATCTACAAGGGGGCTGTGTGTGATGCTATCTACAAGGGTGGTGTGTGGCGCTATCTACAAGGGGCTGTGTGTAGCGCTATCTACAAGTGGGCTGTGTGTGGCACTATCTACAAAGGGGTTGTGTGTGTGGCGCTATCTACAGGGGGCTGAGTGTAGCGCTATCTACAAGGGGGTTGTGTGTGTGGCGCTATCTACAGGGGGCTGTGTGTGGCGCTATCTACAAGGGGGCTGTGTGTGGCGCTATCTACAAGGGGGCTGTGTGTGACGCTATCTACAAGGGGGCTGTGTGTGGCGCTATCCACAGGAGGCTGTGTGTGGCGTTATTTACGGTGGGCTGTGTGTGGCGCTATCTAAAAGGAGCTGTGTGTGGCGCTATCTACAGGGGACTGAGTGTAGCGCTATCTACAATGGGGCTGTGTGTGACGCTATCTACAAGGGGGGTGTGTGGCGCTATCTACAGGGGGCTGTGTGTGGCACTATCTACAAGTGGGCTGTGTGTGGCGCTATCTACAAGGGGGTTGTGTGTGGTGCTATCTACAGGGGGCTAAGTGTAGTGCTATCTACAAGGGGACTGTGTGTGGCGCGATCTAGAAGGGGGTTGTGTGTGACGCTATCTAGAAGGGGGCTGTGTGTGGCGCTATCCACAGGGGGCTGTGTGTGTCGCTATTTACGGTGGGCTGTGTGTGGCACTATCTAAAAGGAGCTGTGTGTGGCGCTATCTACAGGGGGCTGTGTGTTGTCTCTTTCATTTATTTATTTTTAACTTATTGTTATGTTAAACTACCTTATAGAACGCTATCTACAAGTGGGCTGTGTGTGGCGCTATCTACAAGGGGGTTGTGTGTGTGGCGCCATCTACAGGGGGCTGAGTGTAGCGCTATCTACAAGGGGGCTGTGTGTGGCGCTATCTACAAGGGGGCTGTGTGTGACGCTATCTACAAGGGGGCTGTGTGTGGCACTATCCACAGGGGGCTGTGTGTGGCGTTATTTACGGTGGGCTGTGTGTGGCGCTATCTAAAAGGAGCTGTGTGTGGCGCTATCTACAGGGGGCTGAGTGTAGTGCTATCTACAATGGGGCTGTGTGTGACGCTATCTACAAGGGGGGTGTGTGGCGCTATCTACAGGGGGCTGTGTGTGGCGCTATCTACAAGTGGGCTGTGTGTGGCGCTATCTACAAGGGGGTTGTGTGTGGTGCTATCTACAGGGGGCTAAGTGTAGCGCTATCTACAAGGGGACTGTGTGTGGTGCGATCTAGAATGGGGCTGTGTGTGACGCTATCTAGAAGGGGGCTGTGTGTGGCGCTATCCACAGGGGGCTGTGTGTGGCACTATTTACGGTGGGCTGTGTGTGGCACTATCTAAAAGGAGCTGTGTGTGGCGCTATCTACAGGGGGCTGTGTGTTGTCTCTTTCATTTATTTATTTTTAACTTATTGTTATGTTAAACTACCTTATAGAACTATATTGCTTGTAAAATGTATAAATGGTTTTATGCTCGATTTATATTAAAAAATTGTGGGGAAATAATTACATCTCATTGATTGGTAGAGAAAGCAAACATGGCGAGGGGGAAGGAGATGTCGGGAAAGAAGTTGGGGGGGCACCAATCTGAATCTTTACCCCGGGTTCTGGAGAACCTAGCTACCCCTCTCCAACTAAGGGACTATTTGCTATATGAACATGAGTAGACAACATCACTCAGGCAAGGAGAAAGAGGGCAGAGTCCTGGAGCGAGCACGCACCCTAGCAGCAGCCAAGAACAGTACAGTGTGCTGGCATCTCGTGGATCGGCCATAACACTGACCATGATCCTTTGTGCTGGACTACATATTCAAACTTCTCCTTGCCTTCAGGATCATATACACACTGGCTAGACAGGTACAGCAAATTCCCCCACATTACAGGGGGAGTGACCACTCTATAAGCTCATTTAGTGCTCACAGTAACAATTTTCACTTGTCAATGCAACTGCGCTAGCAGTAAAGGCTCTTCTTTGTCAATGACATACCACAAATACTGCAGACCATACATTATGAATATTGGTTTTAGGGTTATTTATCAAGCTTCAGGAAAAATCTTTAGTTTACCCATATCTCACATCTAAAGCCGATATGCTTTAACGCTAGTACTCCGGTAAAAAAAAGTCTGCTATTTTATAAATTAGATTTTTTACTTTAATAAAGCAACAGTAAACTTTTGCAACTAATCTTTATATTGGTCCAGTGCACCTAAAAGAAAAAAAAACGTTGCAAATTTTTTCATTAAAAAAATAATCTCCTACCGTTTTGTGTAGGCAGCTCCCATGTATACCTTCGGTAGTCTGATGATTACTTTGTTTGACGTGCCCTAAACTTTTTTAAAGGAGAGTAACAAATTACTGCAGTTTCAGACTAAAAAGGTTTTTTTTGTACTGGAACCATTGAGACCCATAGGTCTGCATAGGATCTGTAGACAAAAAATACAAAATGTTTTTATTTAGAGGCTCTGTCACCAGTTTATTAATTCCCTATCCCCCAACTAAGCTAATAAACGATATGATGCTGATAACTAAAGTGTGATTTATTTTAAAAAATCAGCCAAATAGGAGGTGACTTATTAAACTGAATTAGTTTGGTAAGGAGATGCCTTACTAAACTAGTGACAGATCATCTTTAAGATGCAATAAAAGAAAATTTGGCACAAAATTACTCTTAGCCTTTAAATCAGACACATTTGTGGAAATCATGTTTATATTGCAGAAACTGCATATTTCCAAGTGACCCTAATTGACCATATTTTGCTAGATATTTTTCCAGGAACAGAAATTGTTTACATAATCTAATTCAACACAAGATTTGAACAAGTAATGAAACATAATTTTTATTAGATTTTTTTATTACAATTTATTATTTTTTAATTTGTATTAAAAAACTGATATTTATGACAATATAAAAATGTATAACTTTATTAATTGGTCATGTTAAGCAACAACGTTAGGTACCTGGTGCATGCTTACCAATATTCAACCCCTTAGTGACCAGCCTATTTTAGGCCTTAATAACCGAGCATTTTTGTTTTGTTTTTTTCATCGTCACATTCAAAGAGCTATAATTTTTTATCTTTTTCCATTGACTTCATTTTGAGAAATGTATAATTTTTTTTAATTCACTATTTTCCATTTTTCGTGGGGGGGGAATGGAAAAATACAGTAATTCCACCATTGTTCTTTGCAATTTACATTTACGCCATTCAACGTGCAGAGTAAATAACATGTTACCTTAATTCTATGGGTCGATACGATTACGGTGATACCAAATATGTTTTTTATGTTTTACTATTTTTGTACAAAAAAAACCTTTTAGGCCTCCTTCACGCACAAAAAATCCTTGAAACTGTACCACAATAAAACGCTTCTAAAAACGCTAGCTTTATGAAAATGTTACATGTGTTTTTCATTGCATTTTTAGTGGCATTTTTAGTGGCATTTTTCATTTAGTGTTATTTTGTACATGCTTTTTTTCTGGCGTTTTCGAGGTCCCATAGAGAAACCTATGGGAAAAATGCATGAAACAAAACAACATACCCAGAGCATGCTGCGTTTAGAAAAAACGCCACTGACCACAAAATTGCCCAAAAAACACCACAAAGCAGAACGCAGTTGTGTGTAGTACATTTCACATTTTACTATAGACTTTAATGTAATACCTGAACTCACTTAAAACTGCATGAAAAAGCGCTTAAAAAAACGCACCGAAAAATGCACGAAAATGCAGCAAAATGCTTTGTGTGAATCCAGCCTTAAGCAAAAGTATTTTTTGTTTTTGCGTAGCTGCATTTTTTGCCGCACAAGATGTCGTTTTCATTGATATTATTTTGAGGTACATGAGGCCAATTGATTTTTATTATAATTTTTTTTTTTCGGGGAATTGAAAAAATAGTAATTCTGCCATTGTATTTGTGTTTTTTTTTTTATGCCGTTCACCTTGCGGTTTAAATAACATGTTAACATTTATGTTCAAGCTCATTGCGATTGCAGTGATATCATATATATGTATTACACTTTTACTAAATAATATTATTATTTTTTCAGTCCCACTAGGGGACTCCACAATGTAATCTTCTAATCGCTTATATAGTGCTTGGTATACTCAGTATACCAAAGCATTATTGCCTGTCAGTGTAAAACTGACAATCTATTAGGCCATAGCCCAATACACATGAGCCGTGGCGGGCCTGGGGGTCTCTGTTATGCCCCAGCTGCCATAGCAACCAATCACCCTCCCTCTGCAAACCACTTCGATTCCATGTCTATTTAAGGGGATAAATGGCCGGGATCGGAAGTAACTCTCATTAATGGGCGTCAGAGCGGGAGCCCGGCTGTCATAGTTAGATAGTTTCATAGTAAGTACGGTCGAAAAAGACCTAGATTATGTCCATCAAGTTCAACCAAGGAATGGGAGAAAGGATGGGAGAAACTCAGACAGCTGAGTACGCGCTCAGTTTTTTCTTACATTTAACTTTCCAACTCAAGCATTGGGCGACATACAGTAGCTGCATCTACAGTGCATGGATATGTAGGGCTACAAATGTATCAACCACACAGTCACACCAGTGCTTGCTATTATATAACCAGATTAACCGGTTGAGGACTAGGCTGTTTTACAGCTAAATGACAAGAGAAAATGTCACAATTTTGCTATGCGCTTCTTTAGATGACTATAACTCTGCAGGTGAATAAAGTTCATCTTTGAATTTTATATCTTTTTAAAGGACAAATAGGGCTTTGTTTTAATGGCATTTGTCAGTATAAATCATTTTTATTTTTTTCTCTAAAGTGGGCAAAATTGGAAAAAAATTCAAGAATTTAGCAAATGTGTCATTTTTATGCGAACCGTGATGATCACACATAGTATAGACCACATATAAAATTAATCTCATTTCACGTTCTGCCACTTCTCCCGTGCATGGGGATACCCAATATGTGTGCTTTATTCACTGTGTGGGCATGTGCCAGGGCTTGGCATAAAAGGAGGCTTTTTTGGCCTTTTGGGTCCAGCAATTCTGCACTTGAAATTATCACATAGTGATGTAGGAGGGCTAAGGCTCAATGCACACGATGCGTATTACATGCGGTTTTGCCGCGCATATATTTCCGCACGTAAATTGACCGTCGGTGCGTATTTTAAAATTCACGGCATGTCCATTTATCTTGCGTTTCCGCTTGTGAATTGTATCTGCCTTGTGCTGTGGAAAATCGCATGAAAACGCACTGAAAAACGCATCAAAACGTAAAAACCGCACTGAAAAACGCATTGAAAAATGAACGCTTAGTCATAAAAATAAAAAAATATGGCTAAACAGAAGTACACTGTGGAGGAGGCCTACGCCATGCTGTGTTCAGACACAGACACAGAAACCGCCAGTGAGGATGAGGAACACTTTCCTTATTATGTCATCCTCTAGCGATAGTGAGGAACAAAGGCGGAGTAGGCAGAGTGACAGTCAGTCAAGTGACACCAATTGGGTGCCCCCAAATATTTTTTCACCCCAAATTCCTGAATTCACTTCTGCCCCAGGAATAAAAATTTATACCACTGGGTACACTGAATTAATTTTTTTTCAAATTTTCTTTACAGAGGAATTGGTGAACCTAATGGTCACCCAAACAAATCTTTATGACGAACAGTATCTGGCCAGTCACCCCGCGTCATATTATGCTTGAGGCCAGATGTGGCATCCA